>NC_133544.1:111789338-112126177 GCF_048773025.1 Camelus bactrianus | reverse complement strand
GTCTGCCCTTTCAGATTCTGGAAACTGACCCGTGAACTCAGGTCTTTGGGCAGCAGCAGTATCTCGAACTTACTCAGCTTCCCGAACAAAAGACCTAAGCCAATCTCCACATAGGGAAGCAGACCCACCATCAAACTGATCCACCCACAGAATTCTGTCCAGTTACCTTGGATGCACCAGCCGCAACAAGCCTCGTGATACACACCAACATTCCACCTGGAATCCAACCGGTAACTGCCATCCACAGTGGTTGATGCATCAAGTCAGTGTTGGAGGTGATGCTGCATTAGACGAGAGTTTCCTAAGGGAAATGTGATTCTATCCACAAGGGTCCAATTTTCCTTTTCTCTTCCCTGTTTCCTTTTTTTCAAATCTATATACACAGTACAAACTGAGGGAAGTGTGTCCATGTTCAGTTTATGGATTCACACCTATTTAAACTTTCTAACAGTTCACATTACACAGACACCCACTCAAGGAAACTCATGTTTGTGTAATATCCATTCACCCAGATTACATATCCTTCTGTTGCTTTCTGCTGAAACACCCACACTCTCAGAACATGGATCCATTTGTTTCATGGGGGCTGAAATTCCTAGAAATGAAACCAATCCCAACGTGCACTTTCCAGTCTGTCTCTTTTACACTTAGTTCAGTTTTGCAGAGCTACTTGTCTTTGTTATAGGCTTATGCCATTTCTTCTCTACGTAGGGTAGAATAAGGCATTCGTTCATCCTGTTTGAAGACTTCTAAGACTATATCCCGTTCTATGACCCACTCTTATTCAAAACCGTCATTTGGGTTGGCTCACGATGTGCACTTCTGGATCAGTATCTATGAATATTAATGCACGCGTCTGTTTTCTGAATACAAGTGTGTTGAGTACATGCTAACAGCGATAATAGGTCGATGCGTGCTGAATGAAACTTGACATCACTTTGAGTATTTTGTCTTGAATAATCATGGTTGTTTGGTATATGTCAGACAACTGTAACCTTTTGGTGTATGTCTGTTTGTCTGATTGTTTATTTTGCAAACACATTAGGCCATGCATCCCTCCTTTTGCTTCAGACAGACAGTCATGTAAGCTGATTCACTTAAGATAGTGCTTAAAATCACCTATGATTTCCTGCTACCCTCTCCCATCTTTAGGATTTTGATGTCCTCCTTGCCTTCTTCTTCTTACTTCTTTGCAACTCAGGCTCTTCTTGCATTTGCAATAATGGTTTTGTTATTTCCATTTCATCTTGCTTCTTTTCTACTCAGGGTAGGATTCTCAATTTTTGTTTTAGGATCAGTCTCAAACTGCTGAATTCTTTTAAGGTTTGCCGGTCAGTGAATTTCCCTAGCTCTGCCGTTGTTATAAATGGCGGTCATTTGGCATAGGCTACCCTAGATTGCAGCTTTTTCTCATTCAGGATATGGTCTATGTCCTGGCACTCCTCCCCTTGTTGCAAATTTTCTGCCGAGATATCAGCTGAACCCCCTCTGGAGGTACTTTTGTGACTAAGTTTCTTTCCTCGAGGTGAATTTTACATCACTGGGATGATCATGAAATTTGTTTATTTGAATTCTACTGCTTCTTGTTGGTCTATTGGTATTCCACCTCTTTTGGACGCTGTGTACTTCCTGAATTCGTATAGATGATACTTTCTTGGATTTCAGCAAGTTTCATTCTGATTTTTCTACAAATTCCTTTTCAGAATGTACTAGTTTATCAATTGCTTTCCATTTGGGAATCCTATGAGTCCTATTCTTACCTGCTTTGTCTTAACCCAGGATTCAACAGTGATGTTAGCGTTGGTTTGCACTCGCTTTTCTGTGTCTTCTTCTGATGGAGGGATTTCTGTTCCCCTGTCCTCTAAGACATTCACGATTCCTTCTGCATTAATTAGTCTGCTTAGGATTGACTTTAGCCCAGGTTTATCTCATCCATTGTGTTTTCTTATACTATTGGTTTCTTCTTTAGAGTTTCTCTTCCCCTTTTCTGGTATTCTGCCTTTTGTGATTCTGAGGCACTGTGGTTCATCATTGTTTTCCTCACCTCCATTTTCAGAGCTTGCTCTGGTAACGTTTTGCCGTCTAGTTGTTTGAAAGCTTATTTTTTGGGCCTTCAATCTCTTTGGAACTGAAAATGGTACTTCCTGTTTCTTTTACTATACTTCTTTTACCCTATAGTTCAGGTAATATCATGTATCTAATATAGACAAATTGGGCTTGGATAAGTGCAAACTTTAGACTTTTTGGTGTACGCATTTCCAAGGTATTTCTGTGAGGACAATTTTCCCTAGACCTTGATGCCATGCCCTGTTCCTGTGTGTGTTGTCTGGTATATCTCTAAATCCTGGTGTTGTCTTTGTTGTGATGAACACACCATACTGTTTCAGTTAGTTGATCCTCTTTTTTATTACATTTATCTCACAATTCTGAAAGGGCGCAGGGCACTTCCTCTAGTGGAAATGAAGCTTCTGTAGGTTTTCAGCTCTGCATTCTTCTGTATGTCATTTTGAAGTGTCTCCAAAACAGCCAACAGAGAGTGCGCTTGTACTTTCTACTGCCATGGGAATGTCCCAATGTTACCAGTTCTTCCCAGAGCTTCTGTGTCTACAAAAACAACAGTGGAAGCATATGTATGGATGTCATACTTCAGGGCCTGCTGGGATGATCCCGCAGGCCGACCTATGTGTCCTCGGTGCAGTACCCTGTCAGTGCCGTCCAAAATGTAGCATCTGCATTTGGGTGATAATGCTGTAAGAAATGCTTCATCTTCTCGTACTGTGGACTTTGACCACTCTTCCTATTTGGCTCATTCTTGAGTAATGGGTTCACGAAGGCAACCACAGAGCTGTTCCGCATCCTCTGCCTCAAACCAGAGTGTAATCCCTATCCAGGTTTGGAATGTAGCAGATCCTAAATCTTTTAATACTGATTTCAAACCCAACGCCCCCTGGAACCCTCAGTCCAGATGCATGATACCTCTGATTGAGCCCCACGTGTGCTCTATTGGCAAAATGTCAAATTGGACCCTGGTCCTGCAGATGCAGTGGATGTGGCCATAAGACATATCGATAAACTCAAACTCACGTGCCAGTGCTGTTCCTGTCTCACTGAATTCACAGTTTCCTTTGCTCTCTTGAAAGAACCCACCAAAACCCACAATGCATTCGAGATCCCTGAGTTCTGCGAGAGCAATCATCCTTAGCCCTATCCCTCTTTTTCCACTGCCTCTGCTAGCTCAGATTTGGCAGCTCGGATCTTGGTCTCAGATTCAATTGTGGGGATATTTTGAACTGATTTCTTTGAGTTCTGTCAGCCAAGCTTCTGCTGTGCACTCTTCTAACACTCAGCACATCACCTTCAATCCCATGCCTGCTGCCCGCTTGAGAGTGTGCTTCCACGGAAAACAGAGTTTCACCTTTGATGCTCCTTTACCAGAGGTCAGATCCTGCACTGGTTTCCATTCTCTACTTTGCCTTTTCCTGCTTACGGTTTTTCTGAGGCCTCATCATGTCTTTGGATGTAACAGACCACTCTTACTCAAGTGTCCTGTGCCAAGGGCTGGGTGAGTGTGTGTTTACAATATTTTGTGTATGGTGTCTAGTGAGAGCAGTTTGCACTTGTTCTCTTCCTACTGGGCATCGACAAATCAACACATTTCACAAATAATTCACAGAAATTGGATATTAGTTTCGCTCCTTTTTCTTTACCGCCATGGACGGATGATTTGTCCTAAGACTCCAGCTTTGACATTATATTGATAAGACAGTTGCAGTCTTTAAGAAGGTTAATAGAATCGATTTACGTATTTTGGGATTTATATGAAAGTGAAGTTAGTTTTCGAAAATAACCAAATGAACCTAGAAACCAGACTTGACAATTTTTGTAAGATTTTGTCAGCTCTAAGGAAAAAACAGACAGTCTCAATGTAAAATAGCAGTCCAAATGTTTGAAGGGGACATGCCAACTCTTTTCTCTTGAAGCCTCCAACAACAAAAGGAACAATGAAATACCTATTGGAACCATGAAATAACCCACAACATTGTTTCCCTTGTGCACCAGGTGCCCTTTACTCCCAATGACACATACTAGGCAATGTTGTCATTTAAAGGTATAACATTCCTCTCTAGGAATATACAAGAAAATCTAAACAGAATATACACATTTAGGCTTGATTCAAAAAGCAATTAGAGGCATTTAACTATGAGAAACCTGCTGCAGATATCCTAGGCTATAGAAAACCAGGTGCTTTTCTATCAGTGCTGAGAAGGCTTAATCATCCGATCATGTTGGGTAAAACAATTTAACACAACCAAGTCTGCACCTCCAAGATATAGTGCACCCGGGGCTTGACGGAAGTGAATGACTGTCCACATAACCTGTGTCTATAATGTGTTTTCGACTTTTACAGTACAGTTCACTATCGGACTTCTAATATTATCCTGTAGTGTCTTGAAAAACTGAGGCCTAATACATATTCAAGTTCATTCAAAGATTCCCCTCACTTCCCACACTCCTTTCAGCCCAAAGAATACATAACCCCAGCATTTCCTTAATCTAGGGGAAGGTCATCATTTCTTTGTGTGAGCTAAGTATTCAATTCCTATCTATTTCAATCGAGAGTATTTGAATATTAAGGAGTTCACAGTTGTTCACCGCGTGTGAATGAGGAGGAACTCTGAATCTAGTAGGGGCTTGCTCTCCTCCTCCTGGATTCATTGCAGCTCAGGTTCTGATCCTTTGAAATGGATGCCTGAGTGGAGTGGAGGGAAGAGCATGTGATTGATAGCTAGGCACAAACGTGGGAATAGGCTTAGCTGTGCTTGGTGCATTTCGGTCTGAATGATTCATAAATGCCTATTTGGGTGTGTGGATTCTCACGACCTCTTCCAAGAATATGAGCGCTTTATCATCTCTGCCATCTCTTCTCTTTTAGACGTCAGGAATCTTGGACCCGTTCTTGGAGCAGAGAATCGAGTAACTTTCTCAAGGGCACGTTGACTCTCCGTATGTTTCTGCCAGTATCAGCGAGGTTCAGTAGGTCTCATGAAAGTCTTTCGAGCCTGGTATTCTCTAGAGATGTCTCCATGCCGATATTCTCCACTGTGGCAGAACAACTTTCATCAATGTGTCCGCACATCTCCTCAATCCATGCAGCCAGTGTTTCTGCCAGCTTCTCTTCGTGTCTCCCATAAAGTCCACGTCAACAGGAATGGGCAAGTCTGAAGATACTTCAGAGCCTAACCAGTAAGCTGATGACAGGCAGATCTTCCACTGTCTGCCCTTTCAGATTCTGGAAACTGACCCGTGAACTCAGGTCTTTGGGCAGCAGCAGTATCTCGAACTTACTCAGCTTCCCGAACAAAAGACCTAAGCCAATCTCCACATAGGGCAGCAGACCCACCATCAAACTGATCCACCCACAGAATTCTGTCCAGTTACCTTGGATCCACCAGCCGCAACAAGCCTCGTGATACACACCAACATTCCACCTGGAATCCAACCGGTAACTGCCATCCACAGTGGTTGATGCATCAAGTCAGTGTTGGAGGTGATGCTGCATTAGACGAGAGTTTCCTAAGGGAAATGTGATTCTATCCACAAGGGTCCAATTTTCCTTTTCTCTTCCCTGTTTCCTTTTTTTCAAATCTATATACACAGTACAAACTGAGGGAAGTGTGTCCATGTTCAGTTTATGGATTCACACCTATTTAAACTTTCTAACAGTTCACATTACACAGACACCCACTCAAGGAAACTCATGTTTGTGTAATATCCATTCACCCAGATTACATATCCTTCTGTTGCTTTCTGCTGAAACACCCACACTCTCAGAACATGGATCCATTTGTTTCATGGGGGCTGAAATTCCTAGAAATGAAACCAATCCCAACGTGCACTTTCCAGTCTGTCTCTTTTACACTTAGTTCAGTTTTGCAGAGCTACTTGTCTTTGTTATAGGCTTATGCCATTTCTTCTCTACGTAGGGTAGAATAAGGCATTCGTTCATCCTGTTTGAAGACTTCCAAGACTATATCCCGTTCTATGACCCACTCTTATTCAAAACCGTCATTTGGGTTGGCTCACGATGTGCACTTCTGGATCAGTATCTATGAATATTAATGCACGCGTCTGTTTTCTGAATACAAGTGTGTTGAGTACATGCTAACAGCGATAATAGGTCGATGCGTGCTGAATGAAACTTGACATCACTTTGAGTATTTTGTCTTGAATAATCATGGATGTTTGGTATATGTCAGACAACTGTAACCTTTTGGTGTATGTCTGTTTGTCTGATTGTTTATTTTGCAAACACATTAGGCCATGCATCCCTCCTTTTGCTTCAGACAGACAGTCATGTAAGCTGATTCACTTAAGATAGTGCTTAAAATCACCTATGATTTCCTGCTACCCTCTCCCATCTTTAGGATTTTGATGTCCTCCTTGCCTTCTTCTTCTTACTTCTTTGCAACTCAGGCTCTTCTTGCATTTGCAATAATGTCTTTGTTATTTCCATTTCATCTTGCTACTTTTCTACTCAGGGTAGGATTCTCAATTTTTGTTTTAGGATCAGTCTCAAACTGCAGAATTCTTTTAAGGTTTGCCGGTCAGTGAATTTCCCTAGCTCTGCCGTTGTTGTAAATGGCGGTCATTTGGCATAGGCTACCCTAGATTGCAGCTTTTTCTCATTCAGGATATGGTCTATGTCCTGGCACTCCTCCCCTTGTTGCAAATTTTCTGCCGAGATATCAGCTGAACCCCCTCTGGAGGTACTTTTGTGACTAAGTTTCTTTCCTCGAGGTGAATTTTACATCACTGGGATGATCATGAAATTTGTTTATTTGAATTCTACTGCTTCTTGTTGGTCTATTGGTATTCCACCTCTTTTGGACGCTGTGTACTTCCTGAATTCGTATAGATGATACTTTCTTGGATTTCAGCAAGTTTCATTCTGATTTTTCTACAAATTCCTTTTCAGAATGTACTAGTTTATCAATTGCTTTCCATTTGGGAATCCTATGAGTCCTATTCTTACCTGCTTGGTCTTAACCCAGGATTCAACAGTGATGTTAGCGTTGGTTTGCACTCGCTTTTCTGTGTCTTCTTCTGATGGAGGGATTTCTGTTCCCCTGTCCTCTAAGACATTCATGATTCCTTCTGCATTAATTAGTCTTCTTAGGATTGACTTTAGCCCAGTTTTTATCTCATCCATTGTGTTTTCTTATACTATTGTTTTCTTCTTTAGAGTTTCTCTTCCCCTTTTCTGGTATTCTGCCTTTTGTGATTCTGAGGCACTGTGGTTCATCATTGTTTTCCTCACCTCCATTTTCAGAGCTTGCTCTGGTAACGTTTTGCCGTCTAGTTGTTTGAAAGCTTATTTTTTGGGCCTTCAATCTCTTTGGAACTGAAAATGGTACTTCCTGTTTCTTTTACTATACTTCTTTTACCCTATAGTTCAGGTAATATCATGTATCTAAAATAGACAAATTGGGCTTGGATAAGTTCAAACTTTAGACTTTTTGGTGTACGCATTTCCAAGGTATTTCTGTGAGGACAATTTTCCCTAGACCTTGATGCCATGCCCTGTTCCTGTGTGTGTTGTCTGGTATATCTCTAAATCCTGGTGTTGTCTTTGTTGTGATGAACACACCATACTGTTTCAGTTAGTTGATCCTCTTTTTTATTACATTTATCTCACAATTCTGAAAGGGCGCAGGGCACTTCCTCTAGTGGAAATGAAGCTTCTATAGGTTTTCAGCTCTGCATTCTTCTGTATGTCATTTTGAAGTGTCTCCAAAACAGCCAACAGAGAGTGCGCTTGTACTTTCTACTGCCATGGGAATGTCCCAATGTTACCAGTTCTTCCCAGAGCTTCTGTGTCTACAAAAACAACAGTGGAAGCATATGTATGGATGTCATACTTCAGGGCCTGCTGGGATGATCCCGCAGGCCGACCTATGTGTCCTCGGTGCAGTACCCTGTCAGTGCCTTCCAAAATGTAGCATCTGCATTTGGGTGATAATGCTGTAAGAAATGCTTCATCTTCTCGTACTGTGGACTTTGACCACTCTTCCTATTTCGCTCATTCTTGATTAATGGGTTCACGAAGGCAACCACAGAGCTGTTCCTCATCCTCTGCCTCAAACCAGAGTGTAATCCCTATCCAGGTTTGGAATGTAGCAGATCCTAAATCTTTTAATACTGATTTCAAACCCAACGCCCCCTGGAACCCTCAGTCCAGATGCATGATACCTCTGATTGAGCCCCACGTGTGCTCTATTGGCAAAATGTCAAATTGGACCCTGGTCCTGCAGATGCAGTGGATGTGGCCATAAGACATATCGATAAACTCAAACTCACGTGCCAGTGCTGTTCCTGTCTCACTGAATTCACAGTTTCCTTTGTTCTCTTGAAAGAACCCACCAAAACCCACAATGCATTCGAGATCCCTGAGTTCTGCGAGAGCAATCATCCTTAGCCCTATCCCTCTTTTTCCACTGCCTCTGCTAGCTCAGATTTGGCAGCTCGGATCTTGGTCTCAGATTCAATTGTGGGGATATTTTGAACTGATTTCTTTGAGTTCTGTCAGCCAAGCTTCTGCTGTGCACTCTTCTAACACTCAGCACATCACCTTCAATCCCATGCCTGCTGCCCGCTTGAGAGTGTGCTTCCACGGAAAACAGAGTTTCACCTTTGATGCTCCTTTACCAGAGGTCAGATCCTGCACTGGTTTCCATTCTCTACTTTGCCTTTTCCTGCTTACGGTTTTTCTGAGGCCTCATCATGTCTTTGGATGTAACAGACCACTCTTACTCAAGTGTCCTGTGCCAAGGGCTGGGTGAGTGTGTGTTTACAATATTTGGTGTATGGTGTCTAGTGAGAGCAGTTTGCACTTGTTCTCTTCCTACTGGGCATCGACAAATCAACACATTTCACAAATAATTCACAGAAATTGGATATTAGTTTCGCTCCTTTTTCTTTACCGCCATGGACGGATGATTTGTCCTAAGACTCCAGCTTTGACATTATATTGATAAGACAGTTGCAGTCTTTAAGAAGGTTAATAGAATCGATTTACGTATTTTGGGATTTATATGAAAGTGAAGTTAGTTTTCGAAAATAACCAAATGAACCTAGAAACCAGACTTGACAATTTTTGTAAGATTTTGTCAGCTCTAAGGAAAAAACAGACAGTCTCAATGTAAAATAGCAGTCCAAATGTTTGAAGGGGACATGCCAACTCTTTTCTCTTGAAGCCTCCAACAACAAAAGGAACAATGAAATACCTATTGGAACCATGAAATAACCCACAACATTGTTTCCCTTGTGCACCAGGTGCCCTTTACTCCCAATGACACATACTAGGCAATGTTGTCATTTAAAGGTATAACATTCCTCTCTAGGAATATACAAGAAAATCTAAACAGAATATACACATTTAGGCTTGATTCAAAAAGCAATTAGAGGCATTTAACTATGAGAAACCTGCTGCAGATATCCTAGGCTATAGAAAACCAGGTGCTTTTCTATCAGTGCTGAGAAGGCTTAATCATCCGATCATGTTGGGTAAAACAATTTAACACAACCAAGTCTGCACCTCCAAGATATAGTGCACCCGGGGCTTGACGGAAGTGAATGACTGTCCACATAACCTGTGTCTATAATGTGTTTTCGACTTTTACAGTACAGTTCACTATCGGACTTCTAATATTATCCTGTAGTGTCTTGAAAAACTGAGGCCTAATACATATTCAAGTTCATTCAAAGATTCCCCTCACTTCCCACACTCCTTTCAGCCCAAAGAATACATAACCCCAGCATTTCCTTAATC
The DNA here is from genome assembly GCF_048773025.1 of Camelus bactrianus. Taxonomy (NCBI): domain Eukaryota; kingdom Metazoa; phylum Chordata; class Mammalia; order Artiodactyla; family Camelidae; genus Camelus; species Camelus bactrianus. Next base: position 112,116,348 of record NC_133544.1, on the reverse strand, counting down.
TAGGGGAAGGTCATCATTTCTTTGTGTGAGCTAAGTATTCAATTCCTATCTATTTCAATCGAGAGTATTTGAATATTAAGGAGTTCACAGTTGTTCACCGCGTGTGAATGAGGAGGAACTCTGAATCTAGTAGGGGCTTGCTCTCCTCCTCCTGGATTCATTGCAGCTCAGGTTCTGATCCTTTGAAATGGATGCCTGAGTGGAGTGGAGGGAAGAGCATGTGATTGATAGCTAGGCACAAACGTGGGAATAGGCTTACCTGTGCTTGGTGCATTTCGGTCTGAATGATTCATAAATGCCTATTTGGGTGTGTGGATTCTCACGACCTCTTCCAAGAATATGAGCGCTTTATCATCTCTGCCATCTCTTCTCTTTTAGACGTCAGGAATCTTGGACCCGTTCTTGGAGCAGAGAATCGAGTAACTTTCTCAAGGGCACGTTGACTCTCCGTATGTTTCTGCCAGTATCAGCGAGGTTCAGTAGGTCTCATGAAAGTCTTTCGAGCCTGGTATTCTCTAGAGATGTCTCCATGCCGATATTCTCCACTGTGGCAGAACAACTTTCATCAATGTGTCCGCACATCTCCTCAATCCATGCAGCCAGTGTTTCTGCCAGCTTCTCTTCGTGTCTCCCATAAAGTCGACGTCAACAGGAATGGGCAAGTCTGAAGATACTTCGGAGCCTAACCAGTAAGCTGATGACAGGCAGATCTTCCACTGTCTGCCCTTTCAGATTCTGGAAATTGACCCGTGATCTCAGGTCTTTGGGCAGCAGCAGTATCTCGAACTTACTCAGCTTCCCGAACAAAAGACCTAAGCCAATCTCCACATAGGGCAGCAGACCCACCATCAAACTGATCCACCCACAGAATTCTGTCCAGTTACCTTGGATCCACCAGCCGCAACAAGCCTCGTGATACACACCAACATTCCACCTGGAATCCAACCGGTAACTGCCATCCACAGTGGTTGATGCATCAAGTCAGTGTTGGAGGTGATGCTGCATTAGACGAGAGTTTCCTAAGGGAAATGTGATTCTATCCACAAGGGTCCAATTTTCCTTTTCTCTTCCCTGTTTCCTTTTTTTCAAATCTATATACACAGTACAAACTGAGGGAAGTGTGTCCATGTTCAGTTTATGGATTCACACCTATTTAAACTTTCTAACAGTTCACATTACACAGACACCCACTCAAGGAAACTCATGTTTGTGTAATATCCATTCACCCAGATTACATATCCTTCTGTTGCTTTCTGCTGAAACACCCACACTCTCAGAACATGGATCCATTTGTTTCATGGGGGCTGAAATTCCTAGAAATGAAACCAATCCCAACGTGCACTTTCCAGTCTGTCTCTTTTACACTTAGTTCAGTTTTGCAGAGCTACTTGTCTTTGTTATAGGCTTATGCCATTTCTTCTCTACGTAGGGTAGAATAAGGCATTCGTTCATCCTGTTTGAAGACTTCTAAGACTATATCCCGTTCTATGACCCACTCTTATTCAAAACCGTCATTTGGGTTGGCTCACGATGTGCACTTCTGGATCAGTATCTATGAATATTAATGCACGCGTCTGTTTTCTGAATACAAGTGTGTTGAGTACATGCTAACAGCGATAATAGGTCGATGCGTGCTGAATGAAACTTGACATCACTTTGAGTATTTTGTCTTGAATAATCATGGTTGTTTGGTATATGTCAGACAACTGTAACCTTTTGGTGTATGTCTGTTTGTCTGATTGTTTATTTTGCAAACACATTAGGCCATGCATCCCTCTTTTTGCTTTAGACAGACAGTCATGTAAGCTGATTCACTTAAGATAGTGCTTAAAATCACCTATGATTTCCTGCTACCCTCTCCCATCTTTAGGATTTTGATGTCCTCCTTGCCTTCTTCTTCTTACTTCTTTGCAACTCAGGCTCTTCTTGCATTTGCAATAATGGTTTTGTTATTTCCATTTCATCTTGCTACTTTTCTACTCAGGGTAGGATTCTCAATTTTTGTTTTAGGATCAGTCTCAAACTGCTGAATTCTTTTAAGGTTTGCCGGTCAGTGAATTTCCCTAGCTCTGCCGTTGTTGTAAATGGCGGTCATTTGGCATAGGCTACCCTAGATTGCAGCTTTTCTCATTCAGGATATGGTCTATGTCCTGGCACTCCTCCCCTTGTTGCAAATTTTCTGCCGAGATATCAGCTGAACCCCCTCTGGAGGTACTTTTGTGACTAAGTTTCTTTCCTCGAGGTGAATTTTACATCACTGGGATGATCATGAAATTTGTTTATTTGAATTCTACTGCTTCTTGTTGGTCTATTGTTATTCCACCTCTTTTGGACGCTGTGTACTTCCTGAATTCGTATAGATGATACTTTCTTGGATTTCAGCAAGTTTCATTCTGATTTTTCTACAAATTCCTTTTCAGAATGTACTAGTTTATCAATTGCTTTCCATTTGGGAATCCTATGAGTCCTATTCTTACCTGCTTTGTCTTAACCCAGGATTCAACAGTGATGTTAGCGTTGGTTTGCACTCGCTTTTCTGTGTCTTCTTCTGATGGAGGGATTTCTGTTCCCCTGTCCTCTAAGACATTCATGATTCCTTCTGCATTAATTAGTCTGCTTAGGATTGACTTTAGCCCAGTTTTTATCTCATCCATTGTGTTTTCTTATACTATTGGTTTCTTCTTTAGAGTTTCTCTTCCCCTTTTCTGGTATTCTGCCTTTTGTGATTCTGAGGCACTGTGGTTCATCATTGTTTTCCTCACCTCCATTTTCAGAGCTTGCTCTGGTAACGTTTTGCCGTCTAGTTGTTTGAAAGCTTATTTTTTGGGCCTTCAATCTCTTTGGAACTGAAAATGGTACTTCCTGTTTCTTTTACTATACTTCTTTTACCCTATAGTTCAGGTAATATCATGTATCTAATATAGACAAATTGGGCTTGGATAAGTGCAAACTTTAGACTTTTTGGTGTATGCATTTCCAAGGTATTTCTGTGAGGACAATTTTCCCTAGACCTTGATGCCATGCCCTGTTCCTGTGTGTGTTGTCTGGTATATCTCTAAATCCTGGTGTTGTCTTTGTTGTGATGAACACACCATACTGTTTCAGTTAGTTGATCCTCTTTTTTATTACATTTATCTCACAATTCTGAAAGGGCACAGGGCACTTCCTCTAGTGGAAATGAAGCTTCTATAGGTTTTCAGCTCTGCATTCTTCTGTATGTCATTTTGAAGTGTCTCCAAAACAGCCAACAGAGAGTGCGCTTGTACTTTCTACTGCCATGGGAATGTCCCAATGTTACCAGTTCTTCCCAGAGCTTCTGTGTCTACAAAAACAACAGTGGAAGCATATGTATGGATGTCATACTTCAGGGCCTGCTGGGATGATCCCGCAGGCCGACCTATATGTCCTCGGTGCAGTACCCTGTCAGTGCCTTCCAAAATGTAGCATCTGCATTTGGGTGATAATGCTGTAAGAAATGCTTCATCTTCTCGTACTGTGGACTTTGACCACTCTTCCTATTTCGCTCATTCTTGAGTAATGGGTTCACGAAGGCAAACACAGAGCTGTTCCGCATCCTCTGCCTCAAACCAGAGTGTAATCCCTATCCAGGTTTGGAATGTAGCAGATCCTAAATCTTTTAATACTGATTTCAAACCCAACGCCCCCTGGAACCCTCAGTCCAGATGCATGATACCTCTGATTGAGCCCCACGTGTGCTCTATTGGCAAAATGTCAAATTGGACCCTGGTCCTGCAGATGCAGTGGATGTGGCCATAGGACAGATCGATAAACTTAAACTCACCTGCCAGTGCTGTTCCTGTCTCACTGAATTCACAGTTTCCTTTGCTCTCTTGAAAGAACCCATCAAAACCCACAATGCATTCGAGATCCCTGAGTTCTGCAAGAGCAATCATCCTTAGCCCTATCCCTCTTTTTCCGCTGCCTCTGCTAGCTCAGATTTGGCAGCTCGGATCTTGGTCTCAGATTCAATTGTGGGGATATTTTGAACTGATTTCTTTGAGTTCTGTCAGCCAAGCTTCTGCTGTGCACTCTTCTAACACTCAGCACATCACCTTCAATCCCATGCCTGCTGCCCGCTTGAGAGTGTGCTTCCACGGAAAACAGAGTTTCACCTTTGATGCTCCTTTACCAGAGGTCAGATCCTGCACTGGTTTCCATTCTCTACTTTGCCTTTTCCTGCTTACGGTTTTTCTGAGGCCTCATCATGTCTTTGGATGTAACAGACCACTCTTACTCAAGTGTCCTGTGCCAAGGGCTGGGTGAGTGTGTGTTTACAATATTTTGTGTATGGTGTCTAGTGAGAGCAGTTTGCACTTGTTCTCTTCCTACTGGGCATCGACAAATCAACACATTTCACAAATAATTCACAGAAATTGGATATTAGTTTCGCTCCTTTTTCTTTACCGCCATGGACGGATGATTTGTCCTAAGACTCCAGCTTTGACATTATATTGATAAGACAGTTGCAGTCTTTAAGAAGGTTAATAGAATCGATTTACGTATTTTGGGATTTATATGAAAGTGAAGTTAGTTTTCGAAAATAACCAAATGAACCTAGAAACCAGACTTGACAATTTTTGTAAGATTTTGTCAGCTCTAAGGAAAAAACAGACAGTCTCAATGTAAAATAGCAGTCCAAATGTTTGAAGGGGACATGCCAACTCTTTTCTCTTGAAGCCTCCAACAACAAAAGGAACAATGAAATACCTATTGGAACCATGAAATAACCCACAACATTGTTTCCCTTGTGCACCAGGTGCCCTTTACTCCCAATGACACATACTAGGCAATGTTGTCATTTAAAGGTATAACATTCCTCTCTAGGGATATACAAGAAAATCTAAACAGAATATACACATTTAGGCTTGATTCAAAAAGCAATTAGAGGCATTTAACTATGAGAAACCTGCTGCAGATATCCTAGGCTATAGAAAACCAGGTGCTTTTCTATCAGTGCTGAGAAGGCTTAATCATCCGATCATGTTGGGTAAAACAATTTAACACAACCAAGTCTGCACCTCCAAGATATAGTGCACCCGGGGCTTGACGGAAGTGAATGACTGTCCACATAACCTGTGTCTATAATGTGTTTTCGACTTTTACAGTACAGTTCACTATCGGACTTCTAATATTATCCTGTAGTGTCTTGAAAAACTGAGGCCTAATACATATTCAAGTTCATTCAAAGATTCCCCTCACTTCCCACACTCCTTTCAGCCCAAAGAATACATAACCCCAGCATTTCCTTAATCTAGGGGAAGGTCATCATTTCTTTGTGTGAGCTAAGTATTCAATTCCTATCTATTTCAATCGAGAGTATTTGAATATTAAGGAGTTCACAGTTGTTCACCGCGTGTGAATGAGGAGGAACTCTGAATCTAGTAGGGGCTTGCTCTCCTCCTCCTGGATTCATTGCAGCTCAGGTTCTGATCCTTTGAAATGGATGCCTGAGTGGAGTGGAGGGAAGAGCATGTGATTGATAGCTAGGCACAAACGTGGGAATAGGCTTAGCTGTGCTTGGTGCATTTCGGTCTGAATGATTCATAAATGCCTATTTTGGTGTGTGGATTCTCACGACCTCTTCCAAGAATATGAGCGCTTTATCATCTCTGCCATCTCTTCTCTTTTAGACGTCAGGAATCTTGGACCCGTTCTTGGAGCAGAGAATCGAGTAACTTTCTCAAGGGCACGTTGACTCTCCGTATGTTTCTGCCAGTATCAGCGAGGTTCAGTAGGTCTCATGAAAGTCTTTCGAGCCTGGTATTCTCTAGAGATGTCTCCATGCCGATATTCTCCACTGTGGCAGAACAACTTTCATCAATGTGTCTGCACATCTCCTCAATCCATGCAGCCAGTGTTTCTGCCAGCTTCTCTTCGTGTCTCCCATAAAGTCGACGTCAACAGGAATGGGCAAGTCTGAAGATACTTCGGAGCCTAACCAGTAAGCTGATGACAGGCAGATCTTCCACTGTCTGCCCTTTCAGATTCTGGAAATTGACCCGTGATCTCAGGTCTTTGGGCAGCAGCAGTATCTCGAACTTACTCAGATTCCCGAACAAAAGACCTAAGCCAATCTCCACATAGGGCAGCAGACCCACCATCAAACTGATCCACCCACAGAATTCTGTCCAGTTACCTTGGATCCACCAGCCGCAACAAGCCTCGTGATACACACCAACATTCCACCTGGAATCCAACCGGTAACTGCCATCCACAGTGGTTGATGCATCAAGTCAGTGTTGGAGGTGATGCTGCATTAGACGAGAGTTTCCTAAGGGAAACGTGATTCTATCCACAAGGGTCCAATTTTCCTTTTCTCTTCCCTGTTTCCTTTTTTTCAAATCTATATACACAGTACAAACTGAGGGAAGTGTGTCCATGTTCAGTTTATGGATTCACACCTATTTAAACTTTCTAACAGTTCACATTACACAGACACCCACTCAAGGAAACTCATGTTTGTGTAATATCCATTCACCCAGATTACATATCCTTCTGTTGCTTTCTGCTGAAACACCCACACTCTCAGAACATGGATCCATTTGTTTCATGGGGGCTGAAATTCCTAGAAATGAAACCAATCCCAACGTGCACTTTCCAGTCTGTCTCTTTTACACTTAGTTCAGTTTTGCAGAGCTACTTGTCTTTGTTATAGGCTTATGCCATTTCTTCTCTACGTAGGGTAGAATAAGGCATTCGTTCATCCTGTTTGAAGACTTCTAAGACTATATCCCGTTCTATGACCCACTCTTATTCAAAACCGTCATTTGGGTTGGCTCACGATGTGCACTTCTGGATCAGTATCTATGAATATTAATGCACGCGTCTGTTTTCTGAATACAAGTGTGTTGAGTACATGCTAACAGCGATAATAGGTCGATGCGTGCTGAATGAAACTTGACATCACTTTGAGTATTTTGTCTTGAATAATCATGTTTGTTTGGTATATGTCAGACAACTGTAACCTTTTGGTGTATGTCTGTTTGTCTGATTGTTTATTTTGCAAACACATTAGGCCATGCATCCCTCCTTTTGCTTCAGACAGACAGTCATGTAAGCTGATTCACTTAAGATAGTGCTTAAAATCACCTATGATTTCCTGCTACCCTCTCCCATCTTTAGGATTTTGATGTCCTCCTTGCCTTCTTCTTCTTACTTCTTTGCAACTCAGGCTCTTCTTGCATTTGCAATAATGTCTTTGTTATTTCCATTTCATCTTGCTACTTTTCTACTCAGGGTAGGATTCTCAAATTTTGTTTTAGGATCAGTCTCAAACTGCTGAATTCTTTTAAGGTTTGCCGGTCAGTGAATTTCCCTAGCTCTGCCGTTGTTATAAATGGCGGTCATTTGGCATAGGCTACCCTAGATTGCAGCTTTTCTCATTCAGGATATGGTCTATGTCCTGGCACTCCTCCCCTTGTTGCAAATTTTCTGCCGAGATATCAGCTGAACCCCCTCTGGAGGTACTTTTGTGACTAAGTTTCTTTCCTCGAGGTGAATTTTACATCACTGGGATGATCATGAAATTTGTTTATTTGAATTCTACTGCTTCTTGTTGGTCTATTGGTATTCCACCTCTTTTGGACGCTGTGTACTTCCTGAATTCGTATAGATGATACTTTCTTGGATTTCAGCAAGTTTCATTCTGATTTTTCTACAAATTCCTTTTCAGAATGTACTAGTTTATCAATTGCTTTCCATTTGGGAATCCTATGAGTCCTATTCTTACCTGCTTTGTCTTAACCCAGGATTCAACAGTGATGTTAGCGTTGGTTTGCACTCGCTTTTCTGTGTCTTCTTCTGATGGAGGGATTTCTGTTCCCCCGTCCTCTAAGCCATTCACGATTCCTTCTGCATTAATTAGTCTGCTTAGGATTGACTTTAGCCCAGTTTTTATCTCATCCATTGTGTTTTCTTATACTATTGGTTTCTTCTTTAGAGTTTCTCTTCCCCTTTTCTGGTATTCTGCCTTTTGTGATTCTGAGGCACTGTGGTTCATCATTGTTTTCCTCACCTCCATTTTCAGAGCTTGCTCTGGTAACGTTTTGCCGTCTAGTTGTTTGAAAGCTTATTTTTTGGGCCTTCAATCTCTTTGGAACTGAAAATGGTACTTCCTGTTTCTTTTACTATACTTCTTTTACCCTATAGTTCAGGTAATATCATGTATCTAATATAGACAAATTGGGCTTGTTTAAGTGCAAACTTTAGACTTTTTGGTGTACGCATTTCCAAGGTATTTCTGTGAGGACAATTTTCCCTAGACCTTGATGCCATGCCCTGTTCCTGTGTGTGTTGTCTGGTATATCTCTAAATCCTGGTGTTGTCTTTGTTGTGATGAACACACCATACTGTTTCAGTTAGTTGATCCTCTTTTTTATTACATTTATCTCACAATTCTGAAAGGGCGCAGGGCACTTCCTCTAGTGGAAATGAAGCTTCTATAGGTTTTCAGCTCTGCATTCTTCTGTATGTCATTTTGAAGTGTCTCCAAAACAGCCAACAGAGAGTGCGCTTGTACTTTCTACTGCCATGGGAATGTCCCAATGTTACCAGTTCTTCCCAGAGCTTCTGTGTCTACAAAAACAACAGTGGAAGCATATGTATGGATGTCATACTTCAGGGCCTGCTGGGATGATCCCGCAGGCCGACCTATGTGTCCTCGGTGCAGTACCCTGTCAGTGCCGTCCAAAATGTAGCATCTGCATTTGGGTGATAATGCTGTAAGAAATGCTTCATCTTCTCGTACTGTGGACTTTGACCACTCTTCCTATTTGGCTCATTCTTGAGTAATGGGTTCACGAAGGCAACCACAGAGCTGTTCCGCATCCTCTGCCTCAAACCAGAGTGTAATCCCTATCCAGGTTTGGAATGTAGCAGATCCTAAATCTTTTAATACTGATTTCAAACCCAACGCCCCCTGGAACACTCAGTCCAGATGCATGATACCTCTGATTGAGCCCCACGTGTGCTCTATTGGCAAAATGTCAAATTGGACCCTGGTCCTGCAGATGCAGTGGATGTGGACATAGGACATATCGATAAACTCAAACTCACGTGCCAGTGCTGTTCCTGTCTCACTGAATTCACAGTTTCCTTTGCTCTCTTGAAAGAACCCACCAAAACCCACAATGCATTCGAGATCCCTGAGTTCTGTGAGAGCAATCATCCTTAGCCCTATCCCTCTTTTTCCGCTGCCTCTGCTAGCTCAGATTTGGCAGCTCGGATCTTGGTCTCAGATTCAATTGTGGGGATATTTTGAACTGATTTCTTTGAGTTCTGTCAGCCAAGCTTCTGCTGTGCACTCTTCTAACACTCAGCACATCACCTTCAATCCCATGCCTGCTGCCCGCTTGAGAGTGTGCTTCCACGGAAAACAGAGTTTCACCTTTGATGCTCCTTTACCAGAGGTCAGATCCTGCACTGGTTTCCATTCTCTACTTTGCCTTTTCCTGCTTACGGTTTTTCTGAGGCCTCATCATGTCTTTGGATGTAACAGACCACTCTTACTCAAGTGTCCTGTGCCTAGGGCTGGGTGAGTGTGTGTTTACAATATTTGGTGTATGGTGTCTAGTGAGAGCAGTTTGCACTTGTTCTCTTCCTACTGGGCATCGACAAATCAACACATTTCACAAATAATTCACAGAAATTGGATATTAGTTTCGCTCCTTTTTCTTTACCGCCATGGACGGATGATATGTCCTAAGACCCCAGCTTTGACATTATATTGATAAGACAGTTGCAGTCTTTAAGAAGGTTAATAGAATCGATTTACGTATTTTGGGATTTATATGAAAGTGAAGTTAGTTTTTGAAAATAACCAAATGAACCTAGAAACCAGACTTGACAATTTTTGTAAGATTTTGTCAGCTCTAAGGAAAAAACAGACAGTCTCAATGTAAAATAGCAGTCCAAATGTTTGAAGGGGACATGCCAACTCTTTTCTCTTGAAGCCTCCAACAACAAAAGGAACAATGAAATACCTATTGGAACCATGAAATAACCCACAACATTGTTTCCCTTGTGCACCAGGTGCCCTTTACTCCCAATGACACATACTAGGCAATGTTGTCATTTAAAGGTATAACATTCCTCTCTAGGAATATACAAGAAAATCTAAACAGAATATACACATTTAGGCTTGATTCAAAAAGCAATTAGAGGCATTTAACTATGAGAAACCTGCTGCAGATATCCTAGGCTATAGAAAACCAGGTGCTTTTCTATCAGTGCTGAGAAGGCTTAATCATCCGATCATGTTGGGTAAAACAATTTAACACAACCAAGTCTGCACCTCCAAGATATAGTGCACCCGGGGCTTGACGGAAGTGAATGACTGTCCACATAACCTGTGTCTATAATGTGTTTTCGACTTTTACAGTACAGTTCACTATCTGACTTCTAATATTATCCTGTAGTGTCTTGAAAAACTGAGGCCTAATACATATTCAAATTCATTCAAAGATTCCCCTCACTTCCCACACTCCTTTCAGCCCAAAGAATACATAACCCCAGCATTTCCTTAATCTAGGGGAAGGTCATCATTTCTTTGTGTGAGCTAAGTATTCAATTCCTATCTATTTCAATCGAGAGTTTTTGAATATTAAGGAGTTCACAGTTGTTCACCGCGTGTGAATGAGGAGGAACTCTGAATCTAGTAGGGGCTTGCTCTCCTCCTCCTGGATTCATTGCAGCTCAGGTTCTGATCCTTTGAAATGGATGCCTGAGTGGAGTGGAGGGAAGAGCATGTGATTGATAGCTAGGCACAAACGTGGGAATAGGCTTACCTGTGCTTGGTGCATTTCGGTCTGAATGATTCATAAATGCCTATTTGGGTGTGTGGATTCTCACGACCTCTTCCAAGAATATGAGCGCTTTATCATCTCTGCCATCTCTTCTCTTTTAGACGTCAGGAATCTTGGACCCGTTCTTGGAGCAGAGAATCGAGTAACTTTCTCAAGGGCACGTTGACTCTCCGTATGTTTCTGCCAGTATCAGCGAGGTTCAGTAGGTCTCATGAAAGTCTTTCGAGCCTGGTATTCTCTAGAGATGTCTCCATGCCGATATTCTCCACTGTGGCAGAACAACTTTCATCAATGTGTCCGCACATCTCCTCAATCCATGCAGCCAGTGTTTCTGCCAGCTTCTCTTCGTGTCTCCCATAAAGTCCACGTCAACAGGAATGGGCAAGTCTGAAGATACTTCGGAGCCTAACCAGTAAGCTGATGACAGGCAGATCTTCCACTGTCTGCCCTTTCAGATTCTGGAAACTGACCCGTGAACTCAGGTCTTTGGGCAGCAGCAGTATCTCGAACTTACTCAGCTTCCCGAACAAAAGACCTAAGCCAATCTCCACATAGGGCAGCAGACCCACCATCAAACTGATCCACCCACAGAATTCTGTCCAGTTACCTTGGATCCACCAGCCGCAACAAGCCTCGTGATACACACCAACATTCCACCTGGAATCCAACCGGTAACTGCCATCCACAGTGGTTGATGCATCAAGTCAGTGTTGGAGGTGATGCTGCATTAGACGAGAGTTTCCTAAGGGAAATGTGATTCTATCCACAAGGGTCCAATTTTCCTTTTCTCTTCCCTGTTTCCTTTTTTTCAAATCTATATACACAGTACAAACTGAGGGAAGTGTGTCCATGTTCAGTTTATGGATTCACACCTATTTAAACTTTCTAACAGTTCACATTACACAGACACCCACTCAAGGAAACTCATGTTTGTGTAATATCCATTCGCCCAGATTACATATCCTTCTGTTGCTTTCTGCTGAAACACCCACACTCTCAGAACATGGATCCATTTGTTTCATGGGGGCTGAAATTCCTAGAAATGAAACCAATCCCAACGTGCACTTTCCAGTCTGTCTCTTTTACACTTTGTTCTGTTTTGCAGAGCTACTTGTCTTTGTTATAGGCTTATGCCATTTCTTCTCTACGTAGGGTAGAATAAGGCATTCGTTCATCCTGTTTGAAGACTTCTAAGACTATATCCCGTTCTATGACCCACTCTTATTCAAAACCGTCATTTGGGTTGGCTCACGATGTGCACTTCTGGATCAGTATCTATGAATATTAATGCACGCGTCTGTTTTCTGAATACAAGTGTGTTGAGTACATGCTAACAGCGATAATAGGTCGATGCGTGCTGAATGAAACTTGACATCACTTTGAGTATTTTGTCTTGAATAATCATGGTTGTTTGGTATATGTCAGACAACTGTAACCTTTTGGTGTATGTCTGTTTGTCTGATTGTTTATTTTGCAAACACATTAGGCCATGCATCCCTCCTTTTGCTTCAGACAGACAGTCATGTAAGCTGATTCACTTAAGATAGTGCTTAAAATCACCTATGATTTCCTGCTACCCTCTCCCATCTTTAGGATTTTGATGTCCTCCTTGCCTTCTTCTCCTTACTTCTTTGCAACTCAGGCTCTTCTTGCATTTGCAATAATGGTTTTGTTATTTCCATTTCATCTTGCTACTTTTCTACTCAGGGTAGGATTCTCAATTTTTGTTTTAGGATCAGTCTCAAACTGCTGAATTCTTTTAAGGTTTGCCGGTCAGTGAATTTCCCTAGCTCTGCCGTTGTTGTAAATGGCGGTCATTTGGCATAGGCTACCCTAGATTGCAGCTTTTTCTCATTCAGGATATGGTCTATGTCCTGGCACTCCTCCCCTTGTTGCAAATTTTCTGCCGAGATATCAGCTGAACCCCCTCTGGAGGTACTTTTGTGACTAAGTTTCTTTCCTCGAGGTGAATTTTACATCACTGGGATGATCATGAAATTTGTTTATTTGAATTCTACTGCTTCTTGTTGGTCTATTGGTATTCCACCTGTTTTGGACGCTGTGTACTTCCTGAATTCGTATAGATGATACTTTCTTGGATTTCAGCAAGTTTCATTCTGATTTTTCTACAAATTCCTTTTCAGAATGTACTAGTTTATCAATTGCTTTCCATTTGGGAATCCTATGAGTCCTATTCTTACCTGCTTTGTCTTAACCCAGGATTCAACAGTGATGTTAGCGTTGGTTTGCACTCGCTTTTCTGTGTCTTCTTCTGATGGAGGGATTTCTGTTCCCCCGTCCTCTAAGCCATTCACGATTCCTTCTGCATTAATTAGTCTGCTTAGGATTGACTTTAGCCCAGTTTTTATCTCATCCATTGTGTTTTCTTATACTATTGGTTTCTTCTTTAGAGTTTCTCTTCCCCTTTTCTGGTATTCTGCCTTTTGTGATTCTGAGGCACTGTGGTTCCTCATTGTTTTCCTCACCTCCATTTTCAGAGCTTGCTCTGGTAACGTTTTGCCGTCTAGTTGTTTGAAAGCTTATTTTTTGGGCCTTCAATCTCTTTGGAACTGAAAATGGTACTTCCTGTTTCTTTTACTATACTTCTTTTACCCTATAGTTCAGGTAATATCATGTATCTAATATAGACAAATTGGGCTTGGATAAGTGCAAACTTTAGACTTTTTGGTGTACGCATTTCCAAGGTATTTCTGTGAGGACAATTTTCCCTAGACCTTGATGCCATGCCCTGTTCCTGTGTGTGTTGTCTGGTATATCTCTAAATCCTGGTGTTGTCTTTGTTGTGATGAACACACCATACTGTTTCAGTTAGTTGATCCTCTTTTTTATTACATTTATCTCACAATTCTGAAAGGGCGCAGGGCACTTCCTCTAGTGGAAATGAAGCTTCTATAGGTTTTCAGCTCTGCATTCTTCTGTATGTCATTTTGAAGTGTCTCCAAAACAGCCAACAGAGAGTGCGCTTGTACTTTCTACTGCCATGGGAATGTCCCAATGTTACCAGTTCTTCCCAGAGCTTCTGTGTCTACAAAAACAACAGTGGAAGCATATGTATGGATGTCATACTTCAGGGCCTGCTGGGATGATCCCGCAGGCCGACCTATGTGTCCTCGGTGCAGTACCCTGTCAGTGCCTTCCAAAATGTAGCATCTGCATTTGGGTGGTAATGCTGTAAGAAATGCTTCATCTTCTCGTACTGTGGACTTTGACCACTCTTCCTATTTGGCTCATTCTTGAGTAATGGGTTCACGAAGGCAACCACAGAGCTGTTCCGCATCCTCTGCCTCAAACCAGAGTGTAATCCCTATCCAGGTTTGGAATGTAGCAGATCCTAAATCTTTTAATACTGATTTCAAACCCAACGCCCCCTGGAACCCTCAGTCCAGATGCATGATACCTCTGATTGAGCCCCACGTGTGCTCTATTGGCAAAATGTCAAATTGGACCCTGGTCCTGCAGATGCAGTGGATGTGGCCATAGGACATATCGATAAACTCAAACTCACGTGCCAGTGCTGTTCCTGTCTCACTGAATTCAGTTTCCTTTGCTCTCTTGAAAGAACCCACCAAAACCCACAATGCATTCGAGATCCCTGAGTTCTGCGAGAGCAATCAACCTTAGCCCTATCCCTCTTTTTCCGCTGCCTCTGCTAGCTCAGATTTGGCAGCTCGGATCTTGGTCTCAGATTCAATTGTGGGGATATTTTGAACTGATTTCTTTGAGTTCTGTCAGCCAAGCTTCTGCTGTGCACTCTTCTAACACTCAGCACATCACCTTCAATCCCATGCCTGCTGCCCGCTTGAGAGTGTGCTTCCACGGAAAACAGAGTTTCACCTTTGATGCTCCTTTACCAGAGGTCAGATCCTGCACTGGTTTCCATTCTCTACTTTGCCTTTTCCTGCTTACGGTTTTTCTGAGGCCTCATCATGTCTTTGGATGTAACAGACCACTCTTACTCAAGTGTCCTGTGCCAAGGGCTGGGTGAGTGTGTGTTTACAATATTTGGTGTATGGTGTCTAGTGAGAGCAGTTTGCACTTGTTCTCTTCCTACTGGGCATCGACAAATCAACACATTTCACAAATAATTCACAGAAATTGGATATTAGTTTCGCTCCTTTTTCTTTACCGCCATGGACGGATGATTTGTCCTAAGACTCCAGCTTTGACATTATATTGATAAGACAGTTGCAGTCTTTAAGAAGGTTAATAGAATCGATTTACGTATTTTGGGATTTATATGAAAGTGAAGTTAGTTTTCGAAAATAACCAAATGAACCTAGAAACCAGACTTGACAATTTTTGTAAGATTTTGTCAGCTCTAAGGAAAAAACAGACAGTCTCAATGTAAAATAGCAGTCCAAATGTTTGAAGGGGACATGCCAACTCTTTTCTCTTGAAGCCTCCAACAACAAAAGGAACAATGAAATACCTATTGGAACCATGAAATAACCCACAACATTGTTACCCTTGTGCACCAGGTGCCCTTTACTCCCAATGACACATACTAGGCAATGTTGTCATTTAAAGGTATAACATTCCTCTCTAGGAATATACAAGAAAATCTAAACAGAATATACACATTTAGGCTTGATTCAAAAAGCAATTAGAGGCATTTAACTATGAGAAACCTGCTGCAGATATCCTAGGCTATAGAAAAACAGGTGCTTTTCTATCAGTGCTGAGAAGGCTTAATCATCCGATCATGTTGGGTAAAACAATTTAACACAACCAAGTCTGCACCTCCAAGATATAGTGCACCCGGGGCTTGACGGAAGTGAATGACTGTCCACATAACCTGTGTCTATAATGTGTTTTCGACTTTTACAGTACAGTTCACTATCGGACTTCTAATATTATCCTGTAGTGTCTTGAAAAACTGAGGCCTAATACATATTCAAGTTCATTCAAAGATTCCCCTCACTTCCCACACTCCTTTCAGCCCAAAGTATACATAACCCCAGCATTTCCTTAATCTAGGGGAAGGTCATCATTTCTTTGTGTGAGCTAAGTATTCAATTCCTATCTATTTCAATCGAGAGTATTTGAATATTAAGGAGTTCACAGTTGTTCACCGCGTGTGAATGAGGAGGAACTCTGAATCTAGTAGGGGCTTGCTCTCCTCCTCCTGGATTCATTGCAGCTCAGGTTCTGATCCTTTGAAATGGATGCCTGAGTGGAGTGGAGGGAAGAGCATGTGATTGATAGCTAGGCACAAACGTGGGAATAGGCTTACCTGTGCTTGGTGCATTTCGGTCTGAATGATTCATAAATGCCTATTTGGGTGTGTGGATTCTCACGACCTCTTCCAAGAATATGAGCGCTTTATCATCTCTGCCATCTCTTCTCTTTTAGACGTCAGGAATCTTGGACCCGTTCTTGGAGCAGAGAATCGAGTAACTTTCTCAAGGGCACGTTGACTCTCCGTATGTTTCTGCCAGTATCAGCGAGGTTCAGTAGGTCTCATGAAAGTCTTTCGAGCCTGGTATTCTCTAGAGATGTCTCCATGCCGATATTCTCCACTGTGGCAGAACAACTTTCATCAATGTGTCCGCACATCTCCTCAATCCATGCAGCCAGTGTTTCTGCCAGCTTCTCTTCGTGTCTCCCATAAAGTCGACGTCAACAGGAATGGGCAAGTCTGAAGATACTTCGGAGCCTAACCAGTAAGCTGATGACAGGCAGATCTTCCACTGTCTGCCCTTTCAGATTCTGGAAACTGACCCGTGAACTCAGGTCTTTGGGCAGCAGCAGTATCTCGAACTTACTCAGCTTCCCGAACAAAAGACCTAAGCCAATCTCCACATAGGGCAGCAGACCCACCATCAAACTGATCCACCCACAGAATTCTGTCCAGTTACCTTGGATCCACCAGCCGCAACAAGCCTCGTGATACACACCAACATTCCACCTGGAATCCAACCGGTAACTGCCATCCACAGTGGTTGATGCATCAAGTCAGTGTTGGAGGTGATGCTGCATTAGACGAGAGTTTCCTAAGGGAAATGTGATTCTATCCACAAGGGTCCAATTTTCCTTTTCTCTTCCCTGTTTCCTTTTTTTCAAATCTATATACACAGTACAAACTGAGGGAAGTGTGTCCATGTTCAGTTTATGGATTCACACCTATTTAAACTTTCTAACAGTTCACATTACACAGACACCCACTCAAGGGAACTCATGTTTGTGTAATATCCATTCACCCAGATTACATATCCTTCTGTTGCTTTCTGCTGAAACACCCACACTCTCAGAACATGGATCCATTTGTTTCATGGGGGCTGAAATTCCTAGAAATGAAACCAATCCCAACGTGCACTTTCCAGTCTGTCTCTTTTACACTTAGTTCAGTTTTGCAGAGCTACTTGTCTTTGTTATAGGCTTATGCCATTTCTTCTCTACGTAGGGTAGAATAAGGCATTCGTTCATCCTGTTTGAAGACTTCTAAGACTATATCCCGTTCTATGACCCACTCTTATTCAAAACCGTCATTTGGGTTGGCTCACGATGTGCACTTCTGGATCAGTATCTATGAATATTAATGCACGCGTCTGTTTTCTGAATACAAGTGTGTTGAGTACATGCTAACAGCGATAATAGGTCGATGCGTGCTGAATGAAACTTGACATCACTTTGAGTATTTTGTCTTGAATAATCATGGTTGTTTGGTATATGTCAGACAACTGTAACCTTTTGGTGTATGTCTGTTTGTCTGATTGTTTATTTTGCAAACACATTAGGCCATGCATCCCTCCTTTTGCTTCAGACAGACAGTCATGTAAGCTGATTCACTTAAGATAGTGCTTAAAATCACCTATGATTTCCTGCTACCCTCTCCCATCTTTAGGATTTTGATGTCCTCCTTGCCTTCTTCTTCTTACTTCTTTGCAACTCAGGCTCTTCTTGCATTTGCAATAATGGTTTTGTTATTTCCATTTCATCTTGCTACTTTTCTACTCAGGGTAGGATTCTCAATTTTTGTTTTAGGATCAGTCTCAAACTGCTGAATTCTTTTAAGGTTTGACAGTCAGTGAATTTCCCTAGCTCTGCCGTTGTTATAAATGGCAGTCATTTGGCATAGGCTACCCTAGATTGCAGCTTTTTCTCATTCAGGATATGGTCTATGTCCTGGCACTCCTCCCCTTGTTGCAAATTTTCTGCCGAGATATCAGCTGAACCCCCTCTGGAGGTACTTTTGTGACTAAGTTTCTTTCCTCGAGGTGAATTTTACATCACTGGGATGATCATGAAATTTGTTTATTTGAATTCTACTGCTTCTTGTTGGTCTATTGGTATTCCACCTGTTTTGGACGCTGTGTACTTCCTGAATTCGTATAGATGATACTTTCTTGGATTTCAGCAAGTTTCATTCTGATTTTTCTACAAATTCCTTTTCAGAATGTACTATTTTATCAATTGCTTTCCATTTGGGAATCCTATGAGTCCTATTCTTACCTGCTTTGTCTTAACCCAGGATTCAACAGTGATGTTAGCGTTGGTTTGCACTCGCTTTTCTGTGTCTTCTTCTGATGGAGGGATTTCTGTTCCCCTGTCCTCTAAGACATTCTCGATTCCTTCTGCATTAATTAGTCTGCTTAGGATTGACTTTAGCCCAGTTTTTATCTCATCCATTGTGTTTTCTTATACTGTTGGTTTCTTCTTTAGAGTTTCTCTTCCCCTTTTCTGGTATTCTGCCTTTTGTGATTCTGAGGCACTGTGGTTCATCATTGTTTTCCTCACCTCCATTTTCAGAGCTTGCTCTGGTAACGTTTTGCCGTCTAGTTGTTTGAAAGCTTATTTTTTGGGCCTTCAATCTCTTTGGAACTGAAAATGGTACTTCCTGTTTCTTTTACTATACTTCTTTTACCCTATAGTTCAGGTAATATCATGTATCTAATATAGACAAATTGGGCTTGGATAAGTGCAAACTTTAGACTTTTTGGTGTACGCATTTCCAAGGTATTTCTGTGAGGACAATTTTCCCTAGACCTTGATGCCATGCCCTGTTCCTGTGTGTGTTGTCTGGTATATCTCTAAATCCTGGTGTTGTCTTTGTTGTGATGAACACACCATACTGTTTCAGTTAGTTGATCCTCTTTTTTATTACATTTATCTCACAATTCTGAAAGGGCGCAGGGCACTTCCTCTAGTGGAAATGAAGCTTCTATAGGTTTTCAGCTCTGCATTCTTCTGTATGTCATTTTGAAGTGTCTCCAAAACAGCCAACAGAGAGTGCGCTTGGACTTTCTACTGCCATGGGAATGTCCCAATGTTACCAGTTCTTCCCAGAGCTTCTGTGTCTACAAAAACAACAGTGGAAGCATATGTATGGATGTCATACTTCAGGGCCTGCTGGGATGATCCCGCAGGCCGACCTATGTGTCCTCGGTGCAGTACCCTGTCAGTGCCGTCCAAAATGTAGCATCTGCATTTGGGTGATAATGCTGTAAGAAATGCTTCATCTTCTCGTACTGTGGACTTTGACCACTCTTCCTATTTGGCTCATTCTTGAGTAATGGGTTCACGAAGGCAACCACAGAGCTGTTCCGCATCCTCTGCCTCAAACCAGAGTGTAATCCCTATCCAGGTTTGGAATGTAGCAGATCCTAAATCTTTTAATACTGATTTCAAACCCAACGCCCCCTGGAACCCTCAGTCCAGATGCATGATACCTCTGATTGAGCCCCACGTGTGCTCTATTGGCAAAATGTCAAATTGGACCCTGGTCCTGCAGATGCAGTGGATGTGGCCATAGGACATATCGATAAACTCAAACTCACGTGCCAGTGCTGTTCCTGTCTCACTGAATTCACAGTTTCCTTTGCTCTCTTGAAAGAACCCACCAAAACCCACAATGCATTCGAGATCCCTGAGTTCTGCGAGAGCAATCATCCTTAGCCCTATCCCTCTTTTTCCGCTGCCTCTGCTAGCTCAGATTTGCCAGCTCGGATCTTGGTCTCAGATTCAATTGTGGGGATATTTTGAACTGATTTCTTTGAGTTCTGTCAGCCAAGCTTCTGCTGTGCACTCTTCTAACACTCAGCACATCACCTTCAATCCCGTGCCTGCTGCCCGCTTGAGAGTGTGCTTCCACGGAAAACAGAGTTTCACCTTTGATGCTCCTTTACCAGAGGTCAGATCCTGCACTGGTTTCCATTCTCTACTTTGCCTTTTCCTGCTTACGGTTTTTCTGAGGCCTCATCATGTCTTTGGATGTAACAGACCACTCTAAGTCAAGTGTCCTGTGCCAAGGGCTGGGTGAGTGTGTGTTTACAATATTTGGTGTATGGTGTCTAGTGAGAGCAGTTTGCACTTGTTCTCTTCCTACTGGGCATCGACAAATCAACACATTTCACAAATAATTCACAGAAATTGGATATTAGTTTCGCTCCTTTTTCTTTACCACCATGGACGGATGATTTGTCCTAAGACCCCAGCTTTGACATTATATTGATAAGACAGTTGCAGTCTTTAAGAAGGTTAATAGAATCGATTTACGTATTTTGGGATTTATATGAAAGTGAAGTTAGTTTTTGAAAATAACCAAATGAACCTAGAAACCAGACTTGACAATTTTTGTAAGATTTTGTCAGCTCTAAGGAAAAAACAGACAGTCTCAATGTAAAATAGCAGTCCAAATGTTTGAAGGGGACATGCCAACTCTTTTCTCTTGAAGCCTCCAACAACAAAAGGAACAATGAAATACCTATTGGAACCATGAAATAACCCACAACATTGTTTCCCTTGTGCACCATGTGCCCTTTACTCCCAATGACACATACTAGGCAATGTTGTCATTTAAAGGTATAACATTCCTCTCTAGGAATATACAAGAAAATCTAAACAGAATATACACATTTAGGCTTGATTCAAAAAGCAATTAGAGGCATTTAACTATGAGAAACCTGCTGCAGATATCCTAGGCTATAGAAAACCAGGTGCTTTTCTATCAGTGCTGAGAAGGCTTAATCATCCGATAATGTTGGGTAAAACAATTTAACACAACCAAGTCTGCACCTCCAAGATATAGTGCACCCGGGGCTTGACGGAAGTGAATGACTGTCCACATAACCTGTGTCTATAATGTGTTTTCGACTTTTACAGTACAGTTCACTATCGGACTTCTAATATTATCCTGTAGTGTCTTGAAAAACTGAGGCCTAATACATATTTAAGTTCATTCAAAGATTCCCCTCACTTCCCACACTCCTTTCAGCCCAAAGTATACATAACCCCAGCATTTCCTTAATCTAGGGGAAGGTCATCATTTCTTTGTGTGAGCTAAGTATTCAATTCCTATCTATTTCAATCGAGAGTATTTGAATATTAAGGAGTTCACAGTTGTTCACCGCGTGTGAATGAGGAGGAACTCTGAATCTAGTAGGGGCTTGCTCTCCTCCTCCTGGATTCATTGCAGCTCAGGTTCTGATCCTTTGAAATGGATGCCTGAGTGGAGTGGAGGGAAGAGCATGTGATTGATAGCTAGGCACAAACGTGGGAATAGGCTTACCTGTGCTTGGTGCATTTCGGTCTGAATGATTCATAAATGCCTATTTGGGTGTGTGGATTCTCACGACCTCTTCCAAGAATATGAGCGCTTTATCATCTCTGCCATCTCTTCTCTTTTAGACGTCAGGAATCTTGGACCCGTTCTTGGAGCAGAGAATCGAGTAACTTTCTCAAGGGCACGTTGACTCTCCGTATGTTTCTGCCAGTATCAGCGAGGTTCAGTAGGTCTCATGAAAGTCTTTCGAGCCTGGTATTCTCTAGAGATGTCTCCATGCCGATATTCTCCACTGTGGCAGAACAACTTTCATCAATGTGTCCGCACATCTCCTCAATCCATGCAGCCAGTGTTTCTGCCAGCTTCTCTTCGTGTCTCCCATAAAGTCGACGTCAACAGGAATGGGCAAGTCTGAAGATACTTCGGAGCCTAACCAGTAAGCTGATGACAGGCAGATCTTCCACTGTCTGCCCTTTCAGATTCTGGAAACTGACCCGTGAACTCAGGTCTTTGGGCAGCAGCAGTATCTCGAACTTACTCAGCTTCCCGAACAAAAGACCTAAGCCAATCTCCACATAGGGCAGCAGACCCACCATCAAACTGATCCACCCACAGAATTCTGTCCAGTTACCTTGGATCCACCAGCCGCAACAAGCCTCGTGATACACACCAACATTCCACCTGGAATCCAACCGGTAACTGCCATCCACAGTGGTTGATGCATCAAGTCAGTGTTGGAGGTGATGCTGCATTAGACGAGAGTTTCCTAAGGGAAAAGTGATTCTATCCACAAGGGTCCAATTTTCCTTTTCTCTTCCCTGTTTCCTTTTTTTTCAAATCTATATACACAGTACAAACTGAGGGAAGTGTGTCCATGTTCAGTTTATGGATTCACACCTATTTAAACTTTCTAACAGTTCACATTACACAGACACCCACTCAAGGAAACTCATGTTTGTGTAATATCCATTCACCCAGATTACATATCCTTCTGTTGCTTTCTGCTGAAACACCCACACTCTCAGAACATGGATCCATTTGTTTCATGGGGGCTGAAATTCCTAGAAATGAAACCAATCTCAACGTGCACTTTCCAGTCTGTCTCTTTTACACTTTGTTCAGTTTTGCAGAGCTACTTGTCTTTGTTATAGGCTTATGCCATTTCTTCTCTACGTAGGGTAGAATAAGGCATTCGTTCATCCTGTTTGAAGACTTCTAAGACTATATCCCGTTCTATGACCCACTCTTATTCAAAACCGTCATTTGGGTTGGCTCACGATGTGCACTTCTGGATCAGTATCTATGAATATTAATGCACGCGTCTGTTTTCTGAATACAAGTGTGTTGAGTACATGCTAACAGCGATAATAGGTCGATGCGTGCTGAATGAAACTTGACATCACTTTGAGTATTTTGTCTTGAATAATCATGGTTGTTTGGTATATGTCAGACAACTGTAACCTTTTGGTGTATGTCTGTTTGTCTGATTGTTTATTTTGCAAACACATTAGGCCATGCATCCCTCCTTTTGCTTCAGACAGACAGTCATGTAAGCTGATTCACTTAAGATAGTGCTTAAAATCACCTATGATTTCCTGCTACCCTCTCCCATCTTTAGGATTTTGATGTCCTCCTTGCCTTCTTCTTCTTACTTCTTTGCAACTCAGGCTCTTCTTGCATTTGCAATAATGTCTTTGTTATTTCCATTTCATCTTGCTACTTTTCTACTCAGGGTAGGATTCTCAATTTTTGTTTTAGGATCAGTCTCAAACTGCTGAATTCTTTTAAGGTTTGCCGGTCAGTGAATTTCCCTAGCTCTGCCGTTGTTGTAAATGGCGGTCATTTGGCATAGGCTACCCTAGATTGCAGCTTTTTCTCATTCAGGATATGGTCTATGTCCTGGCACTCCTCCCCTTGTTGCAAATTTTCTGCCGAGATATCAGCTGAACCCCCTCTGGAGGTACTTTTGTGACTAAGTTTCTTTCCTCGAGGTGAATTTTACATCACTGGGATGATCATGAAATTTGTTTATTTGAATTCTACTGCTTCTTGTTGGTCTATAGGTATTCCACCTGTTTTGGACGCTGTGTACTTCCTGAATTCGTATAGATGATACTTTCTTGGATTTCAGCAAGTTTCATTCTGATTTTTCTACAAATTCCTTTTCAGAATGTACTAGTTTATCAATTGCTTTCCATTTGGGAATCCTATGAGTCCTATTCTTACCTGCTTTGTCTTAACCCAGGATTCAACAGTGATGTTAGCGTTGGTTTGCACTCGCTTTTCTGTGTCTTCTTCTGATGGAGGGATTTCTGTTCCCCCGTCCTCTAAGCCATTCACGATTCCTTCTGCATTAATTAGTCTGCTTAGGATTGACTTTAGCCCAGTTTTTATCTCATCCATTGTGTTTTCTTATACTATTGGTTTCTTCTTTAGAGTTTCTCTTCCCCTTTTCTGGTATTCTGCCTTTTGTGATTCTGAGGCACTGTGGTTCATCATTGTTTTCCTCACCTCCATTTTCAGAGCTTGCTCTGGTAACGTTTTGCCGTCTAGTTGTTTGAAAGCTTATTTTTTGGGCCTTCAATCTCTTTGGAACTGAAAATGGTACTTCCTGTTTCTTTTACTATACTTCTTTTACCCTATAGTTCAGGTAATATCATGTATCTAATATAGACAAATTGTGCTTGGATAAGTGCAAACTTTAGACTTTTTGGTGTACGCATTTCCAAGGTATTTCTGTGAGGACAATTTTCCCTAGACCTTGATGCCATGCCCTGTTCCTGTGTGTGTTGTCTGGTATATCTCTAAATCCTGGTGTTGTCTTTGTTGTGATGAACACACCATACTGTTTCAGTTAGTTGATCCTCTTTTTTATTACATTTATCTCACAATTCTGAAAGGGCGCAGGGCACTTCCTCTAGTGGAAATGAAGCTTCTATAGGTTTTCAGCTCTGCATTCTTCTGTATGTCATTTTGAAGTGTCTCCAAAACAGCCAACAGAGAGTGCGCTTGGACTTTCTACTGCCATGGGAATGTCCCAATGTTACCAGTTCTTCCCAGAGCTTCTGTGTCTACAAAAACAACAGTGGAAGCATATGTATGGATGTCATACTTCAGGGCCTGCTGGGATGATCCCGCAGGCCGACCTATGTGTCCTCGGTGCAGTACCCTGTCAGTGCCGTCCAAAATGTAGCATCTGCATTTGGGTGATAATGCTGTAAGAAATGCTTCATCTTCTCGTACTGTGGACTTTGACCACTCTTCCTATTTGGCTCATTCTTGAGTAATGGGTTCACGAAGGCAACCACAGAGCTGTTCCGCATCCTCTGCCTCAAACCAGAGTGTAATCCCTATCCAGGTTTGGAATGTAGCAGATCCTAAATCTTTTAATACTGATTTCAAACCCAACGCCCCCTGGAACCCTCAGTCCAGATGCATGATACCTCTGATTGAGCCCCACGTGTGCTCTATTGGCAAAATGTCAAATTGGACCCTGGTCCTGCAGATGCAGTGGATGTGGCCATAGGACATATCGATAAACTCAAACTCACGTGCCAGTGCTGTTCCTGTCTCACTGAATTCACAGTTTCCTTTGCTCTCTTGAAAGAACCCACCAAAACCCACAATGCATTCGAGATCCCTGAGTTCTGCGAGAGCAATCATCCTTAGCCCTATCCCTCTTTTTCCGCTGCCTCTGCTAGCTCAGATTTGCCAGCTCGGATCTTGGTCTCAGATTCAATTGTGGGGATATTTTGAACTGATTTCTTTGAGTTCTGTCAGCGAAGCATCTGCTGTGCACTCTTCTAACACTCAGCACATCACCTTCAATCCCATGCCTGCTGCCCGCTTGAGAGTGTGCTTCCACGGAAAACAGAGTTTCACCTTTGATGCTCCTTTACCAGAGGTCAGATCCTGCACTGGTTTCCATTCTCTACTTTGCCTTTTCCTGCTTACGGTTTTTCTGAGGCCTCATCATGTCTTTGGATGTAACAGACCACTCTTACTCAAGTGTCCTGTGCCAAGGGCTGGGTGAGTGTGTGTTTACAATATTTGGTGTATGGTGTCTAGTGAGAGCAGTTTGCACTTGTTCTCTTCCTACTGGGCATCGACAAATCAACACATTTCACAAATAATTCACAGAAATTGGATATTAGTTTCGCTCCTTTTTCTTTACCGCCATGGACGGATGATTTGTCCTAAGACTCCAGCTTTGACATTATATTGATAAGACAGTTGCAGTCTTTAAGAAGGTTAATAGAATCGATTTACGTATTTTGGGATTTATATGAAAGTGAAGTTAGTTTTCGAAAATAACCAAATGAACCTAGAAACCAGACTTGACAATTTTTGTAAGATTTTGTCAGCTCTAAGGAAAAAACAGACAGTCTCAATGTAAAATAGCAGTCCAAATGTTTGAAGGGGACATGCCAACTCTTTTCTCTTGAAGCCTCCAACAACAAAAGGAACAATGAAATACCTATTGGAACCATGAAATAACCCACAACATTGTTACCCTTGTGCACCAGGTGCCCTTTACTCCCAATGACACATACTAGGCAATGTTGTCATTTAAAGGTATAACATTCCTCTCTAGGAATATACAAGAAAATCTAAACAGAATATACACATTTAGGCTTGATTCAAAAAGCAATTAGAGGCATTTAACTATGAGAAACCTGCTGCAGATATCCTAGGCTATAGAAAAACAGGTGCTTTTCTATCAGTGCTGAGAAGGCTTAATCATCCGATCATGTTGGGTAAAACAATTTAACACAACCAAGTCTGCACCTCCAAGATATAGTGCACCCGGGGCTTGACGGAAGTGAATGACTGTCCACATAACCTGTGTCTATAATGTGTTTTCGACTTTTACAGTACAGTTCACTATCGGACTTCTAATATTATCCTGTAGTGTCTTGAAAAACTGAGGCCTAATACATATTCAAGTTCATTCAAAGATTCCCCTCACTTCCCACACTCCTTTCAACCCAAAGAATACATAACCCCAGCATTTCCTTAATCTAGGGGAAGGTCATCATTTCTTTGTGTGAGCTAAGTATTCAATTCCTATCTATTTCAATCGAGAGTATTTGAATATTAAGGAGTTCACAGTTGTTCACCGCGTGTGAATGAGGAGGAACTCTGAATCTAGTAGGGGCTTGCTCTCCTCCTCCTGGATTCATTGCAGCTCAGGTTCTGATCCTTTGAAATGGATGCCTGAGTGGAGTGGAGGGAAGAGCATGTGATTGATAGCTAGGCACAAACGTGGGAATAGGCTTACCTGTGCTTGGTGCATTTCGGTCTGAATGATTCATAAATGCCTATTTGGGTGTGTGGATTCTCACGACCTCTTCCAAGAATATGAGCGCTTTATCATCTCTGCCATCTCTTCTCTTTTAGACGTCAGGAATCTTGGACCCGTTCTTGGAGCAGAGAATCGAGTAACTTTCTCAAGGGCACGTTGACTCTCCGTATGTTTCTGCCAGTATCAGCGAGGTTCAGTAGGTCTCATGAAAGTCTTTCGAGCCTGGTATTCTCTAGAGATGTCTCCATGCCGATATTCTCCACTGTGGCAGAACAACTTTCATCAATGTGTCCGCACATCTCCTCAATCCATGCAGCCAGTGTTTCTGCCAGCTTCTCTTCGTGTCTCCCATAAAGTCGACGTCAACAGGAATGGGCAAGTCTGAAGATACTTCGGAGCCTAACCAGTAAGCTGATGACAGGCAGATCTTCCACTGTCTGCCCTTTCAGATTCTGGAAACTGACCCGTGAACTCAGGTCTTTGGGCAGCAGCAGTATCTCGAACTTACTCAGCTTCCCGAACAAAAGACCTAAGCCAATCTCCACATAGGGCAGCAGACCCACCATCAAACTGATCCACCCACAGAATTCTGTCCAGTTACCTTGGATCCACCAGCCGCAACAAGCCTCGTGATACACACCAACATTCCACCTGGAATCCAACCGGTAACTGCCATCCACAGTGGTTGATGCATCAAGTCAGTGTTGGAGGTGATGCTGCATTAGACGAGAGTTTCCTAAGGGAAATGTGATTCTATCCACAAGGGTCCAATTTTCCTTTTCTCTTCCCTGTTTCCTTTTTTTCAAATCTATATACACAGTACAAACTGAGGGAAGTGTGTCCATGTTCAGTTTATGGATTCACACCTATTTAAACTTTCTAACAGTTCACATTACACAGACACCCACTCAAGGAAACTCATGTTTGTGTAATATCCATTCACCCAGATTACATATCCTTCTGTTGCTTTCTGCTGAAACACCCACACTCTCAGAACATGGATCCATTTGTTTCATGGGGGCTGAAATTCCTAGAAATGAAACCAATCCCAACGTGCACTTTCCAGTCTGTCTCTTTTACACTTAGTTCAGTTTTGCAGAGCTACTTGTCTTTGTTATAGGCTTATGCCATTTCTTCTCTACGTAGGGTAGAATAAGGCATTCGTTCATCCTGTTTGAAGACTTCTAAGACTATATCCCGTTCTATGACCCACTCTTATTCAAAACCGTCATTTGGGTTGGCTCACGATGTGCAATTCTGGATCAGTATCTATGAATATTAATGCACGCGTCTGTTTTCTGAATACAAGTGTGTTGAGTACATGCTAACAGCGATAATAGGTCGATGCGTGCTGAATGAAACTTGACATCACTTTGAGTATTTTGTCTTGAATAATCATGGTTGTTTGGTATATGTCAGACAACTGTAACCTTTTGGTGTATGTCTGTTTGTCTGATTGTTTATTTTGCAAACACATTAGGCCATGCATCCCTCCTTTTGCTTCAGACAGACAGTCATGTAAGCTGATTCACTTAAGATAGTGCTTAAAATCACCTATGATTTCCTGCTACCCTCTCCCATCTTTAGGATTTTGATGTCCTCCTTGCCTTCTTCTTCTTACTTCTTTGCAACTCAGGCTCTTCTTGCATTTGCAATAATGGTTTTGTTATTTCCATTTCATCTTGCTACTTTTCTACTCAGGGTAGGATTCTCAATTTTTGTTTTAGGATCAGTCTCAAACTGCTGAATTCTTTTAAGGTTTGCCGGTCAGTGAATTTCCCTAGCTCTGCCGTTGTTGTAAATGGCGGTCATTTGGCATAGGCTATCCTAGATTGCAGCTTTTTCTCATTCAGGATATGGCCTATGTCCTGGCACTCCTCCCCTTGTTGCAAATTTTCTGCCGAGATATCAGCTGAACCCCCTCTGGAGGTACTTTTGTGACTAAGTTTCTTTCCTCGAGGTGAATTTTACATCACTGGGATGATCATGAAATTTGTTTATTTGAATTCTACTGCTTCTTGTTGGTCTATTGGTATTCCACCTCTTTTGGACGCTGTGTACTTCCTGAATTCGTATAGATGATACTTTCTTGGATTTCAGCAAGTTTCATTCTGATTTTTCTACAAATTCCTTTTCAGAATGTACTAGTTTATCAATTGCTTTCCATTTGGGAATCCTATGAGTCCTATTCTTACCTGCTTTGTCTTAACCCAGGATTCAACAGTGATGTTAGCGTTGGTTTGCACTCGCTTTTCTGTGTCTTCTTCTGATGGAGGGATTTCTGTTCCCCTGTCCTCTAAGACATTCATGATTCCTTCTGCATTAATTAGTCTGCTTAGGATTGACTTTAGCCCAGTTTTTATCTCATCCATTGTGTTTTCTTATACTATTGGTTTCTTCTTTAGAGTTTCTCTTCCCCTTTTCTGGTATTCTGCCTTTTGTGATTCTGAGGCACTGTGGTTCATCATTGTTTTCCTCACCTCCATTTTCAGAGCTTGCTCTGGTAACGTTTTGCCGTCTAGTTGTTTGAAAGCTTATTTTTTGGGCCTTCAATCTCTTTGGAACTGAAAATGGTACTTCCTGTTTCTTTTACTATACTTCTTTTACCCTATAGTTCAGGTAATATCATGTATCTAAAATAGACAAATTGGGCTTGGATAAGTGCAAACTTTAGACTTTTTGGTGTACGCATTTCCAAGGTATTTCTGTGAGGACAATTTTCCCTAGACCTTGATGCCATGCCCTGTTCCTGTGTGTGTTGTCTGGTATATCTCTAAATCCTGGTGTTGTCTTTGTTGTGATGAACACACCATACTGTTTCAGTTAGTTGATCCTCTTTTTTATTACATTTATCTCACAATTCTGAAAGGGCGCAGGGCACTTCCTCTAGTGGAAATGAAGCTTCTATAGGTTTTCAGCTCTGCATTCTTCTGTATGTCATTTTGAAGTGTCTCCAAAACAGCCAACAGAGAGTGCGCTTGTACTTTCTACTGCCATGGGAATGTCCCAATGTTACCAGTTCTTCCCAGAGCTTCTGTGTCTACAAAAACAACAGTGGAAGCATATGTATGGATGTCATACTTCAGGGCCTGCTGGGATGATCCCGCAGGCCGACCTATGTGTCCTCGGTGCCGTACCCTGTCAGTGCCGTCCAAAATGTAGCATCTGCATTTGGGTAATAATGCTGTAAGAAATGCTTCATCTTCTCGTACTGTGGACTTTGACCACTCTTCCTATTTGGCTCATTCTTGAGTAATGGGTTCACGAAGGCAACCACAGAGCTGTTCCGCATCCTCTGCCTCAAACCAGAGTGTAATCCCTATCCAGGTTTGGAATGTAGCAGATCCTAAATCTTTTAATACTGATTTCAAACCCAACGCCCCCTGGAACCCTCAGTCCAGATGCATGATACCTCTGATTGAGCCCCACGTGTGCTCTATTGGCAAAATGTCAAATTGGACCCTGGTCCTGCAGATGCAGTGGATGTGGCCATAGGACATATCGATAAACTCAAACTCACGTGCCAGTGCTGTTCCTGTCTCACTGAATTCACAGTTTCCTTTGCTCTCTTGAAAGAACCCACCAAAACCCACAATGCATTCGAGATCCCTGAGTTCTGCGAGAGCAATCATCCTTAGCCCTATCCCTCTTTTTCCGCTGCCTCTGCTAGCTCAGATTTGCCAGCTCGGATCTTGGTCTCAGATTCAATTGTGGGGATATTTTGAACTGATTTCTTTGAGTTCTGTCAGCGAAGCATCTGCTGTGCACTCTTCTAACACTCAGCACATCACCTTCAATCCCATGCCTGCTGCCCGCTTGAGAGTGTGCTTCCACGGAAAACAGAGTTTCACCTTTGATGCTCCTTTACCAGAGGTCAGATCCTGCACTGGTTTCCATTCTCTACTTTGCCTTTTCCTGCTTACGGTTTTTCTGAGGCCTCATCATGTCTTTGGATGTAACAGACCACTCTTAGTCAAGTGTCCTGTGCCAAGGGCTGGGTGAGTGTGTGTTTACAATATTTTGTGTATGGTGTCTAGTGAGAGCAGTTTGCACTTGTTCTCTTCCTACTGGGCATCGACAAATCAACACATTTCACAAATAATTCACAGAAATTGGATATTAGTTTCGCTCCTTTTTCTTTACCGCCATGGACGGATGATTTGTCCTAAGACTCCAGCTTTGACATTATATTGATAAGACAGTTGCAGTCTTTAAGAAGGTTAATAGAATCGATTTACGTATTTTGGGATTTATATGAAAGTGAAGTTAGTTTTCGAAAATAACCAAATGAACCTAGAAACCAGACTTGACAATTTTTGTAAGATTTTGTCAGCTCTAAGGAAAAAACAGACAGTCTCAATGTAAAATAGCAGTCCAAATGTTTGAAGGGGACATGCCAACTCTTTTCTCTTGAAGCCTCCAACAACAAAAGGAACAATGAAATACCTATTGGAACCATGAAATAACCCACAACATTGTTTCCCTTGTGCACCAGGTGCCCTTTACTCCCAATGACACATACTAGGCAATGTTGTCATTTAAAGGTATAACATTCCTCTCTAGGAATATACAAGAAAATCTAAACAGAATATACACATTTAGGCTTGATTCAAAAAGCAATTAGAGGCATTTAACTATGAGAAACCTGCTGCAGATATCCTAGGCTATAGAAAACCAGGTGCTTTTCTATCAGTGCTGAGAAGGCTTAATCATCCGATCATGTTGGGTAAAACAATTTAACACAACCAAGTCTGCACCTCCAAGATATAGTGCACCCGGGGCTTGACGGAAGTGAATGACTGTCCACATAACCTGTGTCTATAATGTGTTTTCGACTTTTACAGTACAGTTCACTATCGGACTTCTAATATTATCCTGTAGTGTCTTGAAAAACTGAGGCCTAATACATATTCAAGTTCATTCAAAGATTCCCCTCACTTCCCACACTCCTTTCAGCCCAAAGAATACATAACCCCAGCATTTCCTTAATCTAGGGGAAGGTCATCATTTCTTTGTGTGAGCTAAGTATTCAATTCCTATCTATTTCAATCGAGAGTATTTGAATATTAAGGAGTTCACAGTTGTTCACCGCGTGTGAATGAGGAGGAACTCTGAATCTAGTAGGGGCTTGCTCTCCTCCTCCTGGATTCATTGCAGCTCAGGTTCTGATCCTTTGAAATGGATGCCTGAGTGGAGTGGAGGGAAGAGCATGTGATTGATAGCTAGGCACAAACGTGGGAATAGGCTTACCTGTGCTTGCTGCATTTCGGTCTGAATGATTCATAAATGCCTATTTGGGTGTGTGGATTCTCACGACCTCTTCCAAGAATATGAGCGCTTTATCATCTCTGCCATCTCTTCTCTTTTAGACGTCAGGAATCTTGAACCCGTTCTTGGAACAGAGAATCGAATAACTTTCTCAAGGGCACGTTGACTCTCCGTATGTTTCTGCCAGTATCAGCGAGGTTCAGTAGGTCTCATGAAAGTCTTTCGAGCCTGGTATTCTCTAGAGATGTCTCCATGCCGATATTCTCCACTGTGGCAGAACAACTTTCATCAATGTGTCCGCACATCTCCTCAATCCATGCAGCCAGTGTTTCTGCCAGCTTCTCTTCGTGTCTCCCATAAAGTCGACGTCAACAGGAATGGGCAAGTCTGAAGATACTTCGGAGCCTAACCAGTAAGCTGATGACAGGCAGATCTTCCACTGTCTGCCCTTTCAGATTCTGGAAACTGACCCGTGAACTCAGGTCTTTGGCAGCAGAAGAATCTCGAACTTACTCAGATTCCCGAACAAAAGACCTAAGCCAATCTCCACATAGGGCAGCAGACCCACCATCAAACTGATCCACCCACAGAATTCTGTCCAGTTACCTTGGATCCACCAGCCGCAACAAGCCTCGTGATACACACCAACATTCCACCTGGAATCCAACCGGTAACTGCCATCCACAGTGGTTGATGCATCAAGTCAGTGTTGGAGGTGATGCTGCATTAGACGAGAGTTTCCTAAGGGAAATGTGATTCTATCCACAAGGGTCCAATTTTCCTTTTCTCTTCCCTGTTTCCTTTTTTTCAAATCTATATACACAGTACAAACTGAGGGAAGTGTGTCCATGTTCAGTTTATGGATTCACACCTATTTAAACTTTCTAACAGTTCACATTACACAGACACCCACTCAAGGAAACTCATGTTTGTGTAATATCCATTCACCCAGATTACATATCCTTCTGTTGCTTTCTGCTGAAACACCCACACTCTCAGAACATGGATCCATTTGTTTCATGGGGGCTGAAATTCCTAGAAATGAAACCAATCCCAACGTGCACTTTCCAGTCTGTCTCTTTTACACTTAGTTCAGTTTTGCAGAGCTACTTGTCTTTGTTATAGGCTTATGCCATTTCTTCTCTACGTAGGGTAGAATAAGGCATTCGTTCATCCTGTTTGAAGACTTCTAAGACTATATCCCGTTCTATGACCCACTCTTATTCAAAACCGTCATTTGGGTTGGCTCACGATGTGCACTTCTGGATCAGTATCTATGAATATTAATGCACGCGTCTGTTTTCTGAATACAAGTGTGTTGAGTACATGCTAACAGCGATAATAGGTCGATGCGTGCTGAATGAAACTTGACATCACTTTGAGTATTTTGTCTTGAATAATCATGGTTGTTTGGTATATGTCAGACAACTGTAACCTTTTGGTGTATGTCTGTTTGTCTGATTGTTTATTTTGCAAACACATTAGGCCATGCATCCCTCCTTTTGCTTCAGACAGACAGTCATGTAAGCTGATTCACTTAAGATAGTGCTTAAAATCACCTATGATTTCCTGCTACCCTCTCCCATCTTTAGGATTTTGATGTCCTCCTTGCCTTCTTCTTCTTACTTCTTTGCAACTCAGGCTCTTCTTGCATTTGCAATAATGTCTTTGTTATTTCCATTTCATCTTGCTACTTTTCTACTCAGGGTAGGATTCTCAATTTTTGTTTTAGGATCAGTCTCAAACTGCTGAATTCTTTTAAGTTTTGCCGGTCAGTGAATTTCCCTAGCTCTGCCGTTGTTGTAAATGGCGGTCATTTGGCATAGGCTATCCTAGATTGCAGCTTTTTCTCATTCAGGATATGGTCTATGTCCTGGCACTCCTCCCCTTGTTGCAAATTTTCTGCCGAGATATCAGCTGAACCCCCTCTGGAGGTACTTTTGTGACTAAGTTTCTTTCCTCGAGGTGAATTTTACATCACTGGGATGATCATGAAATTTGTTTATTTGAATTCTACTGCTTCTTGTTGGTCTATTGGTATTCCACCTCTTTTGGACGCTGTGTACTTCCTGAATTCGTATAGATGATACTTTCTTGGATTTCAGCAAGTTTCATTCTGATTTTTCTACAAATTCCTTTTCAGAATGTACTAGTTTATCAATTGCTTTCCATTTGGGAATCCTATGAGTCCTATTCTTACCTGCTTTGTCTTAACCCAGGATTCAACAGTGATGTTAGCGTTGGTTTGCACTCGCTTTTCTGTGTCTTCTTCTGATGGAGGGATTTCTGTTCCCCTGTCCTCTAAGACATTCATGATTCCTTCTGCATTAATTAGTCTGCTTAGGATTGACTTTAGCCCAGTTTTTATCTCATCCATTGTGTTTTCTTATACTATTGGTTTCTTCTTTAGAGTTTCTCTTCCCCTTTTCTGGTATTCTGCCTTTTGTGATTCTGAGGCACTGTGGTTCATCATTGTTTTCCTCACCTCCATTTTCAGAGCTTGCTCTGGTAACGTTTTGCCGTCTAGTTGTTTGAAAGCTTATTTTTTGGGCCTTCAATCTCTTTGGAACTGAAAATGGTACTTCCTGTTTCTTTTACTATACTTCTTTTACCCTATAGTTCAGGTAATATCATGTATCTAAAATAGACAAATTGGGCTTGGATAAGTGCAAACTTTAGACTTTTTGGTGTACGCATTTCCAAGGTATTTCTGTGAGGACAATTTTCCCTAGACCTTGATGCCATGCCCTGTTCCTGTGTGTGTTGTCTGGTATATCTCTAAATCCTGGTGTTGTCTTTGTTGTGATGAACACACCATACTGTTTCAGTTAGTTGATCCTCTTTTTTATTACATTTATCTCACAATTCTGAAAGGGCGCAGGGCACTTCCTCTAGTGGAAATGAAGCTTCTATAGGTTTTCAGCTCTGCATTCTTCTGTATGTCATTTTGAAGTGTCTCCAAAACAGCCAACAGAGAGTGCGCTTGGACTTTCTACTGCCATGGGAATGTCCCAATGTTACCAGTTCTTCCCAGAGCTTCTGTGTCTACAAAAACAACAGTGGAAGCATATGTATGGATGTCATACTTCAGGGCCTGCTGGGATGATCCCGCAGGCCGACCTATGTGTCCTCGGTGCAGTACCCTGTCAGTGCCGTCCAAAATGTAGCATCTGCATTTGGGTGGTAATGCTGTAAGAAATGCTTCATCTTCTCGTACTGTGGACTTTGACCACTCTTCCTATTTCGCTCATTCTTGAGTAATGGGTTCACGAAGGCAACCACAGAGCTGTTCCGCATCCTCTGCCTCAAACCAGAGTGTAATCCCTATCCAGGTTTGGAATGTAGCAGATCCTAAATCTTTTAATACTGATTTCAAACCCAACGCCCCCTGGAACCCTCAGTCCAGATGCATGATACCTCTGATTGAGCCCCACGTGTGCTCTATTGGCAAAATGTCAAATTGGACCCTGGTCCTGCAGATGCAGTGGATGTGGCCATAGGACATATCGATAAACTCAAACTCACGTGCCAGTGCTGTTCCTGTCTCACTGAATTCAGTTTCCTTTGCTCTCTTGAAAGAACCCACCAAAACCCACAATGCATTCGAGATCCCTGAGTTCTGCGAGAGCAATCATCCTTAGCCCTATCCCTCTTTTTCCGCTGCCTCTGCTAGCTCAGATTTGCCAGCTCGGATCTTGGTCTCAGATTCAATTGTGGGGATATTTTGAACTGATTTCTTTGAGTTCTGTCAGCCAAGCTTCTGCTGTGCACTCTTCTAACACTCAGCACATCACCTTCAATCCCATGCCTGCTGCCCGCTTGAGAGTGTGCTTCCACGGAAAACAGAGTTTCACCTTTGATGCTCCTTTACCAGAGGTCAGATCCTGCACTGGTTTCCATTCTCTACTTTGCCTTTTCCTGCTTACGGTTTTTCTGAGGCCTCATCATGTCTTTGGATGTAACAGACCACTCTTAGTTAAGTGTCCTGTGCCAAGGGCTGGGTGAGTGTGTGTTTACAATATTTTGTGTATGGTGTCTAGTGAGAGCAGTTTGCACTTGTTCTCTTCCTACTGGGCATCGACAAATCAACACATTTCACAAATAATTCACAGAAATTGGATATTAGTTTCGCTCCTTTTTCTTTACCGCCATGGACGGATGATTTGTCCTAAGACTCCAGCTTTGACATTATATTGATAAGACAGTTGCAGTCTTTAAGAAGGTTAATAGAATCGATTTACGTATTTTGGGATTTATATGAAAGTGAAGTTAGTTTTCGAAAATAACCAAATGAACCTAGAAACCAGACTTGACAATTTTTGTAAGATTTTGTCAGCTCTAAGGAAAAAACAGACAGTCTCAATGTAAAATAGCAGTCCAAATGTTTGAAGGGGACATGCCAACTCTTTTCTCTTGAAGCCTCCAACAACAAAAGGAACAATGAAATACCTATTGGAACCATGAAATAACCCACAACATTGTTACCCTTGTGCACCAGGTGCCCTTTACTCCCAATGACACATACTAGGCAATGTTGTCATTTAAAGGTATAACATTCCTCTCTAGGAATATACAAGAAAATCTAAACAGAATATACACATTTAGGCTTGATTCAAAAAGCAATTAGAGGCATTTAACTATGAGAAACCTGCTGCAGATATCCTAGGCTATAGAAAACCAGGTGCTTTTCTATCAGTGCTGAGAAGGCTTAATCATCCGATCATGTTGGGTAAAACAATTTAACACAACCAAGTCTGCACCTCCAAGATATAGTGCACCCGGGGCTTGACGGAAGTGAATGACTGTCCACATAACCTGTGTCTATAATGTGTTTTCGACTTTTACAGTACAGTTCACTATCGGACTTCTAATATTATCCTGTAGTGTCTTGAAAAACTGAGGCCTAATACATATTCAAGTTCATTCAAAGATTCCCCTCACTTCCCACACTCCTTTCAACCCAAAGAATACATAACCCCAGCATTTCCTTAATCTAGGGGAAGGTCATCATTTCTTTGTGTGAGCTAAGTATTCAATTCCTATCTATTTCAATCGAGAGTATTTGAATATTAAGGAGTTCACAGTTGTTCACCGCGTGTGAATGAGGAGGAACTCTGAATCTAGTAGGGGCTTGCTCTCCTCCTCCTGGATTCATTGCAGCTCAGGTTCTGATCCTTTGAAATGGATGCCTGAGTGGAGTGGAGGGAAGAGCATGTGATTGATAGCTAGGCACAAACGTGGGAATAGGCTTACCTGTGCTTGGTGCATTTCGGTCTGAATGATTCATAAATGCCTATTTGGGTGTGTGGATTCTCACGACCTCTTCCAAGAATATGAGCGCTTTATCATCTCTGCCATCTCTTCTCTTTTAGACGTCAGGAATCTTGGACCCGTTCTTGGAGCAGAGAATCGAGTAACTTTCTCAAGGGCACGTTGACTCTCCGTATGTTTCTGCCAGTATCAGCGAGGTTCAGTAAGTCTCATGAAAGTCTTTCGAGCCTGGTATTCTCTAGAGATGTCTCCATGCCGATATTCTCCACTGTGGCAGAACAACTTTCATCAATGTGTCCGCACATCTCCTCAATCCATGCAGCCAGTGTTTCTGCCAGCTTCTCTTCGTGTCTCCCATAAAGTCCACGTCAACAGGAATGGGCAAGTCTGAAGATACTTCGGAGCCTAACCAGTAAGCTGATGACAGGCAGATCTTCCACTGTCTGCCCTTTCAGATTCTGGAAACTGACCCGTGAACTCAGGTCTTTGGTCAGCAGCAGTATCTCGAACTTGCTCAGATTCCCGAACAAAAGACCTAAGCCAATCTCCACATAGGGCAGCAGACCCACCATCAAACTGATCCACCCACAGAATTCTGTCCAGTTACCTTGGATCCACCAGCCGCAACAAGCCTCGTGATACACACCAACATTCCACCTGGAATCCAACCGGTAACTGCCATCCACAGTGGTTGATGCATCAAGTCAGTGTTGGAGGTGATGCTGCATTAGACGAGAGTTTCCTAAGGGAAATGTGATTCTATCCACAAGGGTCCAATTTTCCTTTTCTCTTCCCTGTTTCCTTTTTTTTCAAATCTATATACACAGTACAAACTGAGGGAAGTGTGTCCATGTTCAGTTTATGGATTCACACCTATTTAAACTTTCTAACAGTTCACATTACACAGACACCCACTCAAGGAAACTCATGTTTGTGTAATATCCATTCACCCAGATTACATATCCTTCTGTTGCTTTCTGCTGAAACACCCACACTCTCAGAACATGGATCCATTTGTTTCATGGGGGCTGAAATTCCTAGAAATGAAACCAATCCCAACGTGCACTTTCCAGTCTGTCTCTTTTACACTTAGTTCAGTTTTGCAGAGCTACTTGTCTTTGTTATAGGCTTATGCCATTTCTTCTCTACGTAGGGTAGAATAAGGCATTCGTTCATCCTGTTTGAAGACTTCTAAGACTATATCCCGTTCTATGACCCACTCTTATTCAAAACCGTCATTTGGGTTGGCTCACGATGTGCACTTCTGGATCAGTATCTATGAATATTAATGCACGCGTCTGTTTTCTGAATACAAGTGTGTTGAGTACATGCTAACAGCGATAATAGGTCGATGCGTGCTGAATGAAACTTGACATCACTTTGAGTATTTTGTCTTGAATAATCATGGTTGTTTGGTATATGTCAGACAACTGTAACCTTTTGGTGTATGTCTGTTTGTCTGATTGTTTATTTTGCAAACACATTAGGCCATGCATCCCTCCTTTTGCTTCAGACAGACAGTCATGTAAGCTGATTCACTTAAGATAGTGCTTAAAATCACCTATGATTTCCTGCTACCCTCTCCCATCTTTAGGATTTTGATGTCCTCCTTGCCTTCTTCTTCTTACTTCTTTGCAACTCAGGCTCTTCTTGCATTTGCAATAATGTCTTTGTTATTTCCATTTCATCTTGCTACTTTTCTACTCAGGGTAGGATTCTCAATTTTTGTTTTAGGATCAGTCTCAAACTGCTGAATTCTTTTAAGGTTTGCCGGTCAGTGAATTTCCCTAGCTCTGCCGTTGTTGTAAATGGCGGTCATTTGGCATAGGCTACCCTAGATTGCAGCTTTTTCTCATTCAGGATATGGTCTATGTCCTGGCACTCCTCCCCTTGTTGCAAATTTTCTGCCGAGATATCAGCTGAACCCCCTCTGGAGGTACTTTTGTGACTAAGTTTCTTTCCTCGAGGTGAATTTTACATCACTGGGATGATCATGAAATTTGTTTATTTGAATTCTACAGCTTCTTGTTGGTCTATTGGTATTCCACCTATTTTGGACGCTGTGTACTTCCTGAATTCGTATAGATGATACTTTCTTGGATTTCAGCAAGTTTCATTCTGATTTTTCTACAAATTCCTTTTCAGAATGTACTATTTTATCAATTGCTTTCCATTTGGGAATCCTATGAGTCCTATTCTTACCTGCTTTGTCTTAACCCAGGATTCAACAGTGATGTTAGCGTTGGTTTGCACTCGCTTTTCTGTGTCTTCTTCTGATGGAGGGATTTCTGTTCCCCTGGTCTCTAAGACATTCACGATTCCTTCTGCATTAATTAGTCTGCTTAGGATTGACTTTAGCCCAGTTTTTATCTCATCCATTGTGTTTTCTTATACTATTGGTTTCTTCTTTAGAGTTTCTCTTCCCCTTTTCTGGTATTCTGCCTTTTGTGATTCTGAGGCACTGTGGTTCATCATTGTTTTCCTCACCTCCATTTTCAAAGCTTGCTCTGGTAACGTTTTGCCGTCTAGTTGTTTGAAAGCTTATTTTTTGGGCCTTCAATCTCTTTGGAACTGAAAATGGTACTTCCTGTTTCTTTTACTATACTTCTTTTACCCTATATTTCAGGTAATATCATGTATCTAATATAGACAAATTGTGCTTGGATAAGTGCAAACTTTAGACTTTTTGGTGTACGCATTTCCAAGGTATTTCTGTGAGGACAATTTTCCCTAGACCTTGATGCCATGCCCTGTTCCTGTGTGTGTTGTCTGGTATATCTCTAAATCCTGGTGTTGTCTTTGTTGTGATGAACACACCATACTGTTTCAGTTAGTTGATCCTCTTTTTTATTACATTTATCTCACAATTCTGAAAGGGCGCAGGGCA
Organism: Camelus bactrianus; assembly: GCF_048773025.1. Lineage (NCBI taxonomy): Eukaryota > Metazoa > Chordata > Mammalia > Artiodactyla > Camelidae > Camelus > Camelus bactrianus. The sequence continues at coordinate 112,076,272 of NC_133544.1, read as the reverse complement.
CTTCCTCTAGTGGAAATGAAGCTTCTATAGGTTTTCAGCTCTGCATTCTTCTGTATGTCATTTTGAAGTGTCTCCAAAACAGCCAACAGAGAGTGCGCTTGGACTTTCTACTGCCATGGGAATGTCCCAATGTTACCAGTTCTTCCCAGAGCTTCTGTGTCTACAAAAACAACAGTGGAAGCATATGTATGGATGTCATACTTCAGGGCCTGCTGGGATGATCCCGCAGGCCGACCTATGTGTCCTCGGTGCAGTACCCTGTCAGTGCCGTCCAAAATGTAGCATCTGCATTTGGGTGATAATGCTGTAAGAAATGCTTCATCTTCTCGTACTGTGGACTTTGACCACTCTTCCTATTTGGCTCATTCTTGAGTAATGGGTTCACGAAGGCAACCACAGAGCTGTTCCGCATCCTCTGCCTCAAACCAGAGTGTAATCCCTATCCAGGTTTGGAATGTAGCAGATCCTAAATCTTTTAATACTGATTTCAAACCCAACGCCCCCTGGAACCCTCAGTCCAGATGCATGATACCTCTGATTGAGCCCCACGTGTGCTCTATTGGCAAAATGTCAAATTGGACCCTGGTCCTGCAGATGCAGTGGATGTGGCCATAGGACATATCGATAAACTCAAACTCACGTGCCAGTGCTGTTCCTGTCTCACTGAATTCACAGTTTCCTTTGCTCTCTTGAAAGAACCCACCAAAACCCACAATGCATTCGAGATCCCTGAGTTCTGCGAGAGCAATCATCCTTAGCCCTATCCCTCTTTTTCCGCTGCCTCTGCTAGCTCAGATTTGGCAGCTCGGATCTTGGTCTCAGATTCAATTGTGGGGATATTTTGAACTGATTTCTTTGAGTTCTGTCAGCCAAGCTTCTGCTGTGCACTCTTCTAACACTCAGCACATCACCTTCAATCCCATGCCTGCTGCCCGCTTGAGAGTGTGCTTCCACGGAAAACAGAGTTTCACCTTTGATGCTCCTTTACCAGAGGTCAGATCCTGCACTGGTTTCCATTCTCTACTTTGCCTTTTCCTGCTTACGGTTTTTCTGAGGCCTCATCATGTCTTTGGATGTAACAGACCACTCTAAGTCAAGTGTCCTGTGCCAAGGGCTGGGTGAGTGTGTGTTTACAATATTTGGTGTATGGTGTCTAGTGAGAGCAGTTTGCACTTGTTCTCTTCCTACTGGGCATCGACAAATCAACACATTTCACAAATAATTCACAGAAATTGGATATTAGTTTCGCTCCTTTTTCTTTACCGCCATGGACGGATGATTTGTCCTAAGACTCCAGCTTTGACATTATATTGATAAGACAGTTGCAGTCTTTAAGAAGGTTAATAGAATCGATTTACGTATTTTGGGATTTATATGAAAGTGAAGTTAGTTTTCGAAAATAACCAAATGAACCTAGAAACCAGACTTGACAATTTTTGTAAGATTTTGTCAGCTCTAAGGAAAAAACAGACAGTCTCAATGTAAAATAGCAGTCCAAATGTTTGAAGGGGACATGCCAACTCTTTTCTCTTGAAGCCTCCAACAACAAAAGGAACAATGAAATACCTATTGGAACCATGAAATAACCCACAACATTGTTTCCCTTGTGCACCAGGTGCCCTTTACTCCCAATGACACATACTAGGCAATGTTGTCATTTAAAGGTATAACATTCCTCTCTAGGAATATACAAGAAAATCTAAACAGAATATACACATTTAGGCTTGATTCAAAAAGCAATTAGAGGCATTTAACTATGAGAAACCTGCTGCAGATATCCTAGGCTATAGAAAACCAGGTGCTTTTCTATCAGTGCTGAGAAGGCTTAATCATCCGATCATGTTGGGTAAAACAATTTAACACAACCAAGTCTGCACCTCCAAGATATAGTGCACCCGGGGCTTGACGGAAGTGAATGACTGTCCACATAACCTGTGTCTATAATGTGTTTTCGACTTTTACAGTACAGTTCACTATCGGACTTCTAATATTATCCTGTAGTGTCTTGAAAAACTGAGGCCTAATACATATTCAAGTTCATTCAAAGATTCCCCTCACTTCCCACACTCCTTTCAGCCCAAAGAATACATAACCCCAGCATTTCCTTAATCTAGGGGAAGGTCATCATTTCTTTGTGTGAGCTAAGTATTCAATTCCTATCTATTTCAATCGAGAGTATTTGAATATTAAGGAGTTCACAGTTGTTCACCGCGTGTGAATGAGGAGGAACTCTGAATCTAGTAGGGGCTTGCTCTCCTCCTCCTGGATTCATTGCAGCTCAGGTTCTGATCCTTTGAAATGGATGCCTGAGTGGAGTGGAGGGAAGAGCATGTGATTGATAGCTAGGCACAAACGTGGGAATAGGCTTACCTGTGCTTGGTGCATTTCGGTCTGAATGATTCATAAATGCCTATTTGGGTGTGTGGATTCTCACGACCTCTTCCAAGAATATGAGCGCTTTATCATCTCTGCCATCTCTTCTCTTTTAGACGTCAGGAATCTTGGACCCGTTCTTGGAGCAGAGAATCGAGTAACTTTCTCAAGGGCACGTTGACTCTCCGTATGTTTCTGCCAGTATCAGCGAGGTTCAGTAGGTCTCATGAAAGTCTTTCGAGCCTGGTATTCTCTAGAGATGTCTCCATGCCGATATTCTCCACTGTGGCAGAACAACTTTCATCAATGTGTCCGCACATCTCCTCAATCCATGCAGCCAGTGTTTCTGCCAGCTTCTCTTCGTGTCTCCCATAAAGTCCACGTCAACAGGAATGGGCAAGTCTGAAGATACTTCGGAGCCTAACCAGTAAGCTGATGACAGGCAGATCTTCCACTGTCTGCCCTTTCAGATTCTGGAAACTGACCCGTGAACTCAGGTCTTTGGGCAGCAGCAGTATCTCGAACTTACTCAGCTTCCCGAACAAAAGACCTAAGCCAATCTCCACATAGGGCAGCAGACCCACCATCAAACTGATCCACCCACAGAATTCTGTCCAGTTACCTTGGATCCACCAGCCGCAACAAGCCTCGTGATACACACCAACATTCCACCTGGAATCCAACCGGTAACTGCCATCCACAGTGGTTGATGCATCAAGTCAGTGTTGGAGGTGATGCTGCATTAGACGAGAGTTTCCTAAGGGAAATGTGATTCTATCCACAAGGGTCCAATTTTCCTTTTCTCTTCCCTGTTTCCTTTTTTTCAAATCTATATACACAGTACAAACTGAGGGAAGTGTGTCCATGTTCAGTTTATGGATTCACACCTATTTAAACTTTCTAACAGTTCACATTACACAGACACCCACTCAAGGAAACTCATGTTTGTGTAATATCCATTCACCCAGATTACATATCCTTCTGTTGCTTTCTGCTGAAACACCCACACTCTCAGAACATGGATCCATTTGTTTCATGGGGGCTGAAATTCCTAGAAATGAAACCAATCCCAACGTGCACTTTCCAGTCTGTCTCTTTTACACTTAGTTCAGTTTTGCAGAGCTACTTGTCTTTGTTATAGGCTTATGCCATTTCTTCTCTACGTAGGGTAGAATAAGGCATTCGTTCATCCTGTTTGAAGACTTCTAAGACTATATCCCGTTCTATGACCCACTCTTATTCAAAACCGTCATTTGGGTTGGCTCACGATGTGCACTTCTGGATCAGTATCTATGAATATTAATGCACGCGTCTGTTTTCTGAATACAAGTGTGTTGAGTACATGCTAACAGCGATAATAGGTCGATGCGTGCTGAATGAAACTTGACATCACTTTGAGTATTTTGTCTTGAATAATCATGGTTGTTTGGTATATGTCAGACAACTGTAACCTTTTGGTGTATGTCTGTTTGTCTGATTGTTTATTTTGCAAACACATTAGGCCATGCATCCCTCCTTTTGCTTCAGACAGACAGTCATGTAAGCTGATTCACTTAAGATAGTGCTTAAAATCACCTATGATTTCCTGCTACCCTCTCCCATCTTTAGGATTTTGATGTCCTCCTTGCCTTCTTCTTCTTACTTCTTTGCAACTCAGGCTCTTCTTGCATTTGCAATAATGTCTTTGTTATTTCCATTTCATCTTGCTACTTTTCTACTCAGGGTAGGATTCTCAATTTTTGTTTTAGGATCAGTCTCAAACTGCTGAATTCTTTTAAGTTTTGCCGGTCAGTGAATTTCCCTAGCTCTGCCGTTGTTGTAAATGGCGGTCATTTGGCATAGGCTACCCTAGATTGCAGCTTTTTCTCATTCAGGATATGGTCTATGTCCTGGCACTCCTCCCCTTGTTGCAAATTTTCTGCCGAGATATCAGCTGAACCCCCTCTGGAGGTACTTTTGTGACTAAGTTTCTTTCCTCGAGGTGAATTTTACATCACTGGGATGATCATGAAATTTGTTTATTTGAATTCTACTGCTTCTTGTTGGTCTATTTTTTATTCCACCTCTTTTGGACGCTGTGTATTTCTTGAATTCGTATAGATGATACTTTCTTGGATTTCAGCAATTTCATTCTGATTTTTCTACAAATTCCTTTTCAGAATGTACTAGTTTATCAATTGCTTTCCATTTGGGAATCCTATGAGTCCTATTCTTACCTGCTTTGTCTTAACCCAGGATTCAACAGTGATGTTAGCGTTGGTTTGCACTCGCTTTTCTGTGTCTTCTTCTGATGGAGGGATTTCTGTTCCCCTGTCCTCTAAGACATTCATGATTCCTTCTGCATTAATTAGTCTGCTTAGGATTGACTTTAGCCCAGTTTTTATCTCATCCATTGTGTTTTCTTATACTATTGGTTTCTTCTTTAGAGTTTCTCTTCCCCTTTTCTGGTATTCTGCCTTTTGTGATTCTGAGGCACTGTGGTTCATCATTGTTTTCCTCACCTCCATTTTCAGAGCTTGCTCTGGTAACGTTTTGCCGTCTAGTTGTTTGAAAGCTTATTTTTTGGGCCTTCAATCTCTTTGGAACTGAAAATGGTACTTCCTGTTTCTTTTACTATACTTCTTTTACCCTATAGTTCAGGTAATATCATGTATCTAATATAGACAAATTGGGCTTGGATAAGTGCAAACTTTAGACTTTTTGGTGTACGCATTTCCAAGGTATTTCTGTGAGGACAATTTTCCCTAGACCTTGATGCCATGCCCTGTTCCTGTGTGTGTTGTCTGGTATATCTCTAAATCCTGGTGTTGTCTTTGTTGTGATGAACACACCATACTGTTTCAGTTAGTTGATCCTCTTTTTTATTACATTTATCTCACAATTCTGAAAGGGCGCAGGGCACTTCCTCTAGTGGAAATGAAGCTTCTATAGGTTTTCAGCTCTGCATTCTTCTGTATGTCATTTTGAAGTGTCTCCAAAACAGCCAACAGAGAGTGCGCTTGGACTTTCTACTGCCATGGGAATGTCCCAATGTTACCAGTTCTTCCCAGAGCTTCTGTGTCTACAAAAACAACAGTGGAAGCATATGTATGGATGTCATACTTCAGGGCCTGCTGGGATGATCCCGCAGGCCGACCTATGTGTCCTCGGTGCAGTACCCTGTCAGTGCCTTCCAAAATGTAGCATCTGCATTTGGGTGGTAATGCTGTAAGAAATGCTTCATCTTCTCGTACTGTGGACTTTGACCACTCTTCCTATTTCGCTCATTCTTGAGTAATGGGTTCACGAAGGCAACCACAGAGCTGTTCCGCATCCTCTGCCTCAAACCAGAGTGTAATCCCTATCCAGGTTTGGAATGTAGCAGATCCTAAATCTTTTAATACTGATTTCAAACCCAACGCCCTCTGGAACCCTCAGTCCAGATGCATGATACCTCTGATTGAGCCCCACGTGTGCTCTATTGGCAAAATGTCAAATTGGACCCTGGTCCTGCAGATGCAGTGGATGTGGCCATAGGACATATCGATAAACTCAAACTCACGTGCCAGTGCTGTTCCTGTCTCACTGAATTCACAGTTTCCTTTGCTCTCTTGAAAGAACCCACCAAAACCCACAATGCATTCGAGATCCCTGAGTTCTGCAAGAGCAATCATCCTTAGCCCTATCCCTCTTTTTCCGCTGCCTCTGCTAGCTCAGATTTGGCAGCTCGGATCTTGGTCTCAGATTCAATTGTGGGGATATTTTGAACTGATTTCTTTGAGTTCTGTCAGCCAAGCTTCTGCTGTGCACTCTTCTAACACTCAGCACATCACCTTCAATCCCATGCCTGCTGCCCGCTTGAGAGTGTGCTTCCACGGAAAACAGAGTTTCACCTTTGATGCTCCTTTACCAGAGGTCAGATCCTGCACTGGTTTCCATTCTCTACTTTGCCTTTTCCTGCTTACGGTTTTTCTGAGGCCTCATCATGTCTTTGGATGTAACAGACCACTCTAAGTCAAGTGTCCTGTGCCAAGGGCTGGGTGAGTGTGTGTTTACAATATTTGGTGTATGGTGTCTAGTGAGAGCAGTTTGCACTTGTTCTCTTCCTACTGGGCATCGACAAATCAACACATTTCACAAATAATTCACAGAAATTGGATATTAGTTTCGCTCCTTTTTCTTTACCGCCATGGACGGATGATTTGTCCTAAGACTCCAGCTTTGACATTATATTGATAAGACAGTTGCAGTCTTTAAGAAGGTTAATAGAATCGATTTATGTATTTTGGGATTTATATGAAAGTGAAGTTAGTTTTCGAAAATAACCAAATGAACCTAGAAACCAGACTTGACAATTTTTGTAAGATTTTGTCAGCTCTAAGGAAAAAACAGACAGTCTCAATGTAAAATAGCAGTCCAAATGTTTGAAGGGGACATGCCAACTCTTTTCTCTTGAAGCCTCCAACAACAAAAGGAACAATGAAATACCTATTGGAACCATGAAATAACCCACAACATTGTTTCCCTTGTGCACCAGGTGCCCTTTACTCCCAATGACACATACTAGGCAATGTTGTCATTTAAAGGTATAACATTCCTCTCTAGGAATATACAAGAAAATCTAAACAGAATATACACATTTAGGCTTGATTCAAAAAGCAATTAGAGGCATTTAACTATGAGAAACCTGCTGCAGATATCCTAGGCTATAGAAAACCAGGTGCTTTTCTATCAGTGCTGAGAAGGCTTAATCATCCGATCATGTTGGGCAAAACAATTTAACACAACCAAGTCTGCACCTCCAAGATATAGTGCACCCGGGGCTTGACGGAAGTGAATGACTGTCCACATAACCTGTGTCTATAATGTGTTTTCGACTTTTACAGTACAGTTCACTATCGGACTTCTAATATTATCCTGTAGTGTCTTGAAAAACTGAGATTCAAGTTCATTCAAAGATTCCCCTCACTTCCCACACTCCTTTCAGCCCAAAGAATACATAACCCCAGCATTTCCTTAATCTAGGGGAAGGTCATCATTTCTTTGTGTGAGCTAAGTATTCAATTCCTATATATTTCAATCGAGCGTATTTGAATATTAAGGAGTTCACAGTTGTTCACCGCGTGTGAATGAGGAGGAACTCTGAATCTAGTAGGGGCTTGCTCTCCTCCTCCTGGATTCATTGCAGCTCAGGTTCTGATCCTTTGAAATGGATGCCTGAGTGGAGTGGAGGGAAGAGCATGTGATTGATAGCTAGGCACAAACGTGGGAATAGGCTTACCTGTGCTTGGTGCATTTCGGTCTGAATGATTCATAAATGCCTATTTGGGTGTGTGGATTCTCACGACCTCTTCCAAGAATATGAGCGCTTTATCATCTCTGCCATCTCTTCTCTTTTAGACGTCAGGAATCTTGGACCCGTTCTTGGAGCAGAGAATCGAGTAACTTTCTCAAGGGCACGTTGACTCTCCGTATGTTTCTGCCAGTATCAGCGAGGTTCAGTAGGTCTCATGAAAGTCTTTCGAGCCTGGTATTCTCTAGAGATGTCTCCATGCCGATATTCTCCACTGTGGCAGAACAACTTTCATCAATGTGTCCGCACATCTCCTCAATCCATGCAGCCAGTGTTTCTGCCAGCTTCTCTTCGTGTCTCCCATAAAGTCGACGTCAACAGGAATGGGCAAGTCTGAAGATACTTCGGAGCCTAACCAGTAAGCTGATGACAGGCAGATCTTCCACTGTCTGCCCTTTCAGATTCTGGAAACTGACCCGTGAACTCAGGTCTTTGGGCAGCAGCAGTATCTCGAACTTACTCAGCTTCCCGAACAAAAGACCTAAGCCAATCTCCACATAGGGCAGCAGACCCACCATCAAACTGATCCACCCACAGAATTCTGTCCAGTTACCTTGGATCCACCAGCCGCAACAAGCCTCGTGATACACACCAACATTCCACCTGGAATCCAACCGGTAACTGCCATCCACAGTGGTTGATGCATCAAGTCAGTGTTGGAGGTGATGCTGCATTAGACGAGAGTTTCCTAAGGGAAATGTGATTCTATCCACAAGGGTCCAATTTTCCTTTTCTCTTCCCTGTTTCCTTTTTTTCAATCTATATACACAGTACAAACTGAGGGAAGTGTGTCCATGTTCAGTTTATGGATTCACACCTATTTAAACTTTCTAACAGTTCACATTACAAAGACACCCACTCAAGGAAACTCATGTTTGTGTAATATCCATTCACCCAGATTACATATCCTTCTGTTGCTTTCTGCTGAAACACCCACACTCTCAGAACATGGATCCATTTGTTTCATGGGGGCTGAAATTCCTAGAAATGAAACCAATCCCAACGTACACTTTCCAGTCTGTCTCTTTTACACTTAGTTCAGTTTTGCAGAGCTACTTGTCTTTGTTATAGGCTTATGCCATTTCTTCTCTACGTAGGGTAGAATAAGGCATTCGTTCATCCTGTTTGAAGACTTCTAAGACTATATCCCGTTCTATGACCCACTCTTATTCAAAACCGTCATTTGGGTTGGCTCACGATGTGCACTTCTGGATCAGTATCTATGAATATTAATGCACGCGTCTGTTTTCTGAATACAAGTGTGTTGAGTACATGCTAACAGCGATAATAGGTCGATGCGTGCTGAATGAAACTTGACATCACTTTGAGTATTTTGTCTTGAATAATCATGGTTGTTTGGTATATGTCAGACAACTGTAACCTTTTGGTGTATGTCTGTTTGTCTGATTGTTTATTTTGCAAACACATTAGGCCATGCATCCCTCCTTTTGCTTCAGACAGACAGTCATGTAAGCTGATTCACTTAAGATAGTGCTTAAAATCACCTATGATTTCCTGCTACCCTCTCCCATCTTTAGGATTTTGATGTCCTCCTTGCCTTCTTCTTCTTACTTCTTTGCAACTCAGGCTCTTCTTGCATTTGCAATAATGTCTTTGTTATTTCCATTTCATCTTGCTACTTTTCTACTCAGGGTAGGATTCTCAATTTTTGTTTTAGGATCAGTCTCAAACTGCTGAATTCTTTTAAGGTTTGCCGGTCAGTGAATTTCCCTAGCTCTGCCGTTGTTGTAAATGGCGGTCATTTGGCATAGGCTACCCTAGATTGCAGCTTTTTCTCATTCAGGATATGGTCTATGTCCTGGCACTCCTCCCCTTGTTGCAAATTTTCTGCCGAGATATCAGCTGAACCCCCTCTGGAGGTACTTTTGTGACTAAGTTTCTTTCCTCGAGGTGAATTTTACATCACTGGGATGATCATGAAATTTGTTTATTTGAATTCTACTGCTTCTTGTTGGTCTATTGGTATTCCACCTCTTTTGGACGCTGTGTACTTCTTGAATTCGTATAGATGATACTTTCTTGGATTTCAGCAAGTTTCATTCTGATTTTTCTACAAATTCCTTTTCAGAATGTACTAGTTTATCAATTGCTTTCCATTTGGGAATCCTATGAGTCCTATTCTTACCTGCTTTGTCTTAACCCAGGATTCAACAGTGATGTTAGCGTTGGTTTGCACTCGCTTTTCTGTGTCTTCTTCTGATGGAGGGATTTCTGTTCCCCTGTCCTCTAAGACATTCATGATTCCTTCTGCATTAATTAGTCTGCTTAGGATTGACTTTAGCCCAGTTTTTATCTCATCCATTGTGTTTTCTTATACTATTGGTTTCTTCTTTAGAGTTTCTCTTCCCCTTTTCTGGTTTTCTGCCTTTTGTGATTCTGAGGCACTGTGGTTCATCATTGTTTTCCTCACCTCCATTTTCAGAGCTTGCTCTGGTAACGTTTTGCCGTCTAGTTGTTTGAAAGCTTATTTTTTGGGCCTTCAATCTCTTTGGAACTGAAAATGGTACTTCCTGTTTCTTTTACTATACTTCTTTTACCCTATAGTTCAGGTAATATCATGTATCTAATATAGACAAATTGGGCTTGGATAAGTGCAAACTTTAGACTTTTTGGTGTACGCATTTCCAAGGTATTTCTGTGAGGACAATTTTCCCTAGACCTTGATGCCATGCCCTGTTCCTGTGTGTGTTGTCTGGTATATCTCTAAATCCTGGTGTTGTCTTTGTTGTGATGAACACACCATACTGTTTCAGTTAGTTGATCCTCTTTTTTATTACATTTATCTCACAATTCTGAAAGGGCGCAGGGCACTTCCTCTAGTGGAAATGAAGCTTCTATAGGTTTTCAGCTCTGCATTCTTCTGTATGTCATTTTGAAGTGTCTCCAAAACAGCCAACAGAGAGTGCGCTTGGACTTTCTACTGCCATGGGAATGTCCCAATGTTACCAGTTCTTCCCAGAGCTTCTGTGTCTACAAAAACAACAGTGGAAGCATATGTATGGATGTCATACTTCAGGGCCTGCTGGGATGATCCCGCAGGCCGACCTATGTGTCCTCGGTGCAGTACCCTGTCAGTGCCTTCCAAAATGTAGCATCTGCATTTGGGTGATAATGCTGTAAGAAATGCTTCATCTTCTCGTACTGTGGACTTTGACCACTCTTCCTATTTGGCTCATTCTTGAGTAATGGTTTCACGAAGGCAACCACAGAGCTGTTCCGCATCCTCTGCCTCAAACCAGAGTGTAATCCCTATCCAGGTTTGGAATGTAGCAGATCCTAAATCTTTTAATACTGATTTCAAACCCAACGCCCCCTGGAACCCTCAGTCCAGATGCATGATACCTCTGATTGAGCCCCACTTCTGCTCTATTGGCAAAATGTCAAATTGGACCCTGGTCCTGCAGATGCAGTGGATGTGGCCATAGGACATATCGATAAACTCAAACTCATGTGCCAGTGCTGTTCCTGTCTCACTGAATTCACAGTTTCCTTTGCTCTCTTGAAAGAACCCACCAAAACCCACAATGCATTCGAGATCCCTGAGTTCTGCGAGAGCAATCATCCTTAGCCCTATCCCTCTTTTTCCGCTGCCTCTGCTAGCTCAGATTTGGCAGCTCGGATCTTGGTCTCAGATTCAATTGTGGGGATATTTTGAACTGATTTCTTTGAGTTCTGTCAGCCAAGCTTCTGCTGTGCACTCTTCTAACACTCAGCACATCACCTTCAATCCCATGCCTGCTGCCCACTTGAGAGTGTGCTTCCACGGAAAACAGAGTTTCACCTTTGATGCTCCTTTACCAGAGGTCAGATCCTGCACTGGTTTCCATTCTCTACTTTGCCTTTTCCTGCTTACGGTTTTTCTGAGGCCTCATCATGTCTTTGGATGTAACAGACCACTCTAAGTCAAGTGTCCTGTGCCAAGGGCTGGGTGAGTGTGTGTTTACAATATTTGGTGTATGGTGTCTAGTGAGAGCAGTTTGCACTTGTTCTCTTCCTACTGGGCATCGACAAATCAACACATTTCACAAATAATTCACAGAAATTGGATATTAGTTTCGCTCCTTTTTCTTTACCGCCATGGACGGATGATTTGTCCTAAGACTCCAGCTTTGACATTATATTGATAAGACAGTTGCAGTCTTTAAGAAGGTTAATAGAATCGATTTACGTATTTTGGGATTTATATGAAAGTGAAGTTAGTTTTCGAAAATAACCAAATGAACCTAGAAACCAGACTTGACAATTTTTGTAAGATTTTGTCAGCTCTAAGGAAAAAACAGACAGTCTCAATGTAAAATAGCAGTCCAAATGTTTGAAGGGGACATGCCAACTCTTTTCTCTTGAAGCCTCCAACAACAAAAGGAACAATGAAATACCTATTGGAACCATGAAATAACCCACAACATTGTTTCCCTTGTGCACCAGGTGCCCTTTACTCCCAATGACACATACTAGGCAATGTTGTCATTTAAAGGTATAACATTCCTCTCTAGGAATATACAAGAAAATCTAAACAGAATATACACATTTAGGCTTGATTCAAAAAGCAATTAGAGGCATTTAACTATGAGAAACCTGCTGCAGATATCCTAGGCTATAGAAAACCAGGTGCTTTTCTATCAGTGCTGAGAAGGCTTAATCATCCGATCATGTTGGGTAAAACAATTTAACACAACCAAGTCTGCACCTCCAAGATATAGTGCACCCGGGGCTTGACGGAAGTGAATGACTGTCCACATAACCTGTGTCTATAATGTGTTTTCGACTTTTACAGTACAGTTCACTATCGGACTTCTAATATTATCCTGTAGTGTCTTGAAAAACTGAGGCCTAATACATATTCAAGTTCATTCAAAGATTCCCCTCACTTCCCACACTCCTTTCAGCCCAAAGAATACATAACCCCAGCATTTCCTTAATCTAGGGGAAGGTCATCATTTCTTTGTGTGAGCTAAGTATTCAATTCCTATCTATTTCAATCGAGAGTATTTGAATATTAAGGAGTTCACAGTTGTTCACCGCGTGTGAATGAGGAGGAACTCTGAATCTAGTAGGGGCTTGCTCTCCTCCTCCTGGATTCATTGCAGCTCAGGTTCTGATCCTTTGAAATGGATGCCTGAGTGGAGTGGAGGGAAGAGCATGTGATTGATAGCTAGGCACAAACGTGGGAATAGGCTTACCTGTGCTTGGTGCATTTCGGTCTGAATGATTCATAAATGCCTATTTGGGTGTGTGGATTCTCACGACCTCTTCCAAGAATATGAGCGCTTTATCATCTCTGCCATCTCTTCTCTTTTAGACGTCAGGAATCTTGGACCCGTTCTTGGAGCAGAGAATCGAGTAACTTTCTCAAGGGCACGTTGACTCTCCGTATGTTTCTGCCAGTATCAGCGAGGTTCAGTAGGTCTCATGAAAGTCTTTCGAGCCTGGTATTCTCTAGAGATGTCTCCATGCCGATATTCTCCACTGTGGCAGAACAACTTTCATCAATGTGTCCGCACATCTCCTCAATCCATGCAGCCAGTGTTTCTGCCAGCTTCTCTTCGTGTCTCCCATAAAGTCGACGTCAACAGGAATGGGCAAGTCTGAAGATACTTCGGAGCCTAACCAGTAAGCTGATGACAGGCAGATCTTCCACTGTCTGCCCTTTCAGATTCTGGAAACTGACCCGAGAACTCAGGTCTTTGGGCAGCAGCAGTATCTCGAACTTACTCAGCTTCCCGAACAAAAGACCTAAGCCAATCTCCACATAGGGCAGCAGACCCACCATCAAACTGATCCACCCACAGAATTCTGTCCAGTTACCTTGGATCCACCAGCCGCAACAAGCCTCGTGATACACACCAACATTCCACCTGGAATCCAACCGGTAACTGCCATCCACAGTGGTTGATGCATCAAGTCAGTGTTGGAGGTGATGCTGCATTAGACGAGAGTTTCCTAAGGGAAATGTGATTCTATCCACAAGGGTCCAATTTTCCTTTTCTCTTCCCTGTTTCCTTTTTTTCAAATCTATATACACAGTACAAACTGAGGGAAGTGTGTCCATGTTCAGTTTATGGATTCACACCTATTTTAACTTTCTAACAGTTCACATTACACAGACACCCACTCAAGGAAACTCATGTTTGTGTAATATCCATTCACCCAGATTACATATCCTTCTGTTGCTTTCTGCTGAAACACCCACACTCTCAGAACATGGATCCATTTGTTTCATGGGGGCTGAAATTCCTAGAAATGAAACCAATCCCAACGTGCACTTTCCAGTCTGTCTCTTTTACACTTAGTTCAGTTTTGCAGAGCTACTTGTCTTTGTTATAGGCTTATGCCATTTCTTCTCTACGTAGGGTAGAATAAGGCATTCGTTCATCCTGTTTGAAGACTTCTAAGACTATATCCCGTTCTATGACCCACTCTTATTCAAAACCGTCATTTGGGTTGGCTCACGATGTGCACTTCTGGATCAGTGTCTATGAATATTAATGCACGCGTCTGTTTTCTGAATACAAGTGTGTTGAGTACATGCTAACAGCGATAATAGGTCGATGCGTGCTGAATGAAACTTGACATCACTTTGAGTATTTTGTCTTGAATAATCATGGTTGTTTGGTATATGTCAGACAACTGTAACCTTTTGGTGTATGTCTGTTTGTCTGATTGTTTATTTTGCAAACACATTAGGCCATGCATCCCTCCTTTTGCTTCAGACAGACAGTCATGTAAGCTGATTCACTTAAGATAGTGCTTAAAATCACCTATGATTTCCTGCTACCCTCTCCCATCTTTAGGATTTGATGTCCTCCTTGCCTTCTTCTTCTTACTTCTTTGCAACTCAGGCTCTTCTTGCATTTGCAATAATGGTTTTGTTATTTCCATTTCATCTTGCTACTTTTCTACTCAGGGAAGGATTCTCAATTTTTGATTTAGGATCAGTCTCAAACTGCTGAATTCTTTTAAGGTTTGCCGGTCAGTGAATTTCCCTAGCTCTGCCGTTGTTGTAAATGGTGGTCATTTGGCATAGGCTACCCTAGATTGCAGCTTTTTCTCATTCAGGATATGGTCTATGTCCTGGCACTCCTCCCCTTGTTGCAAATTTTCTGCCGAGATATCAGCTGAAACCCCTCTGGAGGTACTTTTGTGACTAAGTTTCTTTCCTCGAGGTGAATTTTACATCACTGGGATGATCATGAAATTTGTTTATTTGAATTCTACTGCTTCTTGTTGGTCTATTTTTTATTCCACCTCTTTTGGACGCTGTGTACTTCCTGAATTCGTATAGATGATACTTTCTTGGATTTCAGCAATTTCATTCTGATTTTTCTACAAATTCCTTTTCAGAATGTACTAGTTTATCAATTGCTTTCCATTTGGGAATCCTATGAGTCCTATTCTTACCTGCTTTGTCTTAACCCAGGATTCAACAGTGATGTTAGCGTTGGTTTGCACTCGCTTTTCTGTGTCTTCTTCTGATGGAGGGATTTCTGTTCCCCTGTCCTCTAAGCCATTCACGATCCTTTCTGCATTGATTAGTCTGCTTAGGATTGACTTTAGCCCAGTTTTTATCTCATCCATTGTGTTTTCTTATACTATTGGTTTCTTCTTTAGAGTTTCTCTTCCCCTTTTCTGGTATTCTGCCTTTTGTGATTCTGAGGCACTGTGGTTCATCATTGTTTTCCTCACCTCCATTTTCAGAGCTTGCTCTGGTAACGTTTTGCCGTCTAGTTGTTTGAAAGCTTATTTTTTGGGCCTTCAATCTCTTTGGAACTGAAAATGGTACTTCCTGTTTCTTTTACTATACTTCTTTTACCCTATAGTTCAGGTAATATCATGTATCTAATATAGAGAAATTGGGCTTGGATAAGTGCAAACTTTAGACTTTTTGGTGTACGCATTTCCAAGGTATTTCTGTGAGGACAATTTTCCCTAGACCTTGATGCCATGCCCTGTTCCTGTGTGTGTTGTCTGGTATATCTCTAAATCCTGGTGTTGTCTTTGTTGTGATGAACACACCATACTGTTTCAGTTAGTTGATCCTCTTTTTTATTACATTTATCTCACAATTCTGAAAGGGCGCAGGGCACTTCCTCTAGTGGAAATGAAGCTTCTATAGGTTTTCAGCTCTGCATTCTTCTGTATGTCATTTTGAAGTGTCTCCAAAACAGCCAACAGAGAGTGCGCTTGGACTTTCTACTGCCATGGGAATGTCCCAATGTTACCAGTTCTTCCCAGAGCTTCTGTGTCTACAAAAACAACAGTGGAAGCATATGTATGGATGTCATACTTCAGGGCCTGCTGGGATGATCCCGCAGGCCGACCTATGTGTCCTCGGTGCAGTACCCTGTCAGTGCCGTCCAAAATGTAGCATCTGCATTTGGGTGATAATGCTGTAAGAAATGCTTCATCTTCTCGTACTGTGGACTTTGACCACTCTTCCTATTTGGCTCATTCTTGAGTAATGGGTTCACGAAGGCAACCACAGAGCTGTTCCGCATCCTCTGCCTCAAACCAGAGTGTAATCCCTATCCAGGTTTGGAATGTAGCAGATCCTAAATCTTTTAATACTGATTTCAAACCCAACGCCCCCTGGAACCCTCAGTCCAGATGCATGATACCTCTGATTGAGCCCCACTTCTGCTCTATTGGCAAAATGTCAAATTGGACCCTGGTCCTGCAGATGCAGTGGATGTGGCCATAGGACATATCGATAAACTCAAACTCACGTGCCAGTGCTGTTCCTGTCTCACTGAATTCACAGTTTCCTTTGCTCTCTTGAAAGAACCCACCAAAACCCACAATGCATTCGAGATCCCTGAGTTCTGCGAGAGCAATCATCCTTAGCCCTATCCCTCTTTTTCCGCTGCCTCTGCTAGCTCAGATTTGGCAGCTCGGATCTTGGTCTCAGATTCAATTGTGGGGATATTTTGAACTGATTTCTTTGAGTTCTGTCAGCCAAGCTTCTGCTGTGCACTCTTCTAACACTCAGCACATCACCTTCAATCCCATGCCTGCTGCCCGCTTGAGAGTGTGCTTCCACGGAAAACAGAGTTTCACCTTTGATGCTCCTTTACCAGAGGTCAGATCCTGCACTGGTTTCCATTCTCTACTTTGCCTTTTCCTGCTTACGGTTTTTCTGAGGCCTCATCATGTCTTTGGATGTAACAGACCACTCTTAGTCAAGTGTCCTGTGCCAAGGGCTGGGTGAGTGTGTGTTTACAATATTTTGTGTATGGTGTCTAGTGAGAGCAGTTTGCACTTGTTCTCTTCCTACTGGGCATCGACAAATCAACACATTTCACAAATAATTCACAGAAATTGGATATTAGTTTCGCTCCTTTTTCTTTACCGCCATGGACGGATGATTTGTCCTAAGACTCCAGCTTTGACATTATATTGATAAGACAGTTGCAGTCTTTAAGAAGGTTAATAGAATCGATTTACGTATTTTGGGATTTATATGAAAGTGAAGTTAGTTTTCGAAAATAACCAAATGAACCTAGAAACCAGACTTGACAATTTTTGTAAGATTTTGTCAGCTCTAAGGAAAAAACAGACAGTCTCAATGTAAAATAGCAGTCCAAATGTTTGAAGGGGACATGCCAACTCTTTTCTCTTGAAGCCTCCAACAACAAAAGGAACAATGAAATACCTATTGGAACCATGAAATAACCCACAACATTGTTTCCCTTGTGCACCAGGTGCCCTTTACTCCCAATGACACATACTAGGCAATGTTGTCATTTAAAGGTATAACATTCCTCTCTAGGAATATACAAGAAAATCTAAACAGAATATACACATTTAGGCTTGATTCAAAAAGCAATTAGAGGCATTTAACTATGAGAAACCTGCTGCAGATATCCTAGGCTATAGAAAACCAGGTGCTTTTCTATCAGTGCTGAGAAGGCTTAATCATCCGATCATGTTGGGTAAAACAATTTAACACAACCAAGTCTGCACCTCCAAGATATAGTGCACCCGGGGCTTGACGGAAGTGAATGACTGTCCACATAACCTGTGTCTATAATGTGTTTTCGACTTTTACAGTACAGTTCACTATCGGACTTCTAATATTATCCTGTAGTGTCTTGAAAAACTGAGGCCTAATACATATTCAAGTTCATTCAAAGATTCCCCTCACTTCCCACACTCCTTTCAGCCCAAAGAATACATAACCCCAGCATTTCCTTAATCTAGGGGAAGGTCATCATTTCTTTGTGTGAGCTAAGTATTCAATTCCTATCTATTTCAATCGAGAGTATTTGAATATTAAGGAGTTCACAGTTGTTCACCGCGTGTGAATGAGGAGGAACTCTGAATCTAGTAGGGGCTTGCTCTCCTCCTCCTGGATTCATTGCAGCTCAGGTTCTGATCCTTTGAAATGGATGCCTGAGTGGAGTGGAGGGAAGAGCATGTGATTGATAGCTAGGCACAAACGTGGGAATAGGCTTACCTGTGCTTGGTGCGTTTCGGTCTGAATGATTCATAAATGCCTATTTGGGTGTGTGGATTCTCACGACCTCTTCCAAGAATATGAGCGCTTTATCATCTCTGCCATCTCTTCTCTTTTAGACGTCAGGAATCTTGGACCCGTTCTTGGAGCAGAGAATCGAGTAACTTTCTCAAGGGCACGTTGACTCTCCGTATGTTTCTGCCAGTATCAGCGAGGTTCAGTAGGTCTCATGAAAGTCTTTCAAGCCTGGTATTCTCTAGAGATGTCTCCATGCCGATATTCTCCACTGTGGCAGAACAACTTTCATCAATGTGTCCGCACATCTCCTCAATCCATGCAGCCAGTTTTTCTGCCAGCTTCTCTTCGTGTCTCCCATAAAGTCCACGTCAACAGGAATGGGCAAGTCTGAAGATACTTCGGAGCCTAACCAGTAAGCTGATGACAGGCAGATCTTCCACTCTCTGCCCTTTCAGATTCTGGAAATTGACCCGTGAACTCAGGTCTTTGGGCAGCAGCAGTATCTCGAACTTACTCAGCTTCCCGAACAAAAGACCTAAGCCAATCTCCACATAGGGCAGCAGACCCACCATCAAACTGATCCACCCACAGAATTCTGTCCAGTTACCTTGGATCCACCAGCCGCAACAAGCCTCGTGATACACACCAACATTCCACCTGGAATCCAACCGGTAACTGCCATCCACAGTGGTTGATGCATCAAGTCAGTGTTGGAGGTGATGCTGCATTAGACGAGAGTTTCCTAAGGGAAATGTGATTCTATCCACAAGGGTCCAATTTTCCTTTTCTCTTCCCTGTTTCCTTTTTTTCAAATCTATATACACAGTACAAATTAATGGGAAGTGTGTCCATGTTCAGTTTATGGATTCACACCTATTTAAACTTTCTAACAGTTCACATTACACAGACACCCACTCAAGGAAACTCATGTTTGTGTAATATCCATTCACCCAGATTACATATCCTTCTGTTGCTTTCTGCTGAAACACCCACACTCTCAGAACATGGATCCATTTGTTTCATGGGGGCTGAAATTCCTAGAAATGAAACCAATCCCAACGTGCACTTTCCAGTCTGTCTCTTTTACACTTTGTTCAGTTTTGCAGAGCTACTTGTCTTTGTTATAGGCTTATGCCATTTCTTCTCTACGTAGGGTAGAATAAGGCATACGTTCATCCTGTTTGAAGACTTCTAAGACTATATCCCGTTCTATGACCCACTCTTATTCAAATCCGTCATTTGGGTTGGCTCACGATATGCACTTCTGGATCAGTATCTATGAATACTAATGCACGCGTCTGTTTTCTGAATACAAGTGTGTTGAGTACATGCTAACAGCGATAATAGGTCGATGCTTGCTGAATGAAACTTGACATCACTTTGAGTATTTTGTCTTGAATAATCATGGTTGTTTGGTATATGTCAGACAACTGTAACCTTTTGGTGTATGTCTGTTTGTCTGATTGTTTATTTTGCAAACACATTAGGCCATGCATCCCTCCTTTTGCTTCAGACAGACAGTCATGTAAGCTGATTCACTTAAGATAGTGCTTAAAATCACCTATGATTTCCTGCTACCCTCTCCCATCTTTAGGATTTTGATGTCCTCCTTGCCTTCTTCTTCTTACTTCTTTGCAACTCAGGCTCTTCTTGCATTTGCAATAATGGTTTTGTTATTTCCATTTCATCTTCCTACTTTTCTACTCAGGGTAGGATTCTCAATTTTTGTTTTAGGATCAGTCTCAAACTGCTGAATTCTTTTAAGGTTTGCCGGTCAGTGAATTTCCCTAGCTCTGCCGTTGTTGTAAATGGCGGTCATTTGGCATAGGCTACCCTAGATTGCAGCTTTTTCTCATTCAGGATATGGTCTATGTCCTGGCACTCCTCCCCTTGTTGCAAATTTTCTGCCGAGATATCAGCTGAACCCCCTCTGGAGGTACTTTTGTGACTAAGTTTCTTTCCTCGAGGTGAATTTTACATCACTGGGATGATCATGAAATTTGTTTATTTGAATTCTACTGCTTCTTGTTGGTCTATTGGTATTCCACCTCTTTTGGACGCTGTGTACTTCCTGAATTCGTATAGATGATACTTTCTTGGATTTCAGCAAGTTTCATTCTGATTTTTCTACAAATTCCTTTTCAGAATGTACTAGTTTATCAATTGCTTTCCATTTGGGAATCCTATGAGTCCTATTCTTACCTGCTTTGTCTTAACCCAGGATTCAACA
This sequence comes from Camelus bactrianus, assembly GCF_048773025.1. NCBI lineage: Eukaryota > Metazoa > Chordata > Mammalia > Artiodactyla > Camelidae > Camelus > Camelus bactrianus. The sequence goes on along the minus strand of NC_133544.1, from coordinate 112,055,845 downwards.
GTGATGTTAGCGTTGGTTTGCACTCGCTTTTCTGTGTCTTCTTCTGATGGAGGGATTTCTGTTCCCCTGTCCTCTAAGCCATTCACGATTCCTTCTGCATTAATTAGTCTGCTTAGGATTGACTTTAGCCCAGTTTTTATCTCATCCATTGTGTTTTCTTATACTATTGGTTTCTTCTTTACAGTTTCTCTTCCCCTTATCTGGTTTTCTGCCTTTTGTGATTCTGAGGCACTGTGGTTCATCATTGTTTTCCTCACCTCCATTTTCAGAGCTTGCTCTGGTAACGTTTTGCCGTCTAGTTGTTTGAAAGCTTATTTTTTGGGCCTTCAATCTCTTTGGAACTGAAAATGGTACTTCCTGTTTCTTTTACTATACTTCTTTTACCCTATAGTTCAGGTAATATCATGTATCTAATATAGAGAAATTGGGCTTGGATAAGTGCAAACTTTAGACTTTTTGGTGTACGCATTTCCAAGGTATTTCTGTGAGGACAATTTTCCCTAGACCTTGATGCCATGCCCTGTTCCTGTGTGTGTTGTCTGGTATATCTCTAAATCCTGGTGTTGTCTTTGTTGTGATGAACACACCATACTGTTTCAGTTAGTTGATCCTCTTTTTTATTACATTTATCTCACAATTCTGAAAGGGCGCAGGGCACTTCCTCTTGTGGAAATGAAGCTTCTGTAGGTTTTCAGCTCTGCATTCTTCTGTATGTCATTTTGAAGTGTCTCCAAAACAGCCAACAGAGAGTGCGCTTGTACTTTCTACTGCCATGGGAATGTCCCAATTTTACCAGTTCTTCCCAGAGCTTCTGTGTCTACAAAAACAACAGTGGAAGCATATGTATGGATGTCATACTTCAGGGCCTGCTGGGATGATCCCGCAGGCCGACCTATGTGTCCTCGGTGCAGTACCCTGTCAGTGCCGTCCAAAATGTAGCATCTGCATTTGGGTGATAATGCTGTAAGAAATGCTTCATCTTCTCGTACTGTGGACTTTGACCACTCTTCCTATTTCGCTCATTCTTGAGTAATGGGTTCACGAAGGCAACCACAGAGCTGTTCCGCATCCTCTGCCTCAAACCAGAGTGTAATCCTTATCCAGGTTTGGAATGTAGCAGATCCTAAATCTTTTAATACTGATTTCAAACCCAACGCCCCCTGGAACCCTCAGTCCAGATGCATGATACCTCTGATTGAGCCCCACGTGTGCTCTATTGGCAAAATGTCAAATTGGACCCTGGTCCTGCAGATGCAGTGGATGTGGCCATAGGACATATCGATAAACTCAAACTCACGTGCCAGTGCTGTTCCTGTCTCACTGAATTCACAGTTTCCTTTGCTCTCTTGAAAGAACCCACCAAAACCCACAATGCATTCGAGATCCCTGAGTTCTGCGAGAGCAATCATCCTTAGCCCTATCCCTCTTTTTCCGCTGCCTCTGCTAGCTCAGATTTGGCAGCTCGGATCTTGGTCTCAGATTCAATTGTGGGGATATTTTGAACTGATTTCTTTGAGTTCTGTCAGCCAAGCTTCTGCTGTGCACTCTTCTAACACTCAGCACATCACCTTCAATCCCATGCCTGCTGCCCACTTGAGAGTGTGCTTCCACGGAAAACAGAGTTTCACCTTTGATGCTCCTTTACCAGAGGTCAGATCCTGCACTGGTTTCCATTCTCTACTTTGCCTTTTCCTGCTTACGGTTTTTCTGAGGCCTCATCATGTCTTTGGATGTAACAGACCACTCTTAGTCAAGTGTCCTGTGCCAAGGGCTGGGTGAGTGTGTGTTTACAATATTTGGTGTATGGTGTCTAGTGAGAGCAGTTTGCACTTGTTCTCTTCCTACTGGGCATCGACAAATCAACACATTTCACAAATAATTCACAGAAATTGGATATTAGTTTCGCTCCTTTTTCTTTACCGCCATGGACGGATGATTTGTCCTAAGACTCCAGCTTTGACATTATATTGATAAGACAGTTGCAGTCTTTAAGAAGGTTAATAGAATCGATTTACGTATTTTGGGATTTATATGAAAGTGAAGTTAGTTTTCGAAAATAACCAAATGAACCTAGAAACCAGACTTGACAATTTTTGTAAGATTTTGTCAGCTCTAAGGAAAAAACAGACAGTCTCAATGTAAAATAGCAGTCCAAATGTTTGAAGGGGACATGCCAACTCTTTTCTCTTGAAGCCTCCAACAACAAAAGGAACAATGAAATACCTATTGGAACCATGAAATAACCCACAACATTGTTTCCCTTGTGCACCAGGTGCCCTTTACTCCCAATGACACATACTAGGCAATGTTGTCATTTAAAGGTATAACATTCCTCTCTAGGAATATACAAGAAAATCTAAACAGAATATACACATTTAGGCTTGATTCAAAAAGCAATTAGAGGCATTTAACTATGAGAAACCTGCTGCAGATATCCTAGGCTATAGAAAACCAGGTGCTTTTCTATCAGTGCTGAGAAGGCTTAATCATCCGATCATGTTGGGTAAAACAATTTAACACAACCAAGTCTGCACCTCCAAGATATAGTGCACCCGGGGCTTGACGGAATTGAATGACTGTCCACATAAACTGTGTCTATAATGTGTTTTCGACTTTTACAGTACAGTTCACTATCGGACTTCTAATATTATCCTGTAGTGTCTTGAAAAACTGAGGCCTAATTCATATTCAAGTTCATTCAAAGATTCCCCTCACTTCCCACACTCCTTTCAGCCCAAAGAATACATAACCCCAGCATATCCTTAATCTAGGCGAAAGTCATCATTTCTTTGTGTGAGCTAAGTATTCAATTCCTATCTATTTCAATCGAGAGTATTTGAATATTAAGGATTTCACAGTTGTTCACCGCGTGTGAATGAGGAGGAACTCTGAATCTAGTAGGGGCTTGCTCTCCTCCTCCTGGATTCATTGCAGCTCAGGTTCTGATCCTTTGAAATGGATGCCTGAGTGGAGTGGAGGGAAGAGCATGTGATTGATAGCTAGGCACAAACGTGGGAATAGGCTTACCTGTGCTTGGTGCGTTTCGGTCTGAATGATTCATAAATGCCTATTTGGGTGTGTGGATTCTCACGACCTCTTCCAAGAATATGAGCGCTTTATCATCTCTGCCATCTCTTCTCTTTTAGACGTCAGGAATCTTGGACCCGTTCTTGGAGCAGAGAATCGAGTAACTTTCTCAAGGGCACGTTGACTCTCCGTATGTTTCTGCCAGTATCAGCGAGGTTCAGTAGGTCTCATGAAAGTCTTTCAAGCCTGGTATTCTCTAGAGATGTCTCCATGCCGATATTCTCCACTGTGGCAGAACAACTTTCATCAATGTGTCCGCACATCTCCTCAATCCATGCAGCCAGTGTTTCTGCCAGCTTCTCTTCGTGTCTCCCATAAAGTCGACGTCAACAGGAATGGGCAAGTCTGAAGATACTTCGGAGCCTAACCAGTAAGCTGATGACAGGCAGATCTTCCACTGTCTGCCCTTTCAGATTCTGGAAACTGACCCGAGAACTCAGGTCTTTGGGCAGCAGCAGTATCTCGAACTTACTCAGCTTCCCGAACAAAAGACCTAAGCCAATCTCCACATAGGGCAGCAGACCCACCATCAAACTGATCCACCCACAGAATTCTGTCCAGTTACCTTGGATCCACCAGCCGCAACAAGCCTCGTGATACACACCAACATTCCACCTGGAATCCAACCGGTAACTGCCATCCACAGTGGTTGATGCATCAAGTCAGTGTTGGAGGTGATGCTGCATTAGACGAGAGTTTCCTAAGGGAAATGTGATTCTATCCACAAGGGTCCAATTTTCCTTTTCTCTTCCCTGTTTCCTTTTTTTCAAATCTATATACACAGTACAAATTGATGGGAAGTGTGTCCATGTTCAGTTTATGGATTCACACCTATTTAAACTTTCTAACAGTTCACATTACACAGACACCCAATCAAGGAAACTCATGTTTGTGTAATATCCATTCACCCAGATTACATATCCTTCTGTTGCTTTCTGCTGAAACACCCACACTCTCAGAACATGGATCCATTTGTTTCATGGGGGCTGAAATTCCTAGAAATGAAACCAATCCCAACGTGCACTTTCCAGTCTGTCTCTTTTACAGTTAGTTCAGTTTTGCAGAGCTACTTGTCTTTGTTATAGGCTTATGACATTTCTTCTCTACGTAGGGTAGAATAAGGCATTCGTTCATCCTGTTTGAAGACTTCTAAGACTATATCCCGTTCTATGACCCACTCTTATTCAAAACCGTTATTTGGGTTGGCTCACGATGTGCACTTCTGGATCAGTGTCTATGAATACTAATGCACGCGTCTGTTTTCTGAATACAAGTGTGTTGAGTACATGCTAACAGCGATAATAGGTCGATGCGTGCTGAATGAAACTTGACATCACTTTGAGTATTTTGTCTTGAATAATCATGGTTGTTTGGTATATGTCAGACAACTGTAACCTTTTGGTGTATGTCTGTTTGTCTAATTGTTTATTTTGCAAACACATTAGGCCATGCATCCCTCCTTTTGCTTCAGACAGACAGTCATGTAAGCTGATTCACTTAAGATAGTGCTTAAAATCACCTATGATTTCCTGCTACCCTCTCCCATCTTTAGGATTTTGATGTCCTCCTTGCCTTCTTCTTCTTACTTCTTTGCAACTCAGGCTCTTCTTGCATTTGCAATAATGGTTTTGTTATTTCCATTTCATCTTGCTACTTTTCTACTCAGGGTAGTATTCTCAATTTTTGTTTTAGGATCAGTCTCAAACTGCTGAATTCTTTTAAGGTTTGCCGGTCAGTGAATTTCCCTAGCTCTGCCGTTGTTGTAAATGGCGGTCATTTGGCATAGGCTACCCTAGATTGCAGCTTTTTCTCATTCAGGATATGGTCTATGTCCTGGCACTCCTCCCCTTGTTGCAAATTTTCTGCCGAGATATCAGCTGAAACCCCTCTGGAGGTACTTTTGTGACTAAGTTTCTTTCCTCGAGGTGAATTTTACATCACTGGGATGATCATGAAATTTGTTTATTTGAATTCTACTGCTTCTTGTTGGTCTATTTTTTATTCCACCTCTTTTGGACGCTGTGTACTTCCTGAATTCGTATAGATGATACTTTCTTGGATTTCAGCAATTTCATTCTGATTTTTCTACAAATTCCTTTTCAGAATGTACTAGTTTATCAATTGCTTTCCATTTGGAAATCCTATGAGTCCTATTCTTACCTGCTTTGTCTTAACCCAGGATTCAACAGTGATGTTAGCGTTGGTTTGCACTCGCTTTTCTGTGTCTTCTTCTGATGGAGGGATTTCTGTTCCCATGTCCTCTAAGCCATTCACGATCCCTTCTGCATTAATTAGTCTGCTTAGGATTGACTTTAGCCCAGTTTTTATCTCATCCATTGTGTTTTCTTATACTATTGGTTTCTTCTTTAGAGTTTCTCTTCCCCTTTTCTGGTATTCTGCCTTTTGTGATTCTGAGGCACTGTGGTTCATCATTGTTTCCCTCACCTCCATTTTCAGAGCTTGCTCTGGTAACGTTTTGCCGTCTAGTTGTTTGAAAGCTTATTTTTTGGGCCTTCAATCTCTTTGGAACTGAAAATGGTACTTCCTGTTTCTTTTACTATACTTCTTTTACCCTATAGTTCAGGTAATATCATGTATCTAATATAGACAAATTGGGCTTGGATAAGTGCAAACTTTAGACTTTTTGGTGTACGCATTTCCAAGGTATTTCTGTGAGGACAATTTTCCCTAGACGTTGATGCCATGCCCTGTTCCTGTGTGTGTTGTCTGGTATATCTCTAAATCCTGGTGTTGTCTTTGTTGTGATGAACACACCATACTGTTTCAGTTAGTTGATCCTCTTTTTTATTACATTTATCTCACAATTCTGAAAGGGCGCAGGGCACTTCCTCTAGTGGAAATGAAGCTTCTGTAGGTTTTCAGCTCTGCATTCTTCTGTATGTCATTTTGAAGTGTCTCCAAAACAGCCAACAGAGAGTGCGCTTGGACTTTCTACTGCCATGGGAATGTCCCAATGTTACCAGTTCTTCCCAGAGCTTCTGTGTCTACAAAAACAACAGTGGAAGCATATGTATGGATGTCATACTTCAGGGCCTGCTGGGATGATCCCGCAGGCCGACCTATGTGTCCTCGGTGCAGTACCCTGTCAGTGCCGTCCAAAATGTAGCATCTGCATTTGGGTGATAATGCTGTAAGAAATGCTTCATCTTCTCGTACTGTGGACTTTGACCACTCTTCCTATTTGGCTCATTCTTGAGTAATGGGTTCACGAAGGCAACCACAGAGCTGTTCCGCATCCTCTGCCTCAAACCAGAGTGTAATCCCTATCCAGGTTTGGAATGTAGCAGATCCTAAATCTTTTAATACTGATTTCAAACCCAACGCCCCCTGGAACCCTCAGTCCAGATGCATGATACCTCTGATTGAGCCCCACGTGTGCTCTATTGGCAAAATGTCAAATTGGACCCTGGTCCTGCAGATGCAGTGGATGTGGCCATAGGACATATCGATAAACTCAAACTCACGTGCCAGTGCTGTTCCTGTCTCACTGAATTCACAGTTTCCTTTGCTCTCTTGAAAGAACCCACCAAAACCCACAATGCATTCGAGATCCCTGAGTTCTGCGAGAGCAATCATCCTTAGCCCTATCCCTCTTTTTCCGCTGCCTCTGCTAGCTCAGATTTGGCAGCTCGGATCTTGGTCTCAGATTCAATTGTGGGGATATTTTGAACTGATTTCTTTGAGTTCTGTCAGCCAAGCTTCTGCTGTGCACTCTTCTAACACTCAGCACATCACCTTCAATCCCATGCCTGCTGCCCGCTTGAGAGTGTGCTTCCACGGAAAACAGAGTTTCACCTTTGATGCTCCTTTACCAGAGGTCAGATCCTGCACTGGTTTCCATTCTCTACTTTGCCTTTTCCTGCTTACGGTTTTTCTGAGGCCTCATCATGTCTTTGGATGTAACAGACCACTCTAAGTCAAGTGTCCTGTGCCAAGGGCTGGGTGAGTGTGTGTTTACAATATTTGGTGTATGGTGTCTAGTGAGAGCAGTTTGCACTTGTTCTCTTCCTACTGGGCATCGACAAATCAACACATTTCACAAATAATTCACAGAAATTGGATATTAGTTTCGCTCCTTTTTCTTTACCGCCATGGACGGATGATTTGTCCTAAGACTCCAGCTTTGACATTATATTGATAAGACAGTTGCAGTCTTTAAGAAGGTTAATAGAATCGATTTACGTATTTTGGGATTTATATGAAAGTGAAGTTAGTTTTCGAAAATAACCAAATGAACCTAGAAACCAGACTTGACAATTTTTGTAAGATTTTGTCAGCTCTAAGGAAAAAACAGACAGTCTCAATGTAAAATAGCAGTCCAAATGTTTGAAGGGGACATGCCAACTCTTTTCTCTTGAAGCCTCCAACAACAAAAGGAACAATGAAATACCTATTGGAACCATGAAATAACCCACAACATTGTTTCCCTTGTGCACCAGGTGCCCTTTACTCCCAATGACACATACTAGGCAATGTTGTCATTTAAAGGTATAACATTCCTCTCTAGGAATATACAAGAAAATCTAAACAGAATATACACATTTAGGCTTGATTCAAAAAGCAATTAGAGGCATTTAACTATGAGAAACCTGCTGCAGATATCCTAGGCTATAGAAAACCAGGTGCTTTTCTATCAGTGCTGAGAAGGCTTAATCATCCGATCATGTTGGGTAAAACAATTTAACACAACCAAGTCTGCACCTCCAAGATATAGTGCACCCGGGGCTTGACGGAAGTGAATGACTGTCCACATAACCTGTGTCTATAATGTGTTTTCGACTTTTACAGTACAGTTCACTATCGGACTTCTAATATTATCCTGTAGTGTCTTGAAAAACTGAGGCCTAATACATATTCAAGTTCATTCAAAGATTCCCCTCACTTCCCACACTCCTTTCAGCCCAAAGAATACATAACCCCAGCATTTCCTTAATCTAGGGGAAGGTCATCATTTCTTTGTGTGAGCTAAGTATTCAATTCCTATCTATTTCAATCGAGAGTATTTGAATATTAAGGAGTTCACAGTTGTTCACCGCGTGTGAATGAGGAGGAACTCTGAATCTAGTAGGGGCTTGCTCTCCTCCTCCTGGATTCATTGCAGCTCAGGTTCTGATCCTTTGAAATGGATGCCTGAGTGGAGTGGAGGGAAGAGCATGTGATTGATAGCTAGGCACAAACGTGGGAATAGGCTTACCTGTGCTTGGTGCATTTCGGTCTGAATGATTCATAAATGCCTATTTGGGTGTGTGGATTCTCACGACCTCTTCCAAGAATATGAGCGCTTTATCATCTCTGCCATCTCTTCTCTTTTAGACGTCAGGAATCCTGGACCCGTTCTTGGAGCAGAGAATCGAGTAACTTTCTCAAGGGCACGTTGACCCTCCGTATGTTTCTGCCAGTATCAGCGAGGTTCAGTAGGTCTCATGAAAGTCTTTCGAGCCTGGTATTCTCTAGAGATGTCTCCATGCCGATATTCTCCACTGTGGCAGAACAACTTTCATCAATGTGTCCGCACATCTCCTCAATCCATGCAGCCAGTGTTTCTGCCAGCTTCTCTTCGTGTCTCCCATAAAGTCGACGTCAACAGGAATGGGCAAGTCTGAAGATACTTCGGAGCCTAACCAGTAAGCTGATGACAGGCAGATCTTCCACTGTCTGCCCTTTCAGATTCTGGAATCTGACCCGTGAACTCAGGTCTTTGGGTAGCAGCAGTATCTCGAACTTACTCAGCTTCCCGAACAAAAGACCTAAGCCAATCTCCACATAGGGCAGCAGACCCACCATCAAACTGATCCACCCACAGAATTCTGTCCAGTTACCTTGGATCCACCAGCCGCAACAAGCCTCGTGATACACACCAACATTCCACCTGGAATCCAACCGGTAACTGCCATCCACAGTGGTTGATGCATCAAGTCAGTGTTGGAGGTGATGCTGCATTAGACGAGAGTTTCCTAAGGGAAATGTGATTCTATCCACAAGGGTCCAATTTTCCTTTTCTCTTCCCTGTTTCCTTTTTTTCAAATCTATATACACAGTACAAACTGAGGGAAGTGTGTCCATGTTCAGTTTATGGATTCACACCTATTTAAACTTTCTAACAGTTCACATTACACAGACACCCACTCAAGGAAACTCATGTTTGTGTAATATCCATTCACCCAGATTACATATCCTTCTGTTGCTTTCTGCTGAAACACCCACACTCTCAGAACATGGATCCATTTGTTTCATGGGGGCTGAAATTCCTAGAAATGGAACCAATCCCAACGTGCACTTTCCAGTCTGTCTCTTTTACACTTAGTTCAGTTTTGAAGAGCTACTTGTCTTTGTTATAGGCTTATGCCATTTCTTCTCTACATAGGGTAGAATAAGGCATTCGTTCATCCTGTTTGAAGGCTTCTAAGACTATATCCCGTTCTATGACCCACTCTTATTCAAAACCGTCCTTTGGGTTGGCTCACGATGTGCACTTCTGGATCAGTATGTATGAATACTAATGCACGCGTCTGTTTTCTGAATACAAGTGTGTTGAGTACATGCTAACAGCGATAATAGGTCGATGCGTGCTGAATGAAACTTGACATCACTTTGAGTATTTTGTCTTGAATAATCATGGTTGTTTGGTATATGTCAGACAACTGTAACCTTTTGGTGTATGTCTGTTTGTCTGATTGTTTATTTTGCAAACACATTAGGCCATGCATCCCTCCTTTTGCTTCAGACAGACAGTCATGTAAGCTGATTCACTTAAGATAGTGCTTAAAATCACCTATGATTTCCTGCTACCCTCTCCCATCTTTAGGATTTTGATGTCCTCCTTGCCTTCTTCTTCTTACTTCTTTGCCACTCAGGCTCTTCTTGCATTTGCAATAATGGTTTTGTTATTTCCATTTCATCTTGCTACTTTTCTACTCAGGGTAGGATTCTCAATTTTTGTTTTAGGATCAGTCTCAAACTGCTGAATTCTTTTAAGGTTTGCCGGTCAGTGAATTTCCCTAGCTCTGCCGTTGTTGTAAATGGCGGTCATTTGGCATAGGCTACCCTAGATTGCAGCTTTTTCTCATTCAGGATATGGTCTATGTCCTGGCACTCCTCCCCTTGTTGCAAATTTTCTGCCGAGATATCAGCTGAAACCCCTCTGGAGGTACTTTTGTGACTAAGTTTCTTTCCTCGAGGTGAATTTTACATCACTGGGATGATCATGAAATTTGTTTATTTGAATTCTACTGCTTCTTGTTGGTCTATTGGTATTCCACCTCTTTTGGACGCTGTGTACTTCCTGAATTCGTATAGATGATACTTTCTTGGATTTCAGCAAGTTTCATTCTGATTTTTCTACAAATTCCTTTTCAGAATGTACTAGTTTATCAATTGCTTTCCATTTGGGAATCCTATGAGTCCTATTCTTACCTGCTTTGTCTTAACCCAGGATTCAACAGTGATGTTAGCGTTGGTTTGCACTCGCTTTTCTGTGTCTTCTTCTGATGGAGGGATTTCTGTTCCCCTGTCCTCTAAGCCATTCACGATTCCTTCTGCATTAATTAGTCTGCTTAGGATTGTCTTTAGCCCAGTTTTTATCTCATCCATTGTGTTTTCTTATACTATTGGTTTCTTCTTTAGAGTTTCTCTTCCCCTTTTTTGGTATTCTGCCTTTTGTGATTCTGAGGCACTGTGGTTCATCATTGTTTTCCTCACCTCCATTTTCAGAGCTTGCTCTGGTAACGTTTTGCCGTCTAGTTGTTTGAAAGCTTATTTTTTGGGCCTTCAATCTCTTTGGAACTGAAAATGGTACTTCCTGTTTCTTTTACTATACTTCTTTTACCCTATAGTTCAGGTAATATCATGTATCTAATATAGACAAATTGGGCTTGGATAAGTGCAAACTTTAGACTTTTTGGTGTACGCATTTCCAAGGTATTTCTGTGAGGACAATTTTCCCTAGACCTTGATGCCATGCCCTGTTCCTGTGTGTGTTGTCTGGTATATCTCTAAATCCTGGTGTTGTCTTTGTTGTGATGAACACACCATACTGTTTCAGTTAGTTGATCCTCTTTTTTATTACATTTATCTCACAATTCTGAAAGGGCGCAGGGCACTTCCTCTAGTGGAAATGAAGCTTCTGTAGGTTTTCAGCTCTGCATTCTTCTGTATGTCATTTTGAAGTGTCTCCAAAACAGCCAACAGAGAGTGCGCTTGTACTTTCTACTGCCATGGGAATGTCCCAATTTTACCAGTACTTCCCAGAGCTTCTGTGTCTACAAAAACAACAGTGGAAGCATATGTATGGATGTCATACTTCAGGGCCTGCTGGGATGATCCCGCAGGCCGACCTATGTGTCCTCGGTGCAGTACCCTGTCAGTGCCGTCCAAAATGTAGCATCTGCATTTGGGTGATAATGCTGTAAGAAATGCTTCATCTTCTCGTACTGTGGACTTTGACCACTCTTCCTATTTGGCTCATTCTTGAGTAATGGGTTCACGAAGGCAACCACAGAGCTGTTCCGCATCCTCTGCCTCAAACCAGAGTGTAATCCCTATCCAGGTTTGGAATGTAGCAGATCCTAAATCTTTTAATACTGATTTCAAACCCAACGCCCCCTGGAACCCTCAGTCCAGATGCATGATACCTCTGATTGAGCCCCACGTGTGCTCTATTGGCAAAATGTCAAATTGGACCCTGGTCCTGCAGATGCAGTGGATGTGGCCATAGGACATATCGATAAACTCAAACTCACGTGCCAGTGCTGTTCCTGTCTCACTGAATTCACAGTTTCCTTTGCTCTCTTGAAAGAACCCACCAAAACCCACAATGCATTCGAGATCCCTGAGTTCTGCGAGAGCAATCATCCTTAGCCCTATCCCTCTTTTTCCGCTGCCTCTGCTAGCTCAGATTTGGCAGCTCGGATCTTGGTCTCAGATTCAATTGTGGGGATATTTTGAACTGATTTCTTTGAGTTCTGTCAGCCAAGCTTCTGCTGTGCACTCTTCTAACACTCAGCACATCACCTTCAATCCCATGCCTGCTGCCCGCTTGAGAGTGTGCTTCCACGGAAAACAGAGTTTCACCTTTGATGCTCCTTTACCAGAGGTCAGATCCTGCACTGGTTTCCATTCTCTACTTTGCCTTTTCCTGCTTACGGTTTTTCTGAGGCCTCATCATGTCTTTGGATGTAACAGACCACTCTTACTCAAGTGTCCTGTGCCAAGGGCTGGGTGAGTGTGTGTTTACAATATTTTGTGTATGGTGTCTAGTGAGAGCAGTTTGCACTTGTTCTCTTCCTACTGGGCATCGACAAATCAACACATTTCACAAATAATTCACAGAAATTGGATATTAGTTTCGCTCCTTTTTCTTTACCGCCATGGACGGATGATTTGTCCTAAGACTCCAGCTTTGACATTATATTGATAAGACAGTTGCAGTCTTTAAGAAGGTTAATAGAATCGATTTACGTATTTTGGGATTTATATGAAAGTGAAGTTAGTTTTCGAAAATAACCAAATGAACCTAGAAACCAGACTTGACAATTTTTGTAAGATTTTGTCAGCTCTAAGGAAAAAACAGACAGTCTCAATGTAAAATAGCAGTCCAAATGTTTGAAGGGGACATGCCAACTCTTTCGTCTTGAAGCCTCCAACAACAAAAGGAACAATGAAATACCTATTGGAACCATGAAATAACCCACAACATTGTTTCCCTTGTGCACCAGGTGCCCTTTACTCCCAATGACACATACTAGGCAATGTTGTCATTTAAAGGTATAACATTCCTCTCTAGGAATATACAAGAAAATCTAAACAGAATATACACATTTAGGCTTGATTCAAAAAGCAATTAGAGGCATTTAACTATGAGAAACCTGCTGCAGATATCCTAGGCTATAGAAAACCAGGTGCTTTTCTATCAGTGCTGAGAAGGCTTAATCATCCGATCATGTTGGGTAAAACAATTTAACACAACCAAGTCTGCACCTCCAAGATATAGTGCACCCGGGGCTTGACGGAAGTGAATGACTGTCCACATAACCTGTGTCTATAATGTGTTTTCGACTTTTACAGTACAGTTCACTATCGGACTTCTAATATTATCCTGTAGTGTCTTGAAAAACTGAGGCCTAATACATATTCAAGTTCATTCAAAGATTCCCCTCACTTCCCACACTCCTTCCAGCCCAAAGAATACATAACCCCAGCATTTCCTTAATCTAGGGGAAGGTCATCATTTCTTTGTGTGAGCTAAGTATTCAATTCCTATCTATTTCAATCGAGAGTATTTGAATATTAAGGAGTTCACAGTTGTTCACCGCGTGTGAATGAGGAGGAACTCTGAATCTAGTAGGGGCTTGCTCTCCTCCTCCTGGATTCATTGCAGCTCAGGTTCTGATCCTTTGAAATGGATGCCTGAGTGGAGTGGAGGGAAGAGCATGTGATTGATAGCTAGGCACAAACGTGGGAATAGGCTTACCTGTGCTTGGTGCGTTTCGGTCTGAATGATTCATAAATGCCTATTTGGGTGTGTGGATTCTCACGACCTCTTCCAAGAATATGAGCGCTTTATCATCTCTGCCATCTCTTCTCTTTTAGACGTCAGGAATCTTGGACCCGTTCTTGGAGCAGAGAATCGAGTAACTTTCTCAAGGGCACGTTGACTCTCCGTATGTTTCTGCCAGTATCAGCGAGGTTCAGTAGGTCTCATGAAAGTCTTTCGAGCCTGGTATTCTCTAGAGATGTCTCCATGCCGATATTCTCCACTGTGGCAGAACAACTTTCATCAATGTGTCCGCACATCTCCTCAATCCATGCAGCCAGTGTTTCTGCCAGCTTCTCTTCGTGTCTCCCATAAAGTCCACGTCAACAGGAATGGGCAAGTCTGAAGATACTTCGGAGCCTAACCAGTAAGCTGATGACAGGCAGATCTTCCACTGTCTGCCCTTTCAGATTCTGGAAACTGACCCGTGAACTCAGGTCTTTGGGCAGCAGCAGTATCTCGAACTTACTCAGCTTCCCGAACAAAAGACCTAAGCCAATCTCCACATAGGGCAGCAGACCCACCATCAAACTGATCCACCCACAGAATTCTGTCCAGTTACCTTGGATCCACCAGCCGCAACAAGCCTCGTGATACACACCAACATTCCACCTGGAATCCAACCGGTAACTGCCATCCACAGTGGTTGATGCATCAAGTCAGTGTTGGAGGTGATGCTGCATTAGACGAGAGTTTCCTAAGGGAAATGTGATTCTATCCACAAGGGTCCAATTTTCCTTTTCTCTTCCCTGTTTCCTTTTTTTCAAATCTATATACACAGTACAAATTGATGGGAAGTGTGTCCATGTTCAGTTTATGGATTCACACCTATTTAAACTTTCTAACAGTTCACATTACACAGACACCCACTCAAGGAAACTCATGTTTGTGTAATATCCATTCACCCAGATTACATATCCTTCTGTTGCTTTCTGCTGAAACACCCACACTCTCAGAACATGGATCCATTTGTTTCATGGGGGCTGAAATTCCTAGAAATGAAACCAATCCCAACGTGCACTTTCCAGTCTGTCTCTTTTACACTTAGTTCAGTTTTGCAGAGCTACTTGTCTTTGTTATAGGCTTATGACATTTCTTCTCTACGTAGGGTAGAATAAGGCATTCGTTCATCCTGTTTGAAGACTTCTAAGACTATATCCCGTTCTATGACCCACTCTTATTCAAAACCGTCCTTTGGGTTGGCTCACGATGTGCACTTCTGGATCAGTATTTATGAATACTAATGCACGCGTCTGTTTTCTGAATACAAGTGTGTTGAGTACATGCTAACAGCGATAATAGGTCGATGCGTGCTGAATGAAACTTGACATCACTTTGAGTGTTTTGTCTTGAATAATCATGGTTGTTTGGTATATGTCAGACAACTGTAAACTTTTGGTGTATGTCTGTTTGTCTGATTGTTTATTTTGCAAACACATTAGGCCATGCATCCCTCCTTTTGCTTCAGACAGACAGTCATGTAAGCTGATTCACTTAAGATAGTGCTTAAAATCACCTATGATTTCCTGCTACCCTCTCCCATCTTTAGGATTTTGATGTCCTCCTTGCCTTCTTCTTCTTACTTCTTTGCAACTCAGGCTCTTCTTGCATTTGCAATAATGGTTTTGTTATTTCCATTTCATCTTGCTACTTTTCTACTCAGGGTAGGATTCTCAATTTTTGTTTTAGGATCAGTCTCAAACTGCTGAATTCTTTTAAGGTTTGCCGGTCAGTGAATTTCCCTAGCTCTGCCGTTGTTATAAATGGCGGTCATTTGGCATAGGCTACCCTAGATTGCAGCTTTTTCTCATTCAGGATATGGTCTATGTCCTGGCACTCCTCCCCTTGTTGCAAATTTTCTGCCGAGATATCAGCTGAACCCCCTCTGGAGGTACTTTTGTGACTAAGTTTCTTTCCTCGAGGTGAATTTTACATCACTGGGATGATCATGAAATTTGTTTATTTGAATTCTACTGCTTCTTGTTGGTCTATTGGTATTCCACCTCTTTTGGACGCTGTGTACTTCCTGAATTCGTATAGATGATACTTTCTTGGATTTCAGCAAGTTTCATTCTGATTTTTCTACAAATTCCTTTTCAGAATGTACTATTTTATCAATTGCTTTCCATTTGGGAATCCTATGAGTCCTATTCTTACCTGCTTGGTCTTAACCCAGGATTCAACAGTGATGTTAGCGTTGGTTTGCACTCGCTTTTCTGTGTCTTCTTCTGATGGAGGGATTTCTCTTCCCATGTCCTCTAAGCCATTCACGATTCCTTCTGCATTATTTAGTCTGCTTAGGATTGACTTTAGCCCAGTTTTTATCTCATCCATTGTGTTTTCTTATACTATTGGTTTCTTCTTTAGAGTTTCTCTTCCCCTTTTCTGGTATTCTGCCTTTTGTGATTCTGAGGCACTGTGGTTCATCATTGTTTTCCTCACCTCCATTTTCAGAGCTTGCTCTGGTAACGTTTTGCCGTCTAGTTGTTTGAAAGCTTATTTTTTGGGCCTTCAATCTCTTTGGAACTGAAAATGGTACTTCCTGTTTCTTTTACTATACTTCTTTTACCCTATAGTTCAGGTAATATCATGTATCTAATATAGACAAATTGGGCTTGGATAAGTGCAAACTTTAGACTTTTTGGTGTACGCATTTCCAAGGTATTTCTGTGAGGACAATTTTCCCTAGACCTTGATGCCATGCCCTGTTCCTGTGTGTGTTGTCTGGTATATCTCTAAATCCTGGTGTTGTCTTTGTTGTGATGAACACACCATACTGTTTCAGTTAGTTGATCCTCTTTATTATTACATTTATCTCACAATTCTGAAAGGGCGCAGGGCACTTCCTCTAGTGGAAATGAAGCTTCTGTAGGTTTTCAGCTCTGCATTCTTCTGTATGTCATTTTGAAGTGTCTCCAAAACAGCCAACAGAGAGTGCGCTTGGACTTTCTACTGCCATGGGAATGTCCCAATGTTACCAGTTCTTCCCAGAGCTTCTGTGTCTACAAAAACAACAGTGGAAGCATATGTATGGATGTCATACTTCAGGGCCTGCTGGGATGATCCCGCAGGCCGACCTATGTGTCCTCGGTGCAGTACCCTGTCAGTGCCGTCCAAAATGTAGCATCTGCATTTGGGTGATAATGCTGTAAGAAATGCTTCATCTTCTCGTACTGTGGACTTTGACCACTCTTCCTATTTGGCTCATTCTTGAGTAATGGGTTCACGAAGGCAACCACAGAGCTGTTCCGCATCCTCTGCCTCAAACCAGAGTGTAATCCCTATCCAGGTTTGGAATGTAGCAGATCCTAAATCTTTTAATACTGATTTCAAACCCAACGCCCCCTGGAACCCTCAGTCCAGAAGCATGATACCTCTGATTGAGCCCCACGTGTGCTCTATTGGCAAAATGTCAAATTGGACCCTGGTCCTGCAGATGCAGTGGATGTGGCCATAGGACATATCGATAAACTCAAACTCACGTGCCAGTGCTGTTCCTGTCTCACTGAATTCACAGTTTCCTTTGCTCTCTTGAAAGAACCCACCAAAACCCACAATGCATTCGAGATCCCTGAGTTCTGCGAGAGCAATCATCCTTAGCCCTATCCCTCTTTTTCCGCTGCCTCTGCTAGCTCAGATTTGGCAGCTCGGATCTTGGTCTCAGATTCAATTGTGGGGATATTTTGAACTGATTTCTTTGAGTTCTGTCAGCCAAGCTTCTGCTGTGCACTCTTCTAACACTCAGCACATCACCTTCAATCCCATGCCTGCTGCCCGCTTGAGAGTGTGCTTCCACGGAAAACAGAGTTTCACCTTTGATGCTCCTTTACCAGAGGTCAGATCCTGCACTGGTTTCCATTCTCTACTTTGCCTTTTCCTGCTTACGGTTTTTCTGAGGCCTCATCATGTCTTTGGATGTAACAGACCACTCTTAGTCAAGTGTCCTGTGCCAAGGGCTGGGTGAGTGTGTGTTTACAATATTTGGTGTATGGTGTCTAGTGAGAGCAGTTTGCACTTGTTCTCTTCCTACTGGGCATCGACAAATCAACACATTTCACAAATAATTCACAGAAATTGGATATTAGTTTCGCTCCTTTTTCTTTACCGCCATGGACGGATGATTTGTCCTAAGACTCCAGCTTTGACATTATATTGATAAGACAGTTGCAGTCTTTAAGAAGGTTAATAGAATCGATTTACGTATTTTGGGATTTATATGAAAGTGAAGTTAGTTTTCGAAAATAACCAAATGAACCTAGAAACCAGACTTGACAATTTTTGTAAGATTTTGTCAGCTCTAAGGAAAAAACAGACAGTCTCAATGTAAAATAGCAGTCCAAATGTTTGAAGGGGCATGCCAACTCTTTCGTCTTGAAGCCTCCAACAACAAAAGGAACAATGAAATACCTATTGGAACCATGAAATAACCCACAACATTGTTTCCCTTGTGCACCAGGTGCCCTTTACTCCCAATGACACATACTAGGCAATGTTGTCATTTAAAGGTATAACATTCCTCTCTAGGAATATACAAGAAAATCTAAACAGAATATACACATTTAGGCTTGATTCAAAAAGCAATTAGAGGCATTTAACTATGAGAAACCTGCTGCAGATATCCTAGGCTATAGAAAACCAGGTGCTTTTCTATCAGTGCTGAGAAGGCTTAATCATCCGATCATGTTGGGTAAAACAATTTAACACAACCAAGTCTGCACCTCCAAGATATAGTGCACCCGGGGCTTGACGGAAGTGAATGACTGTCCACATAACCTGTGTCTATAATGTGTTTTCGACTTTTACAGTACAGTTCACTATCGGACTTCTAATATTATCCTGTAGTGTCTTGAAAAACTGAGGCCTAATACATATTCAAGTTCATTCAAAGATTCCCCTCACTTCCCACACTCCTTTCAGCCCAAAGAATACATAACCCCAGCATTTCCTTAATCTAGGCGAAGGTCATCATTTCTTTGTGTGAGCTAAGTATTCAATTCCTATCTATTTCAATCGAGAGTATTTGAATATTAAGGAGTTCACAGTTGTTCACCGCGTGTGAATGAGGAGGAACTCTGAATCTAGTAGGGGCTTGCTCTCCTCCTCCTGGATTCATTGCAGCTCAGGTTCTGATCCTTTGAAATGGATGCCTGAGTGGAGTGGAGGGAAGAGCATGTGATTGATAGCTAGGCACAAACGTGGGAATAGGCTTACCTGTGCTTGGTGCGTTTCGGTCTGAATGATTCATAAATGCCTATTTGGGTGTGTGGATTCTCACGACCTCTTCCAAGAATATGAGCGCTTTATCATCTCTGCCATCTCTTCTCTTTTAGACGTCAGGAATCCTGGACCCGTTCTTGGAGCAGAGAATCGAGTAACTTTCTCAAGGGCACGTTGACCCTCCGTATGTTTCTGCCAGTATCAGCGAGGTTCAGTAGGTCTCATGAAAGTCTTTCGAGCCTGGTATTCTCTAGAGATGTCTCCATGCCGATATTCTCCACTGTGGCAGAACAACTTTCATCAATGTGTCCGCACATCTCCTCAATCCATGCAGCCAGTGTTTCTGCCAGCTTCTCTTCGTGTCTCCCATAAAGTCCACGTCAACAGGAATGGGCAAGTCTGAAGATACTTCGGAGCCTAACCAGTAAGCTGATGACAGGCAGATCTTCCACTGTCTGCCCTTTCAGATTCTGGAAACTGACCCGTGAACTCAGGTCTTTGGGTAGCAGCAGTATCTCGAACTTACTCAGCTTCCCGAACAAAAGACCTAAGCCAATCTCCACATAGGGCAGCAGACCCACCATCAAACTGATCCACCCACAGAATTCTGTCCAGTTACCTTGGATCCACCAGCCACAACAAGCCTCGTGATACACACCAACATTCCACCTGGAATCCAACCGGTAACTGCCATCCACAGTGGTTGATGCATCAAGTCAGTGTTGGAGGTGATGCTGCATTAGACGAGAGTTTCCTAAGGGAAATGTGATTCTATCCACAAGGGTCCAATTTTCCTTTTCTCTTCCCTGTTTCCTTTTTTTCAAATCTATATACACAGTACAAACTGAGGGAAGTGTGTCCATGTTCAGTTTATGGATTCACACCTATTTAAACTTTCTAACAGTTCACATTACACAGACACCCACTCAAGGAAACTCATGTTTGTGTAATATCCATTCACCCAGATTACATATCCTTCTGTTGCTTTCTGCTGAAACACCCACACTCTCAGAACATGGATCCATTTGTTTCATGGGGGCTGAAATTCCTAGAAATGAAACCAATCCCAACGTGAAATTTCCAGTCTGTCTCTTTTACACTTAGTTCAGTTTTGAAGAGCTACTTGTCTTTGTTATAGGCTTATGCCATTTCTTCTCTACGTAGGGTAGAATAAGGCATTCGTTCATCCTGTTTGAAGGCTTCTAAGACTATATCCCGTTCTATGACCCACTCTTATTCAAAACCGTCCTTTGGGTTGGCTCACGATGTGCACTTCTGGATCAGTATCTATGAATACTAATGCACGCGTCTGTTTTCTGAATACAAGTGTGTTGAGTACATGCTAACAGCGATAATAGGTCGATGCGTGCTGAATGAAACTTGACATCACTTTGAGTGTTTTGTCTTGAATAATCATGGTTGTTTGTTATATGTCAGACAACTGTAACCTTTTGGTGTATGTCTGTTTGTCTGATTGTTTATTTTGCAAACACATTAGGCCATGCATCCCTCCTTTTGCTTCAGACAGACAGTCATGTAAGCTGATTCACTTAAGATAGTGCTTAAAATCACCTATGATTTCCTGCTACCCTCTCCCATCTTTAGGATTTTGATGTCCTCCTTGCCTCCTTCATCTTACTTCTTTGCAACTCAGGCTCTTCTTGCATTTGCAATAATGGTTTTGTTATTTCCATTTCATCTTGCTACATTTCTACTCAGGGTAGGATTCTCAATTTTTGTTTTAGGATCAGTATCAAACTGCTGAATTCTTTTAAGGTTCGCCGGTCAGTGAATTTCCCTAGCTCTGCCGTTGTTATAAATGGCGGTCATTTGGCATAGGCTACCCTATATTGCAGCTTTTTCTCATTCAGGATATGGTCTATGTCCTGGCACTCCTCCCCGTGCTGCAAAATTTCTGCCGAGATATCAGCTGAACCCCCTCTGGAAGTACTTTTGTGACTAAGTTGCTTTCCTCGAGGTGCATTTTACATCACTGGGATGATCATGAATTTTGTTTATTTGAATTCTACTGCTTCTTGTTGGTCTACTGGTATTCCACCATTTTGGACGCTGTGTACTTCCTGAATTAGTATAGATGATACTTTCTTGTATTTAAGGTAGTTTCATGGTGTTTTTTCTACAAATTTCTTTTCAGAATATACAATTTTTCACTTGCTTTTACATTTGGGAATCCTATGAGTCCTATACTTACCTTCTTTGTCTTAACCCAGGATTCAACACTGTTGTTAGCGTTGGTTTGCACTCGCTTTTCTGTGTCTTCTTCTGATGGAGGGATTTCTGTTCCCCTGTCCTCTCAGACATTCATGAGTCCATCTGCATTAAATAGTCTGCTTAGGATTGATTTTAGCCAAGTTTTTATCTCATCAATTGAGTTTTCTGATACTATTTGGTTCTTCTTTAGACTTTCTCTTCCCCTTTTCTGGTATTTTGCTTTTTGTGATTCTGAGGCACTGTGGTTCATCAGTGTTTTCCTCACCTCCATTTTCAGAGCTTGCTCTGGTATTGTTTTGTCGTCTAGTTGTTTGAAAGCTTATTTTTTGGGCCTTCAATCTTTTTCGAACTGGAAATGGTACTTACTGTTTCTTTTACTATACTTCTTTACTCTACATTTCAGGTAAAATCATGTATCTAATATAGACTAATAGGGCTTGGATAAGTGCATTCTTTTGTCTTTTTGGTGTACAGAATTCCAAGGTATTTCTGTGAGGACAATTTTCCCTAGACCTTGATGCCATGATCTGTTCCTGTGTGTGTTGTCTGGTATATCTCTAAATCCTGGTGTTGTCTTTGTTGTGATGTACACACCATACTCTTTCAGTTAGTAGAACCTCATTTTTATTACACTAATGTCACAATTCTGTCATGGCACAGGGCACTTCCTCTAGTGGAAATGAAGCTTTATAGGTTTTCAGCTCTGCATTCTTCTGTATGTCATTTTGAAGTGTTTCCAAACAGCCAACAGAGAGTGTGCTTGTACTTTCTACTGCCATGGGAATGTCCCAATGTTACCAGTTCTTCCCAGAGCTTCTCTGTCTACAGAAACACCAGTGGAAGCATATGTATGGATGTCATAATTCAGGGTCTGCTGGGATGATCCCGCAGGCCGACCTATATGTCCTCGGTGCAGTACCCTGTCAGTGCCGTCCAAAATGTAACATCTGCATTTGGGTGATAATGCTATAAGAAATGCTTCATCCTCTCATGCTGTGGACTTTGACCACTCTTCATATTTCTCTCATTCTTGAGTTATGGGATCACGAAGGCAACCACAGAGCTGTTCCCCATCCTCTGCCTCAAACCAGATTGTAATCCCTATCCAGGATATGAATGTAGCAAATCCTAAATCTTTTAATACTTATTTCAAACCCAACGCACACAAGAACACTCAGTCCAGATGTATGATAACTCTGATTGAGCCCAACACGTGCTCTATTGGCAAAATGTAAAATTGGACCCTGAACCTGCAGATGCAGTTGATGTGGCCTTATTACATATCGATTAACTCAACTTCAAGAGCCAGTGCGTTTGCTGTCTCACTGAGTTCACAGCTCTCTTTGCTCTCTTGAAAGTACCCACCAAAACCCACAAGGCACTCTAGATCCCTGAGTTGTGCGAGAGCCATCATCCGCCGTCCTACCACTCTTTTTCCGCTAACTCTGCTAGCTCAGATTTGGCAGCTCGTATCTTGGTCTCAGATTCAATTGTGGGGATATTTTGAACTGATTTCTTTGAGTTCTGTCAGCCAAGAATCTGCTGTGCACTCTGCTAATACTCAGCGAATCACCTTCAATCCCATGCCTGCTGCCGGCTTGAGAGTGTGCTTCCAAGTAAAACAGAGTTTCACCTTTAATGCTGCATTACCAGAAGTCAGATCCTGCACTGGTTACATTTTCTACTTTGCCTTTTCCTGCTTCCATTTTATCTTAGGCCTCATCCTCTCTTTGTAAGTAACAGACCACTCTTAGGAAAGTATCCTTGCCAAGGGCTGGGTGAGTGGTTGTTTAAAATATTTTGTGTATGGTAGCTAGTGAGAGCCTTTTGTACTGCTCCTCCTCCTACTGGGCATCGAGAAATCAACACTTTTCACAAATAATTCACAGAAATTGGATATATGTTCCGCTCCGATTTTTTATAGCCATCGTCTGAGGGTTTTTCCGAAGACTCCAGCTTTGACCTTATGTTGACAAGGCAGTTGCAGACTTTAAGAAAGCTAACAGTATCGATTTACATGTTTTGGGATTTATATGAAAGTGAAGGTAGATTTTGAAAATTAACAAAACAACCTAGAAGCCAGACTTGACAATTTCTGTAAGATTTTGTCAGGTCTAAAGAAAAAACAGACAGTCTCAATGTAAAATAACAGTCCAAAAGTTTGAAGGGGACATGCCAACACTTTTCACTTGAAGCCTCCAACAACAAAAGGAACAATGAAATACCTATTGGAACCATGAAATAAACCCCATCCTGGGTTTCCCTTGTGCACCTTGTGCCCTTTACACCCAAAGACACATACTAGGCAATGTTGCCATTTCAAGGTGTAACATTCCTCTCTAGAAATACACTGGAAAATCTAAACAGAATATACACATTTAGACTTGATTCCAAATGAACCTAGAGGCATTTAACTATGAGAAACCTGCTGCAGATATCCTAGGCTATTGAGAACCAGGTGCTCTTCTATCAGTGCTGAGAAGTCTTAATCATCCGATCATGATGGGTAAAGCAATTTAACACAATCAAGTCTGAACCTCCAAGATACAGTGCACCCGGTGATTGACGGAAGTGAATGACTGTCCACATAACCTGTGTCTTTAATGTGTTTGGCTACTTTTACAGTTCAGTTCACTATCTGACTTCTAATATTTTCCTGTAGTGTCCTGAAAATCTGAGGCCTAATACATATTCAAGATCATTCAATGTTTCCCGTCACTTCCCACACCCTTTTCAGCCCAAAGAATACATAACCTCAGCATTTCCTGAATCTAGGGGAATGTCATCATTTCTTTCTGTGAGCTAAGTATTCAATTCCTATCTATTTCAGTCGAGGGTATTTGACCTTTATGGAATTCTATTTGTTCACCGCGTGTGAAGGCGGAGGAACTATGTTTCTAGTAGGAGCTTGCTCTCCTCCTACTGGATTCATTGCAGCTCAGGTTCTGATCCTTTGAAATGGATGTCTGAGTGGAGTGGAGGGAAGAGCATGTGATTAGTAGCGAGGCACCTACCTGGGAATAGGCTTACGTGGGCTTGGTTCATTTCGGTCTGAATAATTCGTAAATGCCTCTTGGGATGTGTGGATTCCCACGACCTCTTCCAAGAACATGAGCGCGTTTATCATCTCTGCCATCTCTTCTTTTTTAGACGTCAGGAATCTTGGACCCGTTCTTGGAGAAGTGAATCGAGTAAATTTCCAAGGGCACGTTGACTCTCCGTAAGTTTCTGCCAGTTTTAGCGAGGTTCTGTAGCTCTCATGAAGGTCTTTCGAGCCTGGTATGCTCTAGAGATGTCTCCATGACGATATTATCCACTGTAGCAGAACAGCTTTCATCAATGTGTTCACACATCTCCTCAATCCATGCAGCCAGTTTTTCTGGCAGCTTCTCTTCGTGTCTCCCATAAAGTCGACGTCAACAGGAATGGGCAAGTCTAAAAATACTTCGGAGCCTCACCAGTAAGCTGATGACAGGCAGATCTTCCACAGTCTACCCTGTCAGATTCTGGAAAATGACCCGTGAACTCACGTCTTGGGGCAGCAGCAGTATCTCGAACTTACTCAGTTTCCCTAAAAAAATACTTAAGCCAATCTCCACATAGGGCAGCAGACCCACCATCAAACTGATCCACCCACAGAATTCTGCCCAGTTACCTTGGATCCACCAGCCGCAACAAGCCTCGTGTTACACAGCAACATTCCACATGGAATCCAACCGGTAACTGCCATCCCCTGTGGTGGATGCAGCAAGTTCGTGTTGGAGGTGATGCTGCATTAGACGAGAGTTTCCTAAGGGAAATGTGATTCTATCCTGAAGGGTCCTATGGTCCTTTTCTCTTCCCTCTTTCCTTTTGTTCAGATCTGTATACAAAGTACAAACGGAGGGAAGTGTGTCCATGTTCAGTTTATGGATTCACACCTCTTTAAACTTTCTAACAGTTCACAGTACACAGAGACCCACTCAAGGAAACTCATGTTTGTGTAATATTCATTCACCCAGATTACATATCCGTCTGTTGATTTCTGCTGTAACACCCACACTCTCAGCACATGGATCCAATTGTTTCATGGGGGCTGAAATTCCTAGAAATGAAACCAATCCCAACGTGCACTTTCCTGTCTGCCTCTTTTGCACTTAGTACTATTTCACAGAGCTAATTGTCTTTTTTATAGGCTTATGCCATTTCTTCCTTACGAAGCGTAGTATATGGCCTTCATTCATCTTGTTGGAAAACTTGTAAGACTATATCCAGTTCTATGACCCACACTTATTCAAAACCATCATTTGGGTTCGCTCACGATATGCACTTCTGGATCAGTATCTATGAATACTAATGCACACATCTGTTTTCTGAATACAAGTGTGCTGAGTACATGCTAGCCGCGATAATGGGTCGATGCGTGCTGAATGATCCTTGAAAACACTTTGAGTATATTCTTTTGAATATTCATGGTTGTTTGGTATATGTAAGCCAACTGTAACCTTTTGGTGTTTGTTTGTTTGTCTGATATTTTGTATGTTTTGCAAAAACATTAGGCCATACATCTCTCATTTTGCTTCAGACAGACAGTCATGTAAGCTGATTCACTTAAGATAGTGCTTAAAATCACCTATGATTTCCTGCTACCCTCTCCCATCTTTAGGATTTTGATGTCCTCCTTGCCTTCTTCTTCTTACTTCCTTGCAACTCAGGCTCTTCTTGCATTTGCAATAATGGTTTTGTTATTTCCATTTCATCTTGCTACTTTTCTACTCAGGGTAGTATTCTCAATTTTTGTTTTAGGATCTGTCTAAAAGTGCTGAATTCTTTTAAGGTTTGCAGGTCAGTGAATTTCCCTAGCTCTGCCGTTGTTATAAACGGCGGACATTTGGCATAGGCTACCCTAGATTGCAGCTTTTTCTCATTCAGGATATGGTCTATGTCCTGGCACTCCTCCCCGTGCTGCAAAATTTCTGCCGAGATATCAGCTGAAACCACTCTGGAGGTTCTGTTCTGACTAAGTCGATTTCCTCGAGGTGCATTTTACATCACTGGGATGATCATGAATTTTGTTTATTTGAATTCTACAGCTTCTTGTTCGTCTATTTGTATTCCACCTCTTTTGAACGATGTGTACATCCTGAATTCGTATAGATGATACTTTCCTGGCTTTAAGCAAGTTTCATTCTGATTTTCCTACAAATTCCTTTTCAGAATTTATAATTTTAACTCTTGCTTTTCCATTTGGGAATCCTATGAGTCTTATTCTTACCTGCTTTGTCTTAACCCGTGTTTCAACAGTGATGTTAGCGTTGGTATGCACTTGTTTTCTGTGTCTTCTTCTGATCGGGGGTTTTCTCTTCCCCTGTCCTCTCAGTCATTCACGAGTCCCATGCATTAAGTAGTCTGCTTAGGATTGACTTTAGTCAAGTTTTTATCTCATCCATTGAGTTTTCTGATACTATTGGGTTCTTCTTTAGGGTTTCTCTTCCCCTTTTCTGGTATTCTGCCTTTTTTGATTCTGAGGAATGGTTGTTCATCAGTGTTTTCCTCACCTCCATTTTCAGAGCTTGCTCTGGTATCGTTTTGCCGTCTAGTTGTTTGAAAGCTTATTTTTTGGGCCTTCAATCTCTTTGGAACTGGAAATGGTACTTCCTGTTTATTTTACTATACTTCTTTTACTCTTCATGTCAGGTACTATCATGTGTCTAATACAGACTTTTAGGGCTTGGTTAAATGCAAACTTTAAACTCTTTAGTGTATGCAATTCCAAGTTATTTCTGTGAGGACAATTTTCCCTAGACCTTGATGCCATGCCCCGTACCTGTGTGTGTTGTCTGGTATATCTCTAAATCCTGGTGTTGCCTTTGATGTGATGAACACATCATACTGTTTCAGTTAGTAAAACCTCGTTTTTATTACACTAATCTCACAATTCTGAAAGGGCACAGGGCACTTCCTCTACTGGAAATGAAGCTTCTATAGGTTATCAGCTCTGCATTCTTCTGTATGACTTTTGAAGTGTCTCCAAAACAGCCAACAGGGAGTGCGCTTGTAATTTCTACTGCCATGGTAAAGTCCCAATATTACCAGTTCTTCCCAGAGCTCCTCTGTCTACAGAAACAACAGTGGAACCTTATGTATGGATGTCATACTTCAGGGCCTGCTGGGATGATCCCGCAAACCTACCTAAGTGTCCTTGGTGCAGAAACCTGTCAGTGCCCTCCAAAATGTAGCATCAGTTTTTGGGTGATAATGCTGTAAGAAATGCTTCATCTTCTCATGCTGTGGACTTTGACCACTCTTCCTAGTTCTCTCACGCTTGAGTCATGAGTTCACGAAGGCAACCACAGAGCTGTTCCGCATCTTCTGCCTGAAACCTGACTGGAATCCCAATCCAGGTTAAGAATGTAGCGGATCCTAAATCTTTTAATACTGCTTTCAAACCCAACGCCCCCTGGAACCCTCAGACCAGATGGATGATTCCTCTGAGGCCCACATGTGCTCTATTGGCAAAATGTCAAATTGGACCCTGGTCCTGCAGATGCAGTGGATGTGGCCATAGGACATATCGATAAACTCAAC
The DNA here is from genome assembly GCF_048773025.1 of Camelus bactrianus. Classification (NCBI taxonomy): domain Eukaryota; kingdom Metazoa; phylum Chordata; class Mammalia; order Artiodactyla; family Camelidae; genus Camelus; species Camelus bactrianus. Next base: position 112,028,190 of record NC_133544.1, on the reverse strand, counting down.
CTCACGAGCCAGTGCGGTTGCTGTCTCACTGAGTTCACAGTTATATTTGCTCTCTTGATAGTACACACCAAAACCCACAACGCACTCTAGATCCCGGAGTTCTGTGAGAGCCATCATCCGTAGCCCTATCCCTCTTTTTCCGCTGCCTCTGCTAGCTCAGATTTGGCAGCTCAGATCTTGGTCTCAGAAACAATTGTGGGGATATTTTGTGCTGATTTCTTTGAGTTCTGTCAGCCAAGCATCTGCTGTGCACTCTTCTAACACTCAGCGCATCTCCTTCAATCCCATGCCTGCTGCCCGCTTGAGAGTGTGCTTCCAAGGATAACAGAGTTACACCTTTGATGCTCCATTACCACAGGTCAGACCCTGCACTGGTTTCCATTCTCTACTTTGCCTTTTACTGCTTCCAGGTTTTCTGAGGCCTCATCCTGTCTTTGGATGTAACAGACCACTCTTCGGCAAGTGTCCTGTGCCAAGGGCTGGTTGATTGGATGTTTACAAAGTTTTGTGTATGGGAGCGAGTGAGAGCAGTTTGCACTGGTTCTCTGGCTACTGGGCATAGATAAATCAACACTTTTCACAAATAATTCACAGAAATTGGATATTAGTTTAGTTCCGTTTTGTTTACAGCCATGGTCAGAGGGTTTGTCCGAAGACCCCATCTTTGACATTAGGTTGATATGGCAGTTGTAGTCTTTAAGAAGATTAATAGTATCGATTTACGTGTTGTGGGATTTATATGAAATTGAAGTTAGTTTTTGAAAATTACCAAATCAACAGAAAGCCTGACTTGTCAATTTCTGTAACATTTTGTCTGCTCTAAGTAAAAAACAGACAGACTCAATGTAATATAGCAGTCCAAAAGCTTGAAGGGGTCATGCCAAGTCTTTTTCTGAAGCCTCCAAAAACAAAAGGAACAATGAAATAACTATTGGAACCAAGAAATAACGCCCTACCTGTGTTTCACTTATGCACGTGGTGCCCTTTACTCCCAATGACACATACTAGGCAATGTTGGCATTTCAAGGGGTAACATTATTCTCTAGGGATATACAAGAAAATCTAAACAGAATATATATATTTAGGCTTGATTCCAAAAGCACCTAGAGGCATTTAACTATGAGAAACCTGCCTCAGCTATGCTAGGCTATTGAGAACCAGGTGTTCTTCTATCAGTGCTGAGAAGTCTTAATCATCCGATCATGTTGGGTAAAGCAATTTAACACAACCAAGTCTGCACCTCCAAGATATAGTGAACCCGGGTCTTGACGGAAGGGAACGACGGTCCACAAACCTGTGTCTTTAATGAGTTTGGCGACTTTTATGGTTCAGTTCACTATCTGACTTCGAATATTTTCCTGTACTGTCTTGAGAAACTGAGGCCTAATATATTTTCAAGTTCAGTCAAAGATTCCCCACACTTCCCACACTCCTTCAGCCCAAAGAATACATAAACCCCGCATTTGCTGAATCTAGGGGAAGGTCATCATTTCTTTGTGTGAGCTAAGTATTCAATTCCTATCTATTTCAGTCGAGAGTTTTTGACATTTAAGGATTTCAATGATGTTCACCGAGTGTGAAGTAGCAGGAACTCTGATTCTAGTAGGGGCCTGCTCTCCTCCTACTGGATTCATTGCAGCTCAGGTTCTGATCCTTTGAAATGGATGTCTGAGTGGAGTGGAGGGAAGAGCATGTGATTAGTAGCGAGGCACCTACCTGGGAATAGGCTTACGTGGGCTTGGTTCATTTCGGTCTGAATAATTCGTAAATGCCTCTTGGGATGTGTGGATTCCCACGACCTCTTCCAAGAACATGAGCGCGTTTATCATCTCTGCCATCTCTTCTTTTTTAGACGTCAGGAATCTTGGACCCGTTCTTGGAGAAGTGAATCGAGTAAATTTCCAAGGGCACGTTGACACTCCGTAAGTTTCTGCCAGTATTAGCGAGGTTCTGTAGCTCTCATGAAGGTCTTTCGAGACTGGTATGCTCTAGAGATGTCTCCATGACGATATTATCCACTGTAGCAGAACAGCTTTCATCAATGTGTTCACACATCTCCTCAATCCATGCAGCCAGTTTTTCTGGCAGCTTCTCTTCGTGTCTCCCATAAAGTCGACGTCAACAGGAATGGGCAAGTCTAAAAATTCTTCAGAGCCTCACCAGTAAGCTGATGACAGGCAGATCTTCCACTGTCTACCCTTTCAGATTCTGGAAAATGACCCGTGAACTCACGTCTTGGGGCAGCAGCAGTATCTCGAACTTACTCAGTTTCCCTAAAAAAATACTTAAGCCAATCTCCACATAGGGCAGCAGACCCACCATCAAACTGATCCACCCACAGAATTCTGCCCAGTTACCTTGGATCCACCAGCCGCAACAAGCCTCGTGTTACACAGCAACATTCCACATGGAATCCAACCGGTAACTGCCATCTCCTATGGTGGATGCAGCAAGTTCGTGTTGGAGGTGATGCTGCATTAGACGAGAGTTTCCTAAGGGAAATGTGATTCTATCCTGAAGGGTCCTATGGTCCTTTTCTCTTCCCTCTTTCCTTTTGTTCAGATCTGTATACAAAGTACAAACAGAGGGAAGTGTGTCCATGTTCAGTTTATGGATTCACACCTCTTTAAACTTTCTAACAGTTCACAGTACACAGAGACCCACTCAAGGAAACTCATGTTTGTGTAATATCCATTCACCCAGATTACATATCCGTCTGTTGATTTCTGCTGAAACACCCACACTCTCAGCACATGGATCCATTTGTTTCATGGGGGCTGAAATTCCTAGAAATGAAACCAATCCCAACGTGCACTTTCCTGTCGGCCTCTTTTGCACTTAGTACTATTTCACAGAGCTAATTGTCTTTTTTATAGGCTTATGCCATTTCTTCCTTACGAAGCGTAGTATATGGCCTTCATTCATCTTGTTGGAAAACTTGTAAGACTATATCCAGTTCTATGACCCACACTTATTCAAAACCATCATTTGGGTTCGCTCACGATATGCACTTCTGGATCAGTATCTATGAATACTAATGCACACATCTGTTTTCTGAATACAAGTGTGCTGAGTACATGCTAGCCGCGATAATGGGTCGATGCGTGCTGAATGATCCTTGAAAACACTTTGAGTATATTCTTTTGAATATTCATGGTTGTTTGGTATATGTAAGCCAACTGTAACCTTTTGGTGTTTGTTTGTTTGTCTGATATTTTGTATGTTTTGCAAAAACATTAGGCCATACATCTCTCATTTTGCTTCAGACAGACAGTCATGTAAGCTGATTCACTTAAGATAGTGCTTAAAATCACCTATGATTTCCTGCTACCCTCTCCCATCTTTAGGATTTTGATGTCCTCCTTGCCTTCTTCTTCTTACTTCCTTGCAACTCAGGCTCTTCTTGCATTTGCAATAATGGTTTTGTTATTTCCATTTCATCTTGCTACTTTTCTACTCAGGGTTGTATTCTCAATTTTTGTTTTAGGATCTGTCTAAAAGTGCTGAATTCTTTTAAGGTTTGCAGGTCAGTGAATTTCCCTAGCTCTGCCGTTGTTATAAACGGTGGTCATTTGGCATAGGCTACCCTAGATTGCAGCTTTTTCTCATTCAGGATATGGTCTATGTCCTGGCACTCCTCCCCGTGCTGCAAAATTTCTGCCGAGATATCAGCTGAAACCACTCTGGAGGTTCTGTTCTGACTAAGTCGATTTCCTCGAGGTGCATTTTACATCACTGGGATGATCATGAATTTTGTTTATTTGAATTCTACAGCTTCTTGTTCGTCTATTTGTATTCCACCTCTTTTGAACGATGTGTACATCCTGAATTCGTATAGATGATACTTTCCTGGCTTTAAGCAAGTTTCATTCTGATTTTCCTACAAATTCCTTTTCAGAATTTATAATTTTATCTCTTGCTTTTCCATTTGGGAATCCTATGAGTCTTATTCTTACCTGCTTTGTCTTAACCCGTGTTTCAACAGTGATGTTAGCGTTGGTATGCACTTGTTTTCTGTGTCTTCTTCTGATCGGGGGTTTTCTCTTCCCCTGTCCTCTCAGTCATTCACGAGTCCCATGCATTAAGTAGTCTGCTTAGGATTGACTTTAGTCAAGTTTTTATCTCATCCATTGAGTTTTCTGATACTATTGGGTTCTTCTTTAGAGTTTCTCTTCCCCTTTTCTGGTATTCTGCCTTTTGTGATTCTGAGGCATGGTGGTTCATCAGTGTTTTCCTCACCTCCATTTTCAGAGCTTGCTCTGGTATCGTTTTGCCGTTTAGTTGTTTGAAAGCTTATTTTTTGGGCCTTCAATCTCTTTGGAACTGGAAATGGTACTTCCTGTTTATTTTACTATACTTCTTTTACTCTTCATGTCAGGTACTATCATGTGTCTAATACAGACTTTTAGGGCTTGGTTAAATGCAAACTTTAAACTCTTTAGTGTATGCAATTCCAAGTTATTTCTGTGAGGACAATTTTCCCTAGACCTTGATGCCATGCCCCGTACCTGTGTGTGTTGTCTGGTATATCTCTAAATCCCGGTGTTGCCTTTGATGTGATGAACACATCATACTGTTTCAGTTAGTAAAACCTCGTTTTTATTACACTAATCTCACAATTCTGAAAGGGCACAGGGCACTTCCTCTACTGGAAATGAAGCTTCTATAGGTTATCAGCTCTGCATTCTTCTGTATGACTTTTGAAGTGTCTCCAAAACAGCCAACAGGGAGTGCGCTTGTAATTTCTACTGCCATGGTAAAGTCCCAATATTACCAGTTCTTCCCAGAGCTCCTCTGTCTACAGAAACAACAGTGGAACCTTATGTATGGATGTCATACTTCAGGGCCTGCTGGGATGATCCCGCAAACCTACCTATGTGTCCTTGGTGCAGAAACCTGTCAGTGCCCTCCAAAATGTAGCATCAGTTTTTGGGTGATAATGCTGTAAGAAATGCTACATCTTCTCATGCTGTGGACTTTGACCACTCTTCCTAGTTCTCTCACGCTTGAGTCATGAGTTCACGAAGGCAACCACAGAGCTGTTCCGCATCTTCTGCCTGAAACCTGACTGGAATCCCAATCCAGGTTAAGAATGTAGCGGATCCTAAATCTTTTAATACTGCTTTCAAACCCAACGCCCCCTGGAACCCTCAGACCAGATGGATGATTCCTCTGAGGCCCACATGTGCTCTATTGGCAAAATGTCAAATTGGACCCTGGTCCTGCAGATGCAGTGGATGTGGCCATAGGACATATCGATAAACTCAACCTCACGAGCCAGTGCGGTTGCTGTCTCACTGAGTTCACAGTTATATTTGCTCTCTTGATAGTACACACCAAAACCCACAACGCACTCTAGATCCCTGAGTTCTGTGAGAGCCATCATCCGTAGCCCTATCCCTCTTTTTCTGCTGCCTCTGCTAGCTCAGATTTGGCAGCTCAGATCTTGGTCTCAGAAACAATTGTGGGGATATTTTGTGCTGATTTCTTTGAGTTCTGTCAGCCAAGCATTTGCTGTGCACTCTTCTAACACTCAGCGCATCTCCTTCAATCCCATGCCTGCTGCCCGCTTGAGAGTGTGCTTCCAAGGATAACAGAGTTACACCTTTGATGCTCCATTACCACAGGTCAGACCCTGCACTGGTTTCCATTCTCTACTTTGCCTTTTACTGCTTCCAGGTTTTCTGAGGCCTCATCCTGTCTTTGGATGTAACAGACCACTCTTCGGCAAGTGTCCTGTGCCAAGGGCTGGTTGATTGGATGTTTACAAAGTTTTGTGTATGGGAGCGAGTGAGAGCAGTTTGCACTGGTTCTCTGGCTACTGGGCATGGATAAATCAACACTTTTCACAAATAATTCACAGAAATTGGATATTAGTTTAGTTCCGTTTTGTTTACAGCCATGGTCAGAGGGTTTGTCCGAAGACCCCATCTTTGACATTAGGTTGATATGGCAGTTGTAGTCTTTAAGAAGATTAATAGTATCGATTTACGTGTTGTGGGATTTATATGAAATTGAAGTTAGTTTTTGAAAATTACCAAATCAACAGAAAGCCTGACTTGTCAATTTCTGTAACATTTTGTCTGCTCTAAGTAAAAAACAGACAGACTCAATGTAATATAGCAGTCCAAAAGCTTGAAGGGGTCATGCCAAGTCTTTTTCTGAAGCCTCCAAAAACAAAAGGAACAATGAAATAACTATTGGAACCAAGAAATAACGCCCTACCTGTGTTTCACTTATGCACGTGGTGCCCTTTACTCCCAATGACACATACTAGGCAATGTTGGCATTTCAAGGGGTAACATTATTCTCTAGGGATATACAAGAAAATCTAAACAGAATATATATATTTAGGCTTGATTCCAAAAGCACCTAGAGGCATTTAACTATGAGAAACCTGCCTCAGCTATGCTAGGCTATTGAGAACCAGGTGTTCTTCTATCAGTGCTGAGAAGTCTTAATCATCCGATCATGTTGGGTAAAGCAATTTAACACAACCAAGTCTGCACCTCCAAGATATAGTGAACCCGGGTCTTGACGGAAGGGAACGACGGTCCACAAACCTGTGTCTTTAATGAGTTTGGCGACTTTTATGGTTCAGTTCACTATCTGACTTCGAATATTTTCCTGTACTGTCTTGAGAAACTGAGGCCTAATATATTTTCAAGTTCAGTCAAAGATTCCCCACACTTCCCACACTCCTTCAGCCCAAAGAATACATAAACCCCGCATTTGCTGAATCTAGGGGAAGGTCATCATTTCTTTGTGTGAGCTAAGTATTCAATTCCTATCTATTTCAGTCGAGAGTTTTTGACATTTAAGGATTTCAATGATGTTCACCGAGTGTGAAGTAGCAGGAACTCTGATTCTAGTAGGGGCCTGCTCTCCTCCTACTGGATTCATTGCAGCTCAGGTTCTGATCCTTTGAAATGGATGTCTGAGTGGAGTGGAGGGAAGAGCATGTGATTAGTAGCGAGGCACCTACCTGGGAATAGGCTTACGTGGGCTTGGTTCATTTCGGTCTGAATAATTCGTAAATGCCTCTTGGGATGTGTGGATTCCCACGACCTCTTCCAAGAACATGAGCGCGTTTATCATCTCTGCCATCTCTTCTTTTTTAGACGTCAGGAATCTTGGACCCGTTCTTGGAGAAGTGAATCGAGTAAATTTCCAAGGGCACGTTGACTCTCCGTAAGTTTCTGCCAGTATTAGCGAGGTTCTGTAGCTCTCATGAAGGTCTTTCGAGCCTGGTATGCTCTAGAGATGTCTCCATGACGATATTCTCCACTGTAGCAGAACAGCTTTCATCAATGTGTTCACACATCTCCTCAATCCATGCAGCCAGTTTTTCTGGCAGCTTCTCTTCGTGTCTCCCATAAAGTCGACGTCAACAGGAATGGGCAAGTCTAAAAATACTTCGGAGCCTCACCAGTAAGCTGATGACAGGCAGATCTTCCACTGTCTACCCTTTCAGATTCTGGAAAATGACCCGTGAACTCACGTCTTGGGGCAGCAGCAGTATCTCGAACTTACTCAGTTTCCCTAAAAAAATACTTAAGCCAATCTCCACATAGGGCAGCAGACCCACCATCAAACTGATCCACCCACAGAATTCTGCCCAGTTACCTTGGAACCACCAGCCGCAACAAGCCTCGTGTTACACAGCAACATTCCACCTGGAATCCAACCGGTAACTGCCATCCCCTGTGGTGGATGCAGCAAGTTCGTGTTGGAGGTGATGCTGCATTAGACGAGAGTTTCCTAAGGGAAATGTGATTCTATCCTGAAGGGTCCTATGGTCCTTTTCTCTTCCCTCTTTCCTTTAGTTCAGATCTGTATACAAAGTACAAATGGAGGGAAGTGTGTCCATGTTCAGTTTATGGATTCACACCTCTTTAAACTTTCTAACAGTTCACAGTACACAGAGACCCACTCAAGGATACTCATGTTTGTGTAATATCCATTCACCCAGATTACATATCCGTCTGTTGATTTCTGCTGTAACACCCACACTCTCAGCACATGGATCCAATTGTTTCATGGGGGCTGAAATTCCTAGAAATGAAACCAATCCCAACGTGCACTTTCCTGTCTGCCTCTTTTGCACTTAGTACTATTTCGCAGAGCTAATTGTCTTTTTTATAGGCTTATGCCATTTCTTCCTTACGAAGCGTAGTATATGGCCTTCATTCATCTTGTTGGAAAACTTGTAAGACTATATCCAGTTCTATGACCCACACTTATTCAAAACTGTCATTTGGGTTGGCTCACGATATGCACTTCTGGATCAGTATCTATGAATACTAATGCACACATCTGTTTTCTGAATACAAGTGTGCTGAGTACATGCTAGCTGCGATAATGGGTCGATGCGTGCTGAATGATCCTTGAAAACACTTTGAGTATATTCTTTTGAATATTCATGGTTGTTTGGTATATGTAAGCCAACTGTAACCTTTTGGTGTTTGTTTGTTTGTCTGATATTTTGTATGTTTTGCAAAAACATTAGGCCATACATCTCTCATTTTGCTTCAGACAGACAGTCATGTAAGCTGATTCACTTAAGATAGTGCTTAAAATCACCTATGATTTCCTGCTACCCTCTCCCATCTTTAGGATTTTGATGTCCTCCTTGCCTTCTTCTTCTTACTTCCTTGCAACTCAGGCTCTTCTTGCATTTGCAATAATGGTTTTGTTATTTCCATTTCATCTTGCTACTTTTCTACTCAGGGTAGGATCTCAATTTCTGTTTTAGGATCTGTCTAAAAGTGTTGAATTCTTTTAAGGTTTGCAGGTCAGTGAATTTCCCTAGCTCTGCCGTTGTTATAAACGGCGGTCATTTGGCATAGGCTACCCTAGATTGCAGCTTTTTCTCATTCAGGATATGGTCTATGTCCTGGCACTCCTCCCCGTGCTGCAAAATTTCTGCCGAGATATCAGCTGAAACCACTCTGGAGGTTCTGTTCTGACTAAGTCGATTTCCTCGAGGTGCATTTTACATCACTGGGATGATCATGAATTTTGTTTATTTGAATTCTACAGCTTCTTGTTCGTCTATTTGTATTCCACCTCTTTTGAACGATGTGTACATCCTGAATTCGTATAGATGATACTTTCCTGGCTTTAAGCAAGTTTCATTCTGATTTTCCTACAAATTCCTTTTCAGAATTTATAATTTTATCTCTTGCTTTTCCATTTGGGAATCCTATGAGTCTTATTCTTACCTGCTTTGTCTTAACCTGTGTTTCAACAGTGATGTTAGCGTTGGTATGCACTTGTTTTCTGTGTCTTCTTCTGATCGAGGGTTTTCTGTTCCCCTGTCCTCTCAGTCATTCACGAGTCCCATGCATTAAGTAGTCTGCTTAGGATTGACTTTAGTCAAGTTTTTATCTCATCCATTGAGTTTTCTGATACTATTGGTTTCTTCTTTAGAGTTTCTCTTCCCCTTTTCTGGTATTCTGCCTTTTGTGATTCTGAGGCATGGTGGTTCATCAGTGTTTTCCTCACCTCCATTTTCAGAGCTTGCTCTGGTATCGTTTTGCCGTCTAGTTGTTTGAAAGCTTATTTTTTGGGCCTTCAATCTCTTTGGAACTGGAAATGGTACTTCCTGTTTATTTTACTATACTTCTTTTACTCTTCATGTCAGGTACTATCATGTGTCTAATACAGACTTTTAGGGCTTGGTTAAATTCAAACTTTAAACTCTTTAGTGTATGCAATTCCAAGTTATTTCTGTGAGGACAATTTTCCCTAGACCTTGATGCCATGCCCCGTACCTGTGTGTGTTGTCTGGTATATCTCTAAATCCTGGTGTTGCCTTTGATGTGATGAACACATCATACTGTTTCAGTTAGTAAAACCTCGTTTTTATTACACTAATCTCACAATTCTGAAAGGGCACATGGCACTTCCTCTACTGGAAATGAAGCTTCTATAAGTTTTCAGCTCTGCATTCTTCTGTATGTATTTTGAAGTGTCTCCAAAACAGCCAACAGGGAGTGCGCTTGTAATTTCTACTGCCATGGTAAAGTCCCAATATTACCAGTTCTTCCCAGAGCTCCTCTGTCTACAGAAACAACAGTGGAACCTTATGTATGGATGTCATACTTCAGGGCCTGCTGGGATGATCCCGCAAACCTACCTATGTGTCCTTGGTGCAGAAACCTGTCAGTGCCCTCCAAAATGTAGCATCAGTTTTTGGGTGATAATGCTATAAGAAATGCTTCATCTTCTCATGCTGTGGACTTTGACCACTCTTCCTAGTTCTCTCACGCTTGAGTCATGAGTTCACGAAGGCAACCACAGAGCTGTTCCGCATCTTCTGCCTGAAACCTGACTGGAATCCCAATCCAGGTTAAGAATGTAGCGGATCCTAAATCTTTTAATACTGCTTTCAAACCCAACGCCCCCTGGAACCCTCAGACCAGATGGATGATTCCTCTGAGGCCCACATGTGCTCTATTGGCAAAATGTCAAATTGGACCCTGGTCCTGCAGATGCAGTGGATGTGGCCATAGGACATATCGATAAACTCAACCTCACGAGCCAGTGCGGTTGCTGTCTCACTGAGTTCACAGTTATATTTGCTCTCTTGATAGTACACACCAAAACCCACAACGCACTCTAGATCCCGGAGTTCTGTGAGAGCCATCATCCGTAGCCCTATCCCTCTTTTTCCGCTGCCTCTGCTAGCTCAGATTTGGCAGCTCAGATCTTGGTCTCAGAAACAATTGTGGGGATATTTTGTGCTGATTTCTTTGAGTTCTGTCAGCCAAGCATCTGCTGTGCACTCTTCTAACACTCAGCGCATCTCCTTCAATCCCATGCCTGCTGCCCGCTTGAGAGTGTGCTTCCAAGGATAACAGAGTTACACCTTTGATGCTCCATTACCACAGGTCAGACCCTGCACTGGTTTCCATTCTCTACTTTGCCTTTTACTGCTTCCAGGTTTTCTGAGGCCTCATCCTGTCTTTGGATGTAACAGACCACTCTTCGGCAAGTGTCCTGTGCCAAGGGCTGGTTGATTGGATGTTTACAAAGTTTTGTGTATGGGAGCGAGTGAGAGCAGTTTGCACTGGTTCTCTGGCTACTGGGCATAGATAAATCAACACTTTTCACAAATAATTCACAGAAATTGGATATTAGTTTAGTTCCGTTTTGTTTACAGCCATGGTCAGAGGGTTTGTCTGAAGAACCCATCTTTGACATTAGGTTGATATGGCAGTTGTAGTCTTTAAGAAGATTAATAGTATCGATTTACATGTTGTGGGATTTATATGAAATTGAAGTTAGTTTTTGAAAATTACCAAATCAACAGAAAGCCTGACTTGTCAATTTCTGTAACATTTTGTCTGCTCTAAGTAAAAAACAGACAGACTCAATGTAATATAGCAGTCCAAAAGCTTGAAGGGGTCATGCCAAGTCTTTTTCTGAAGCCTCCAAAAACAAAAGGAACAATGAAATAACTATTGGAACCAAGAAATAACGCCCTACCTGTGTTTCACTTATGCACGTGGTGCCCTTTACTCCCAATGACACATACTAGGCAATGTTGGCATTTCAAGGGGTAACATTATTCTCTAGGGATATACAAGAAAATCTAAACAGAATATATATATTTAGGCTTGATTCCAAAAGCACCTAGAGGCATTTAACTATGAGAAACCTGCCTCAGCTATGCTAGGCTATTGAGAACCAGGTGTTCTTCTATCAGTGCTGAGAAGTCTTAATCATCCGATCATGTTGGGTAAAGCAATTTAACACAACCAAGTCTGCACCTCCAAGATATAGTGAACCCGGGTCTTGACGGAAGGGAACGACGGTCCACAAACCTGTGTCTTTAATGAGTTTGGCGACTTTTATGGTTCAGTTCACTATCTGACTTCGAATATTTTCCTGTACTGTCTTGAGAAACTGAGGCCTAATATATTTTCAAGTTCAGTCAAAGATTCCCCACACTTCCCACACTCCTTCAGCCCAAAGAATACATAAACCCCGCATTTGCTGAATCTAGGGGAAGGTCATCATTTCTTTGTGTGAGCTAAGTATTCAATACCTATCTATTTCAGTCGAGAGTTTTTGACATTTAAGGAGTTCAATGATGTTCACCGAGTGTGAAGTAGCAGGAACTCTGATTCTAGTAGGGGCCTGCTCTCCTCCTACTGGATTCATTGCAGCTCAGGTTCTGATCCTTTGAAATGGATGCCTGAGTGGAGTGGAGGGAAGAGCATGTGATTGATACCTAGGCACAAACGTGGGAATAGGCTTACCAGGGCTTGGTGCATTTCGGTCTGTATGATTCGTAAATGCCCCTTTGGATTTGTGGATTCTCACGACCCCTTCCAAGACCATGAGTGCTTTTATCATCTCTGCCATCTCTTCTCTTTTAGACGTCAGGAATCTTGGACCAGTTCTTGGAGCTGAGAATCGAATAACTTTCTCAAGGGCACGTTGAAACTCCGTATGTTTCTGCCAGTATCACCGTTGTTCAGTAGGTCTCATGAATGACTTTCGAGCCTGGTATTCTCTAGAGATGTCTCCATGCCGATATTCCCCACTGTAGCAGAACAAGTTTCATCAATGTGTTCGCACATCTCCTCAATCCATGCAGCCGGGTTTTCTGACAGCTTCGCTTCGTGTCTCCCATAAAGTCGACATCAACAGTACTGGGCAAAGCTGAAAATACCACGGAGCCTCACCAGTAAGCTGATGACAGTCAGATCTTCCACTGTCTACCCTTTCAGATTCTGGAAAATGACCCGTGAACTCACGTCTTGGGGCAGCAGCAGTATCTCGAACTTACTCAGCTTCCCGAACAAAAGACCTAAGCCAATCTCCACATAGGGCAGCAGACCCACCATCAAACTTATCCACCCACAGAATTCTTCCCAGTAACCTTGGATCCACCAGCCGCAACAAGCCTCGTGGTACACACCAACATTCCACCTGGAATCCAAGCTGTAACTGCCATCCCCTGTGGTTGATGCAGCAAGTTCGTGTTGGAGGTGATGCTGCATTAGACGAGAGTTTCCTAAGGGAAATGTGATTCTATCCAGAAGGGTCCCATGGTCCTTTTCTCTTCCCTCTTTCCTTTTGTTCAGATCTGTATACACAGTACAAACGGAGGGAAGTGTGTCCATGTTCAGTTTAAGGATTCACACCTGTTTAAACTTTCTAAACGTTCACAGTACACAGAGACCCACTCAAGGAAACTCATGTTTGTGTAATATCCATTCACCCAGATTGCATATACGTCTGTTGTTTTCAGCTGTAACACCAACACTCTCAGCACATGGATCCATTTGTTTCATGGGGGCTGAAATTCCTAGAAATGAAACCAATCCCAACGTGCACTTTCTGTCTGTCTCTTTTGCACTTAGTACTATTTCGCAGAGCTTATTGTCTTTGTTATAGGCTTATGCCATTTCTTCCCTGCGAAGCATAGTATATGGCATTCATTCATCTTCTTGGAAAACTTGTAAGACTATATCCCCTTCTATGACGCACACTTATTCAAAACCGTCATTTGTGTTGGCTCACGATATGCACTTCTGGATCAGTATCTATGAATAGTAATGCATGCATCTGTTTTCTGAATACAAGTGTGTTGAGTACATGCTAGCCACGGTAATGGGTCGATGCGTGCTGAATGATACTTGACATCACTTTGAGTATAGTGTTTTGAATATTCATTGTTGTTTGGTATATGTAAGCCAACTATAACCTTTTGGTGTTTGTTTGTTTGTCTGATATTTTGTATGTTTTGCAAAAACATTAGGCCATACATCTCTCATTTTGCTTCAGACAGACAGTCATGTAAGCTGATTCACTTAAGATAGTGCTTAAAATCACCTATGATTTCCTGCTACCCTCTCCCATCTTTAGGATTTTGATGTCCTCCTTGCCTTCTTCTTCTTACTTCTTTGCAACTCAGGCTCTTCTTGCATTTGCAATAATGGTTTTGTTATTTCCATTTCATCTTGCTACTTTTCTACTCAGGGTAGGATTCTCAATTTTTGTTTTAGGATCAGTCTCAAAGTGCTGAATTCTTTTAAGGTTTGCCGGTCAGTGAATTTCCCTAGCTCTGCCGTTGTTATAAACGGCAGTCATTTGGCATAGGCTACCCTAGATTGCAGCTTTTTCTCATTCAGGATATGGTCTATGTCCTGGCACTCCTCCCCGTGCTGCAAAATTTCTGCCGAGATATCAGCTGAAACCACTCTGGAGGTTCTGTTCTGACTAAGTCGATTTCCTCGAGGTGCATTTTACATCACTGGGATGATTATGAATTTTGTTTATTTGAATTCTACAGCTTCTTGTTCGTCTATTTGTATTCCACCTCTTTTGAACGATGTGTACATCCTGAATTCGTATAGATGATACTTTCCTGGCTTTAAGCAAGTTTCATTCTGATTTTCCTACAAATTCCTTTTCAGAATTTATAATTTTATCTCTTGCTTTTCCATTTGGGAATCCTATGAGTCTTATTCTTACCTGCTTTGTCTTAACCCATGATACAACAGTGATGTTAGCGTTGGTATGCACTTGCTTTTCTGTGTCTTCTTCTGATCGAGGGTTTTCTGTTCCCCTGTCCTCTCAGTCATTCACGAGTCCCATGCATTAAGTAGTCTGCTTAGGATTGACTTTAGTCAAGTTTTTATCTCATCCATTGAGTTTTCTGATACTATTGGGTTCTTCTTTAGAGTTTCTCTTCCCCTTTTCTGGTATTCTGCCTTTTGTGATTCTGAGGCATGGTGGTTCATCAGTGTTTTCCTCACCTCCATTTTCAGAGCTTGCTCTGGTATCGTTTTGCCGTCTAGTTGTTTGAAAGCTTATTTTTTGGGCCTTCAATCTCTTTGGAACTGGAAATGGTACTTCCTGTTTATTTTACTATACTTCTTTTACTCTTCATGTCAGGTACTATCATGTGTCTAATACAGACTTTTAGGGCTTGGTTAAATGCAAACTTAAACTCTTTAGTGTATGCAATTCCAAGTTATTTCTGTGAGGACAATTTTCCCTAGACCTTGATGCCATGCCCCGTACCTGTGTGTGTTGTCTGGTATATCTCTAAATCCTGGTGTTGCCTTTGATGTGATGAACACATCATACTGTTTCAGTTAGTAAAACCTCGTTTTTATTACACTAATCTCACAATTCTGAAAGGGCACATGGCACTTCCTCTACTGGAAATGAAGCTTCTATAGGTTATCAGCTCTGCATTCTTCTGTATGTATTTTGAAGTGTCTCCAAAACAGCCAACAGGGAGTGCGCTTGTAATTTCTACTGCCATGGTAAAGTCCCAATATTACCAGTTCTTCCCAGAGCTCCTCTGTCTACAGAAACAACAGTGGAACCTTATGTATGGATGTGATACTTCAGGGCCTGCTGGGATGATCCCGCAAACCTACCTATGTGTCCTTGGTGCAGAAACCTGTCAGTGCCCTCCAAAATGTAGCATCAGTTTTTGGGTGATAATGCTATAAGAAATGCTTCATCTTCTCATGCTGTGGACTTTGACCACTCTTCCTAGTTCTCTCACGCTTGAGTCATGAGTTCACGAAGGCAACCACAGAGCTGTTCCGCATCTTCTGCCTGAAACCTGACTGGAATCCCAATCCAGGTTAAGAATGTAGCGGATCCTAAATCTTTTAATACTGCTTTCAAACCCAACGCCCCCTGGAACCCTCAGACCAGATGGATGATTCCTCTGAGGCCCACATGTGCTCTATTGGCAAAATGTCAAATTGGACCCTGGTCCTGCAGATGCAGTGGATGTGGCCATAGGACATATCGATAAACTCAACCTCACGAGCCAGTGCGGTTGCTGTCTCACTGAGTTCACAGTTATATTTGCTCTCTTGATAGTACACACCAAAACCCACAACGCACTCTAGATCCCTGAGTTCTGTGAGAGCCATCATCCGTAGCCCTATCCCTCTTTTTCCGCTGCCTCTGCTAGCTCAGATTTGGCAGCTCAGATCTTGGTCTCAGAAACAATTGTGGGGATATTTTGTGCTGATTTCTTTGAGTTCTGTCAGCCAAGCATCTGCTGTGCACTCTTCTAACACTCAGCGCATCTCCTTCAATCCCATGCCTGCTGCCCGCTTGAGAGTGTGCTTCCAAGGATAACAGAGTTACACCTTTGATGCTCCATTACCACAGGTCAGACCCTGCACTGGTTTCCATTCTCTACTTTGCCTTTTACTGCTTCCAGGTTTTCTGAGGCCTCATCCTGTCTTTGGATGTAACAGACCACTCTTCGGCAAGTGTCCTGTGCCAAGGGCTGGTTGATTGGATGTTTACAAAGTTTTGTGTATGGGAGCGAGTGAGAGCAGTTTGCACTGGTTCTCTGGCTACTGGGCATAGATAAATCAACACTTTTCACAAATAATTCACAGAAATTGGATATTAGTTTAGTTCCGTTTTGTTTACAGCCATGGTCAGAGGGTTTGTCTGAAGACCCCATCTTTGACATTAGGTTGATATGGCAGTTGTAGTCTTTAAGAAGATTAATAGTATCGATTTACATGTTGTGGGATTTATATGAAATTGAAGTTAGTTTTTGAAAATTACCAAATCAACAGAAAGCCTGACTTGTCAATTTCTGTAACATTTTGTCTGCTCTAAGTAAAAAACAGACAGACTCAATGTAATATAGCAGTCCAAAAGCTTGAAGGGGTCATGCCAAGTCTTTTTCTGAAGCCTCCAAAAACAAAAGGAACAATGAAATAACTATTGGAACCAAGAAATAACGCCCTACCTGTGTTTCACTTATGCACGTGGTGCCCTTTACTCCCAATGACACATACTAGGCAATGTTGGCATTTCAAGGGGTAACATTATTCTCTAGGGATATACAAGAAAATCTAAACAGAATATATATATTTAGGCTTGATTCCAAAAGCACCTAGAGGCATTTAACTATGAGAAACCTGCCTCAGCTATGCTAGGCTATTGAGAACCAGGTGTTCTTCTATCAGTGCTGAGAAGTCTTAATCATCCGATCATGTTGGGTAAAGCAATTTAACACAACCAAGTCTGCACCTCCATGATATAGTGAACCCGGGTCTTGACGGAAGGGAACGATGGTCCACAAACCTGTGTCTTTAATGAGTTTGGCGACTTTTATGGTTCAGTTCACTATCTGACTTCGAATATTTTCCTGTACTGTCTTGAGAAACTGAGGCCTAATATATTTTCAAGTTCAGTCAAAGATTCCCCACACTTCCCACACTCCTTCAGCCCAAAGAATACATAAACCCCGCATTTGCTGAATCTAGGGGAAGGTCATCATTTCTTTGTGTGAGCTAAGTATTCAATACCTATCTATTTCAGTCGAGAGTTTTTGACATTTAAGGAGTTCAATGATGTTCACCGAGTGTGAAGTAGCAGGAACTCTGATTCTAGTAGGGGCCTGCTCTCCTCCTACTGGATTCATTGCAGCTCAGGTTCTGATCCTTTGAAATGGATGCCTGAGTGGAGTGGAGGGAAGAGCATGTGATTGATACCTAGGCACAAACGTGGGAATAGGCTTACCAGGGCTTGGTGCATTTCGGTCTGTATGATTCGTAAATGCCCCTTTGGATTTGTGGATTCTCACGACCCCTTCCAAGACCATGAGTGCTTTTATCATCTCTGCCATCTCTTCTCTTTTAGACGTCAGGAATCTTGGACCAGTTCTTGGAGCTGAGAATCGAATAACTTTCTCAAGGGCACGTTGAAACTCCGTATGTTTCTGCCAGTATCACCGTTGTTCAGTAGGTCTCATGAATGACTTTCGAGCCTGGTATTCTCTAGAGATGTCTCCATGCCGATATTCCCCACTGTAGCAGAACAAGTTTCATCAATGTGTTCGCACATCTCCTCAATCCATGCAGCCGGGTTTTCTGACAGCTTCGCTTCGTGTCTCCCATAAAGTCGACATCAACAGTACTGGGCAAAGCTGAAAATACCACGGAGCCTCACCAGTAAGCTGATGACAGGCAGATCTTCCACTGTCTACCCTTTCAGATTCTGGAAAATGACCCGTGAACTCACGTCTTGGGGCAGCAGCAGTATCTCGAACTTACTCAGCTTCCCGAACAAACGACCTAAGCCAATCTCCACATAGGGCAGCAGACCCACCATCAAACTGATCCACCCACAGAATTCTTCCCAGTAACCTTGGATCCACCAGCCGCAACAAGCCTCGTGGTACACACCAACATTCCACCTGGAATCCAAGCTGTAACTGCCATCCCCTGTGGTTGATGCAGCAAGTTCGTGTTGGAGGTGATGCTGCATTAGACGAGAGTTTCCTAAGGGAAATGTGATTCTATCCAGAAGGGTCCCATGGTCCTTTTCTCTTCCCTCTTTCCTTTTGTTCAGATCTGTATACACAGTACAAACGGAGGGAAGTGTGTCCATGTTCAGTTTAAGGATTCACACCTGTTTAAACTTTCTAAACGTTCACAGTACACAGAGACCCACTCAAGGAAACTCATGTTTGTGTAATATCCATTCACCCAGATTGCATATACGTCTGTTGTTTTCAGCTGTAACACCAACACTCTCAGCACATGGATCCATTTGTTTCATGGGGGCTGAAATTCCTAGAAATGAAACCAATCCCAACGTGCACTTTCTGTCTGTCTCTTTTGCACTTAGTACTATTTCGCAGAGCTTATTGTCTTTGTTATAGGCTTATGCCATTTCTTCCCTGCGAAGCATAGTATATGGCATTCATTCATCTTCTTGGAAAACTTGTAAGACTATATCCCCTTCTATGACGCACACTTATTCAAAACCGTCATTTGTGTTGGCTCACGATATGCACTTCTGGATCAGTATCTATGAATAGTAATGCATGCATCTGTTTTCTGAATACAAGTGTGTTGAGTACATGCTAGCCACGGTAATGGGTCGATGCGTGCTGAATGATACTTGACATCACTTTGAGTATAGTGTTTTGAATATTCATTGTTGTTTGGTATATGTAAGCCAACTATAACCTTTTGGTGTTTGTCTGTTTGTCTGATAATTTGTATGTTTTGCAAAAACATTAGGCAATACATCTCTCATTTTGCTTTAGACAGACAGTCATGTAAGCTGATTCACTTAAGATAGTGCTTAAAATCACCTATGATTTCCTGCTACCCTCTCCCATCTTTAGGATTTTGATGTCCTCCTTGCCTTCTTCTTCTTACTTCTTTGCAACTCAGGCTCTTCTTGCATTTGCAATAATGGTTTTGTTATTTCCATTTCATCTTGCTACTTTTCTACTCAGGGTAGGATTCTCAATTTTTGTTTTAGGATCAGTCTCAAAGTGCTGAATTCTTTTAAGGTTTGCCGGTCAGTGAATTTCCCTAGCTCTGCCGTTGTTATAAACGGCAGTCATTTGGCATAGGCTACCCTAGATTGCAGCTTTTTCTCATTCAGGATATGGTCTATGTCCTGGCACTCCTCCCCGTGCTGCAAAATTTCTGCCGAGATATCAGCTGAAACCACTCTGGAGGTTCTGTTCTGACTAAGTCGATTTCCTCGAGGTGCATTTTACATCACTGGGATGATTATGAATTTTGTTTATTTGAATTCTACAGCTTCTTGTTCGTCTATTTGTATTCCACCTCTTTTGAACGATGTGTACATCCTGAATTCGTATAGATGATACTTTCCTGGCTTTAAGCAAGTTTCATTCTGATTTTCCTACAAATTCCTTTTCAGAATTTATAATTTTATCTCTTGCTTTTCCATTTGGGAATCCTATGAGTCTTATTCTTACCTGCTTTGTCTTAACCCATGATACAACAGTGATGTTAGCGTTGGTATGCACTTGCTTTTCTGTGTCTTCTTCTGATCGAGGGTTTTCTGTTCCCCTGTCCTCTCAGTCATTCACGAGTCCCATGCATTAAGTAGTCTGCTTAGGATTGACTTTAGTCAAGTTTTTATCTCATCCATTGAGTTTTCTGATACTATTGGGTTCTTCTTTAGAGTTTCTCTTCCCCTTTTCTGGTATTCTGCCTTTTGTGATTCTGAGGCATGGTGGTTCATCAGTGTTTTCCTCACCTCCATTTTCAGAGCTTGCTCTGGTATCGTTTTGCCGTCTAGTTGTTTGAAAGCTTATTTTTTGGGCCTTCAATCTCTTTGGAACTGGAAATGGTACTTCCTGTTTATTTTACTATACTTCTTTTACTCTTCATGTCAGGTACTATCATGTGTTTAATACAGACTTTTAGGGCTTGGTTAAATGCAAACTTTAGACTTTTTGGTGTACACAATTCCAAGTTATTTCTGTGAGGACAATTTTCCCTAGACCTTGATGCCATGCCCCTTACCTGTGTGTGTTGTCTGGTATATCTCTAAATCCTGGTGTTGCCTTTGATGTGATGAACAGATCATACTGTTTCAGTTAGTAAAACCTCGTTTTTATTACACTAATCTCACAATTCTGAAAGGGCACAGGGCACTTCCTCTACTGGAAATGAAGCTTCTATAGGTTATCAGCTCTGCATTCTTCTGTATGTCATTTTGAAGTGTCTCCAAAACAGCCAACAGAGAGTGCGCTTGTTCTTTCTACTGCCATGGTAAAGTCCCAATATTACCAGTTCTTCCCAGAGCTCCTCTGACTACAGAAACAACAGTGGAACCATATGTATGGATGTCATACTTCAGGGCCTGCTGGGATGATCCCGCAAACCTACCTATTTGTCCTTGGTGCAGAAACCTGTCAGTGCCCTCCAAAATGTAGCATCAGTTTTTGGGTGATAATGCTGTAAGAAATGCTTCATCTTCTCATGCTGTGGACTTTGATCACTCTTCCTAGTTCTCTCACGCTTGAGTCATGAGTTCACGAAGGCAACCACAGAGCTGTTCCCCATCCTCTGCCTCAAACCAGTCTGTAATCCCAATCCAGGTTATGAATGTAGCAGTTCCTAAATCTTTTAATACTGATTTCAATCCCATCGCACCCAGGAACCCTCAGTCCAGATGCTTGATACCTCTGATTGAGCCCCACACGTGCTCTATTGGCAAAATATCCAATTGGGCCCTGGTCCTGCAGATGCAGTTGATGTGGCCTAAGGACATATCGATAATCTCGAACTCACGAGCCAGTGCAGTTGCTGTCTCACTGAGTTCACAGTACCCTTTGCTCTCTTGAAATTACCCACCAAAACCCACAACGCACTCTAGATCCCTGATTTGTGCGAGAGCCATCATCCTTCGCCCAACCTCTCTTTTTCCGATGCCTCTGCTTGCTCAGATTTGGCAGCACGGATCTTGGTCTCAGATTCAATTGTGGGGATATTTTGAGCCGATTTCTTTGAGTTCTGTCACCCAAGCATCTGCTGTTCACTCTGCTAATACTCAGCGCATCACCTTCAATCCCATGATGGCTGCCCGCTTGAGAGTGTGCTTCCAAGTAAAACAGAGTTTCTCCTTTGATGCTGCATTACCAGAGGTCAGACCCTGCACTAGTTTCCATTCTCTACTTTGCCTTTTCCTGCTTCCGGTTTATCTGAGGCCTCATCCTGTCTTTGGAAGTAACAGACCACTCTTAGGAAAGTGTCCTTGCCAAGGGCTGGGTGAGAGGGTGTTTGCAATATTTTGTGTATGGTAGCTAGTGAGAGCAGTTTGCACTGGTTCTCCTCCTACTGGGCATCGACAAATCAACACTTTTCACAAATATTCACAGAAATTGGATATTTCTTTCGCTCCGTTTTTTACAGCCATCGACGGAGGTTTTTTCTGAAGACTCCAGCATTGACCATAAGTTGACAAGGCAGTTGCAGTCTTTAAGAAAGTTAACAGTATCGATTTACATGTTTTAGGATTTATATGAATGTGAAGTTAGTTTTTGAAAATTACCAAATCAACCTAGAAGCCAGACTTGACAATTTCTGTAAGATTTTGTCAGCTCTAAGGAAAAAACAGACAGACTCAATATAAAATAGCAGTCCAAAAGTTTGAAGGGGACATGCCAACTCTTTTCTCTTGAAGCCTCCAACAACAAAAGGAACAATGAAATACCTATTGGAACCATGAAATAACCCCCATCCTGGGTTTTACTTTTGCACCTGGTGCCCTTTAATCCCAATGACACATAACAGGCAATGTTGGCATTTCAAGGGGTAATATTCCTCTCTAGGAATATAAGAGAAAATCTAAACAGAATGTACACATTTAGGCTTGATTCCAAAAGCAACTAGAGGCATTTAACTATGAGAATCCTGCTGCAGCTATGCTAGTCTATTGAGGACCAGGTGCTCTTCTATCAGTGCTGAGATGGCTTAATCATCAGATCATGATGGGTAATGCAATTTAACACAACGAAGTCTTCACCTCCAAGATATAGTGATCCCGGGGCTTGACAGAAGTGAATGACTCTCCACATAACCTGTGTCTTTAATGTGTTTGGCGAATTTTACAGTTCAGTTCACTATCTGACTTCTAATATTTTTCTGTATTGTCTTGAAAAACTGAGGCCTAATACATATTCAAGTTCATTCAAAGATTCCCCTCACTTCCACACTCTATTCAGCCCAAAGATTACATAAACCCAGCTTTTAATGAATCTAGGGGAAGGTCATCATTTCTTTGTGTGAGCTAAGTATTCAATTCCTATCTATTTCAGTCGAGATTATTTTACCTTTATGGAGTTCAATTTGTTCACCAATTGTGAAGGAGGAGGAACTATGATTCTAGTAGGGGCTTGCTCTCCTCCTAATGGATTCAATGCAGCTCAGGTTCTGATCCTTTGAAATGGATGCCTGAGTGGAGTGGAGGGAAGACCTTGTGATTGATAGCTAGGCACAAACGTGGGAATAGGCTTACCTGGACTTGGTGCGTTTCGGTCTGAATGATTCGTAAATGCCCCTTGGGATGTGTGGGTTCTCACGACCTCTTCCAAGAACATGAGCGCTTCTATCATCTCTGCCATCTCTTCTCTTTTAGACGTCAGGAATCTTGGACCCGTTCTTGGAGCAGGGAATCGAGTAAATTTCTCAATTGCACGTTGACACTCCGTATGTTTCTACCAGTATCAGCGAGGTACTGTAGCTCTCATGAATGTCTTTCGAGCCTGGTATGCTCTAGAGATGTCTCCATGCCAATATTCTCCACTGTAGCAGAACAAATTTCATCAATGTGTCCGCACATCTCCTCAATCCATGCAGCCAGTTTTTCTGCCAGATTCTCTTTGTGTCTCCCATAAAGTCAACGTCAACAGGACTGGGCAAGTCTAAAAATACCTCGGAGCCTCACCAGTAAGCTGATGACAGGCAGATCTTCCACTGTATGCCCTTTCAGATTCTGGAAACTGACCCGTGAACTCAGGTCTTTGGGCAGCAACAGTATCTCGAACTTACTCAACTTCCTGAAAAAAAGACCTAAGCCAATCACCACATAGGGCAGAAGACCCACCATCAAACTGATCCACCCACAGAATTCTGTCCAGTTACCTTGGATCCACCAGCCGAAACAAGCCTCGTGGTATACACCAACATTCCACCTATATTCCAAATGGTAACTGCCATCCCCAGTGGTTGATGCATCAAGATCGTGTTGGAGGTGATGCTGCATTAGACGAGAGTTTCCTAAGGGAAATGTGATTCTATCCAGAAGGGTCCCATGGTCCTTTTCTCTTCCCTCTTTCCTTTTATTCAGATCTATATACACAGTAAAACCGGAGGGAAGTGTGTCCATGTTCAGTTTATGGATTCACACCTCTTTGAACTTTCTAACAGTTCACAGTACACATAGACCCACTCAAGGAAACTCTTGTTTGTTTAATATCCATTCACCCAGATTACATATCCGTCTGTTGCTTTCTGCTGAAATACCCATACTATCAGAACATGGATCCATTTATTTCATGGGGGCTGAAATTCCTAGAAATGAAAAAAATCCCAACGTGCACTTTCCTGTCTGTCTCTTTTGCACTTAGTAATATTTTGCAGAGCTAATTGTCTTTGTTATAGGCTTATGCCATTTCTTCCCTACGAAGCATAGTATATGGCATTCATTCATCTTTTTGGAAAACTTGTAAGACTATATCCCGTTCTATGACCCACACTTATTCAAAACCGTCATTTGGGTTGGCTCACGATATGCACTTCTGGATCAGTATCTATGAATAGTAATGCACGCATCTGTTTTCTGAATACAAGTGTGTTGAGTACATGCTAGCCGCGATAATGGGTCGAAGCGTCCTGAATGATCCTTGACATCACTTTGAGTATATTTTTTTGAATATTCATGGTAGTTTGGTATATGTAAGCCAACTGTAACCTTTTGGTGTTTGTTTGTTTGTCTGATATTTTGTATGTTTTGCAAAAACATTAGGCCATACATCTCTCATTTTGCTTCAGACAGACAGTCATGTAAGCTGATTCACTTAAGATAGTGCTTAAAATCACCTATGATTTCCTGCTACCCTCTCCCATCTTTAGGATTTTGATGTCCTCCTTGCCTTCTTCTTCTTACTTCTTTGCAACTCAGGCTCTTCTTGCATTTGCAATAATGGTTTTGTTATATCCATTTCATCATGCTACTTTTCTACTCAGGGTAGGATTCTCAATTTTTGTTTTAGGATCAGTCTCAAAGTGCTGAATTCTTTTAAGGTTTGCCGGTCAGTGAATTTCCCTATCTCTGCCGTTGTTATAAATGGCGGTCATTTGGCATAGGCTACCCAAGATTGCAGCTTTTTCTCATTCAGGTTATGGTCTATGTCCTGGCACTCCTTCCAGTGCTGCAAAATTTCTGCCGAGATATCAGCTGAAACCACTCTGGAGGTTCTGTTTTGAATAAGTCGATTTCCTCGAGGTTCATTTTACATCACTGGGATGATCATGAATTTTGTTTATTTGAGTTCTACAGCTTCTTGTTCGTCTATTTGTATTCCACCTCTTTTGAACGATGTGTACATCCTGAATTCGTATAGATGATACTTTTTTGGCTTTCAGCAAGTTTCATTCTGATTTTCCTACAAATTCCTTTTCAGAATTTATAATTTTATCTCTTGCTTTTCCATTTGCTAATCCTATGAGTCTTATTTTTACCTGCTTTTTCTTAACCCAGGATTCAACAGTGATGTTAGCGTTGGTATGCACTTGCTTTTCTGTGTCTTCTTCTGATCGAGGATTTTCTGTTCCCCTGTCCTCTCAGTCATTCACGAGTCCCATGCATTAAATAGTCTGCTTAGGATTGACTTTAGTCAAGTTATTATCCCATCCATTGTGTTTTCTGATACTATTGGTTTCTTCTTTAGATTTTCTCTTCCCCTTTTCTGGTATTCTAACTTTTGTGATTCTGAGGCATGGTGGTTCATCAGTGCTTTCCTCATCTCCATTTTCAGAGCTTGCTCTGGAATCGTTTTGCCGTCTAGTTGTTTGAAAACTTATTTTTGGGGCCTTCAATCTCTTTGGAACTGGAAATGGTA
Source organism: Camelus bactrianus (assembly GCF_048773025.1). NCBI lineage: Eukaryota > Metazoa > Chordata > Mammalia > Artiodactyla > Camelidae > Camelus > Camelus bactrianus. Next base: position 112,002,773 of record NC_133544.1, on the reverse strand, counting down.
CTTCCTGTTTTTTTACTATATTTCTTTTAATCTACAGGTCAGGTACTATCATGTATCAAATATAGACTTTTAGGGCTTGGATAAGTGCAAACTTTAGACTCTTTTGTGTACGCAATTCCAAGTTATTTCTGTGAGGACAATTTTCCCTAGTCTTTGATGCCATGGCCTGTTCCAGTGTATGTCTTGTCTGCTATATCTCTAAATCCTGGTGTTGTCTTTGTTGTGATGAACACACCATACTCTTTCAGTTAGTATATCCTCATTTTTATTACGCTAATCTCACAATTCTGAAAGGGCACAGGGCACTTCCTCTAGTGGAAATGAAGCTTCTATAGGTTTTCAGCTCTGCATTCTTCTGTATGTCATTTTGAAGTGTCTCCAAAACAGCCAATACAGAGTGCGCTTGTTCTTTCTACTGCAATGGGAATGTCCCAATGTTACCAGTTCTTCCCAGAGCTTCTCTGTCTACAGAAACACCAGTGGAAGCATATGTATGGATATCATACATCAGGGCCTGCTGGGATGATCCCGCAGACCGACCTCTGTGTCCTCGTTGCAGTACCCTGTCAGTGAAGTCCAAAATATAGCATCTGCATTTGGGTGGTAATGCTGTAAGAAATGCTTCATCTTCTCATGGTATGGACTTTGACCACTATTCCTAGTTCTCTCATTCTTGAGTTATGGAATCACGAAGGCAACCACAGAGCTGTTCCCCATCCTCTGCCTCAAACCAGTCTGTAATCCCAATCCAGGTTATGAATGTAGCAGTTCCTAAATCTTTTAATACTTATTTCAATCCCAACGCACCCAGGAACCCTCAGTCCAGATGCATGATACCTCTGATTGAGACCCACACGTGCTCTATTGGCAAAATGTCCAATTGGGCCCTGGTCCTGCAGATGCAGTTGATGTGGCCTAAGGACGTATTGATACTGTCAAACTCACGAGCCAGTGCGGTTGCTGTCTCACTGAGTTCACAGTTCTCTTTGCTCTCTTGAACGTACCCACCAAAACCCACAACGCACTCTAGATCCCTGAGTTGTGCGAGAGCCATCATCTGTCGCCCTACTTCTCTTTTTCCGCTGCCTCTGCTAGCTCAGATTTGGCAGCTCGGATCTTGGTCTCAGATTCAATTGTGGGGATATTTTGAGCTGATTTCTTTGAGTTCTGTCAGCCAAGCATCTGCTGTTCACTCTGCTAATACTCAGCGCATCACCTTCAATCCCATGCCTGCTGCCCGCTTGAGAGTGTTCTTCCAAGTAAAACAGAGTTTCACCTTTGATGCTGCATTACCACAGGTCAGACCCTGCACTAGTTTCCATTCTCTACTTTGCCTTTTCCTGCTTCCAGGTTTTCTGAGGCCTCATCCTGTATTTGGAAGTAACAGACCACTCTTCGGCAATTGTCCTGTGCCAAGGGCTGTTTGATTGAATGTTTACAAAGTTTTGTGTATGGGAGCGAGTGAGAGCAGTTTGCACTGGTTCTCTGCCTACTGGGCATCGATAAATCAACACTTTCCACAAATAATTCACAGAAATTGGATATTAGATTAGCTCCGTTTTGTTTACAGCCATGGTCGGAGGGTTTGTCCGAAGACCCCATCTTTGACATTAGGTTGATATGGCATTTGCAGTCTTTAAGAAGGTTAATAGTATCGATTTACATGTTTTAGGATTTATATGAAATTGAAGTTAGTTTTTGAAAATTACCAAATCAACAAAAGCCAGACTTGACAATTTTTGTAACATTTTGTCAGCTCTAAGGAAAAAACAGACAGACTCAATGTAAAATAGCACTCCAAAAGCTTGAAGTGGTCATGTCAAGTCTTTTCTCATGAAGCCTCCAACAACAAAAGGAACAATGAAATACCTATTGGAACCATGAAATAACGCCCAACCTTCGTTTCCCTTATGCAGGTGGTGGCCTTTACTCCCAATGACACATACTAGGCAATGTTGGCATTTCAAGGGGTAACATTATTCTCTAGGAATATACAAGAAAATCTAAACAGAATATATAAATTTAGGCTTGATTCCAAAAGCACCTAGAGGCATTTAACTATGAGAAACCTGCTGCAGCTTTGCTAGGCTATTGAGAAACAGGTGTTCTTCTATCAGTGCTGAGGAGACTTAATCATCCGATCATGTTGGGTAAAGCAATTTAACACAACCAAGTCTGCACCTCCAAGATATAGTGAACCCGGGGCTTGACGGAAGGGAACGACGGTCCACAAAACCTGTGTCTTTAATGTTTTTGGCTAATTTTACATTTCAGTTCACTATCTGACATCTAATATTTTCCTTTACTGTCTTGAATAACTGAGGCCTAATACGAAGTCACGTTCAGTCAAAGATTCCCCACACTTCCCACACTCCTTTCAGCCCAAAGTATACATAAACCCAGCATTTGCTGAATCTAGGAGAAGGTCATCATTTCTTTGTGTGAGCTAAGTATTCAATTCCTATCTATTTTACTCGAGAGTATTTGACCTTTAAGGTGTTCACTGTTGTTCACCGTGTGTGAAGGAATAGGAACTCTGATTCTAGTAGGGGCTTGCTTTCCTCCTAACGGATTCATTGCAGCTCAGGTTCTGATCCTTTGAAATGGATGACTGAGTGGAGTGGAGGGAAGACCATGTGATTGATAGCTAACAACAAACCTGTTAATAGGCTTACCTGGGCTTGGTACATTTCGGTGTGAATGATTTGTAAATGCCCCTTGGGATGTGTGGATTCCCACGACCTCTTCCAAGGACATGAGCGCTTTTATCATCTCTGCCATCTCTTCTCTTTTAGATGTCAGGAATCTTGGACCCGTTCTTGGAGCAGTGAATCGAGTAACTTTCTCAAGGGCACGTTGACACTCTGTATGTTTCTGCCAGTATCAGCGAGTTTCAGTAGGTCTCATGAATGTCTTCCGAGCCTGGTATGCTCTAGAGATGTCTCCATGCCGATATTCTCCACTGTAGCAGAACAACTTTCTTCAATGTGTTCGCACATCTCCTCAAACAATGCAGCCAGTTTTTCTGCCAGCTTCTCTTCGTGTCTCCCATAAAGTCGACGTCAACAGGAATGGGCAAGTCTGAAATTACCTCGGAGCCTCACCAGTAAGCTGATGACAGGCAGATCTTCCACTGTCTGCCCTTTCAGATTCTGGAAACTGACCCGTGAACTGAGGTCTTTGGGCAGCAGCAGTATCTCAAACTTACTCAGCTTCCCGAACAAAAGACGTAAGCCAATCTCCACATGGGGCAGCAGAACCACAATCAAACTGATCCACCTATAGAATTCTGCCCAGTTACCTTGGATCCACCAGCCGCAACAAGCCTCGTGGTACACAACAACATTCCACCTGGAATCCAACCGGTAACTGCCATCCCCAGTGGTTGATGCATCAAGTCAGTGTTGGGGGTGATGCTGCATTTGACGAGATTTTCCTAAGGGAAATGTGATTCTATCCAGAAGGGTCCCGTGGTCTTTTTCTCTTCTCTCTTTCCTTTTTGTTCAAATCTGTATACACTGTACAAATGGAGGGAAGTGTATCCATGTTCAGTTTATGGATTCACACCTCTTTAAACTTTCTAACAGTTCACAGTACACAGAGACACACTCAAGGAAACTCATGTTTGTGTAATATCCATTCACCCAGATTACATATCCGTCTTTTGCTTTCTGCTGAAATACCCACACTCTCAGAACATGGATCCATTTGATTCATGGTTGCTGAAATTCCTAGAAATGTAACGAATCCCAACGTGCACATTCCTGTCTGTCTCTTTTGCACTTAGTACAATTTTGCAAAGCTACTTTTCTTTGTTATAGGATTATGCCATTTCTTCCCTACGAAGCATAGAATATGGCATTCATTCTTCCTTTTGGAAGACTTGTAAGACTATATCCCGTTCTATGACTCACTCTTATTCAAAACCGTGATTTGGGTAGGCTCACAATATGCACTTGTGGATCAGTATCTATGAATATTAATGCACGCATCTGTTTTCTTAATACAAGTTTCTTGAGTACATGCTAGCCGCAATACTGGGTCGATGCGTGTTGAATGATCCTTGTCATCAATTTGATCATTTGGTTTTGAATAATCATGTTTGTATTGTATATGTCAGCCAACTGTAACCTTTTGGTGTTTGTTTGTTTGTCTGATTGTATTGCAAACACATTATGCCATGCATCTCTCCTTTTGCTTCAGACAGTCATGTAAGCTGATTCACTGACGATAGTGCTTATAATCACCTGTGATTTCATGCTATCCTCTCCCATCTTTAAGATTTTGATGTCCTCCTTGCCTTATTCTTGTTACTTCTTTGCAAATGAGACTCTCCTTGCATTTACAATAATGGTTTTGTTATATCAATTTCTTCTTGCTTCTTTTCTACTCAGGGTAGGAATCTCAATTTTTGTTTTAGTATCAGTCTCAAACTGCTGAATTCTTTTAAGGTTTCAAGATCAGTGAAATTCCCTAGCTCTGCCGTTGTTATAAATGGCGGTCATTTGGCATAGGCTACCCTAGATTGCAGCTTTTTCTCATTCAGGGTATGGCCTATTTCCTTGCACTCCTCCCAGTGCTGCAAATTTTCTGCCGTGATATCAGCTGAAACCCCTCTGGAGGTTCTGTTGTGACTAAGTTGCTTTCCTCGAGGTGCATTTTACATCACTGGGATGATCATGAACTTTGTTTATTTGAATTCTACAGCTGCTTGTTGGTCTATTGGGATTCCACCTATTTTGGACGCTGTGTACTTCCTGAATTCGTATAGATGATACTTTCTTGGCTTTCAGCAAATTTCTTTCTGATTTTTCTACAAATTCCTCTTCAGAATTTTTTATTTTATCACTTGCTTTTCCATTTGGGAATCCTATGAGTCCTATTCTTACCTGCTTACACTTAATCCATGATTCAACAGTGATGTTAGCATTGGATTGCACTTGCTTTTCTGTGCCATTTTCTGATCAAGGGATTTCTGTTCCCCTGTCCTCGCAGTCATTCACGAGTCCCTCTGCATTATGTAGTCTGCTTAGGATTGACCTTAGCCCAGTTTTTATCGCATCCATTGACTTTTCTGATTTTATTGGTTATTCTTTAGACTTTCTCTTCCCCTTTTCTGGTATTTTGCTTTTGTGATTCTGAGGCACTGTTGTTCATCAGTGTTTTCCTCACATCTATTTTCAGAGCTTGCTCTGGTAACGTTTTGCCGTCTAGTTGTTTGAAAGCTTATTTTTTGGGCCTTCAATCTCTTTGGAACTGAAAATGGTACTTCCTGTTTCTTTTACTATACTTCTTTTACCCTATAGTTCAGGTAATATCATGTATCTAATATAGACAAATTGGGCTTGGATAAGTGCAAACTTTAGACTTTTTGGTGTACGCATTTCCAAGGTATTTCTGTGAGGACAATTTTCCCTAGACCTTGATGCCATGCCCTGTTCCTGTGTGTGTTGTCTGGTATATCTCTAAATCCTGGTGTTGTCTTTGTTGTGATGAACACACCATACTGTTTCAGTTAGTTGATCCTCTTTTTTATTACATTTATCTCACAATTCTGAAAGGGCGCAGGGCACTTCCTCTAGTGGAAATGAAGCTTCTATAGGTTTTCAGCTCTGCATTCTTCTGTATGTCATTTTGAAGTGTCTCCAAAACAGCCAACAGAGAGTGCGCTTGTACTTTCTACTGCCATGGGAATGTCCCAATGTTACCAGTTCTTCCCAGAGCTTCTCTGTCTACAGAAACACCAGTGGAAGCATATGTATGGATATCATACTTCAGGGCCTGCTGGGATGATCCCGCAGACCGACCTCTGTGTCCTCGTTTCAGTACCCTGTCAGTGCCGTCCAAAATATAGCATCTGCATTTGGGTGGTAATGCTGTAAGAAATGCTTCATCTTCTCATGGTATGGACTTTGACCACTCTTCCTAGTTCTCTCATTCTTGAGTTATGGAATCACGAAGGCAACCACAGAGCTGTTCCCCATCCTCTGCCTCAAACCAGTCTGTAATCCCAATCCAGGTTATGAATGTAGCAGTTCCTAAATCTTTTAATACTTATTTCAATCCCAACGCACCCAGGAACCCTCAGTCCAGATGCATGATACCTCTGATTGAGACCCACACGTGCTCTATTGGCAAAATGTCCAGTTGGGCCCTGGTCCTGCAGATGCAGTTGATGTGGCCTAAGGACGTATTGATAATGTCAAACTCACGAGCCAGTGCGGTTGCTGTCTCACTGAGTTCACAGTTCTCTTTGCTCTCTTGAACGTACCCACCAAAACCCACAACGCACTCTAGATCCCTGAGTTGTGCGAGAGCCATCATCTGTCGCCCTACTTCTCTTTTTCCGCTGCCTCTGCTAGCTCAGATTTGGCAGCTCGGATCTTGGTCTCAGATTCAATTGTGGGGATATTTTGAGCTGATTTCTTTGAGTTCTGTCAGCCAAGCATCTGCTGTTCACTCTGCTAATACTCAGCGCATCACCTTCAATCCCATGCCTGCTGCCCGCTTGAGAGTGTTCTTCCAAGTAAAACAGAGTTTCACCTTTGATGCTGCATTACCACAGGTCAGACCCTGCACTAGTTTCCATTCTCTACTTTGCCTTTTCCTGCTTCCAGGTTTTCTGAGGCCTCATCCTGTATTTGGAAGTAACAGACCACTCTTCGGCAATTGTCCTGTGCCAAGGGCTGTTTGATTGAATGTTTACAAAGTTTTGTGTATGGGAGCGAGTGAGAGCAGTTTGCACTGGTTCTCTGCCTACTGGGCATCGATAAATCAACACTTTCCACAAATAATTCACAGAAATTGGATATTAGATTAGCTCCGTTTTGTTTACAGCCATGGTCGGAGGGTTTGTCCGAAGACCCCATCTTTGACATTAGGTTGATATGGCATTTGCAGTCTTTAAGAAGGTTAATAGTATCGATTTACATGTTTTAGGATTTATATGAAATTGAAGTTAGTTTTTGAAAATTACCAAATCAACAAAAGCCAGACTTGACAATTTTTGTAACATTTTGTCAGCTCTAAGGAAAAAACAGACAGACTCAATGTAAAATAGCACTCCAAAAGCTTGAAGTGGTCATGTCAAGTCTTTTCTCATGAAGCCTCCAACAACAAAAGGAACAATGAAATACCTATTGGAACCATGAAATAACGCCCAACCTTCGTTTCCCTTATGCAGGTGGTGGCCTTTACTCCCAATGACACATACTAGGCAATGTTGGCATTTCAAGGGGTAACATTATTCTCTAGGAATATACAAGAAAATCTAAACAGAATATATAAATTTAGGCTTGATTCCAAAAGCACCTAGAGGCATTTAACTATGAGAAACCTGCTGCAGCTTTGCTAGGCTATTGAGAAACAGGTGTTCTTCTATCAGTGCTGAGGAGACTTAATCATCCGATCATGTTGGGTAAAGCAATTTAACACAACCAAGTCTGCACCTCCAAGATATAGTGAACCCGGGGCTTGACGGAAGGGAACGACGGTCCACAAAACCTGTGTCTTTAATGTTTTTGGCTAATTTTACATTTCAGTTCACTATCTGACATCTAATATTTTCCTTTACTGTCTTGAATAACTGAGGCCTAATACGAAGTCACGTTCAGTCAAAGATTCCCCACACTTCCCACACTCCTTTCAGCCCAAAGTATACATAAACCCAGCATTTGCTGAATCTAGGAGAAGGTCATCATTTCTTTGTGTGAGCTAAGTATTCAATTCCTATCTATTTTACTCGAGAGTATTTGACCTTTAAGGTGTTCACTGTTGTTCACCGTGTGTGAAGGAATAGGAACTCTGATTCTAGTAGGGGCTTGCTTTCCTCCTAACGGATTCATTGCAGCTCAGGTTCTGATCCTTTGAAATGGATGACTGAGTGGAGTGGAGGGAAGACCATGTGATTGATAGCTAACAACAAACCTGTTAATAGGCTTACCTGGGCTTGGTGCATTTCGGTGTGAATGATTTGTAAATGCCCCTTGGGATGTGTGGATTCCCACGACCTCTTCCAAGGACATGAGCGCTTTTATCATCTCTGCCATCTCTTCTCTTTTAGATGTCAGGAATCTTGGACCCGTTCTTGGAGCAGTGAATCGAGTAACTTTCTCAAGGGCACGTTGACACTCTGTATGTTTCTGCCAGTATCAGCGAGTTTCAGTAGGTCTCATGAATGTCTTCCGAGCCTGGTATGCTCTAGAGATGTCTCCATGCCGATATTCTCCACTGTAGCAGAACAACTTTCTTCAATGTGTTCGCACATCTCCTCAAACAATGCAGCCAGTTTTTCTGCCAGCTTCTCTTCGTGTCTCCCATAAAGTCGACGTCAACAGGAATGGGCAAGTCTGAAATTACCTCGGAGCCTCACCAGTAAGCTGATGACAGGCAGATCTTCCACTGTCTGCCCTTTCAGATTCTGGAAACTGACCCGTGAACTGAGGTCTTTGGGCAGCAGCAGTATCTCAAACTTACTCAGCTTCCCGAACAAAAGACGTAAGCCAATCTCCACATGGGGCAGCAGAACCACAATCAAACTGATCCACCTATAGAATTCTGCCCAGTTACCTTGGATCCACCAGCCGCAACAAGCCTCGTGGTACACAACAACATTCCACCTGGAATCCAACCGGTAACTGCCATCCCCAGTGGTTGATGCATCAAGTCAGTGTTGGGGGTGATGCTGCATTTGACGAGATTTTCCTAAGGGAAATGTGATTCTATCCAGAAGGGTCCCGTGGTCTTTTTCTCTTCTCTCTTTCCTTTTTGTTCAAATCTGTATACACTGTACAAATGGAGGGAAGTGTATCCATGTTCAGTTTATGGATTCACACCTCTTTAAACTTTCTAACAGTTCACAGTACACAGAGACACACTCAAGGAAACTCATGTTTGTGTAATATCCATTCACCCAGATTACATATCCGTCTTTTGCTTTCTGCTGAAATACCCACACTCTCAGAACATGGATCCATTTGATTCATGGTTGCTGAAATTCCTAGAAATGTAACGAATCCCAACGTGCACATTCCTGTCTGTCTCTTTTGCACTTAGTACAATTTTGCAAAGCTACTTTTCTTTGTTATAGGATTATGCCATTTCTTCCCTACGAAGCATAGAATATGGCATTCATTCTTCCTTTTGGAAGACTTGTAAGACTATATCCCGTTCTATGACTCACTCTTATTCAAAACCGTGATTTGGGTAGGCTCACAATATGCACTTGTGGATCAGTATCTATGAATATTAATGCACGCATCTGTTTTCTTAATACAAGTTTCTTGAGTACATGCTAGCCGCAATACTGGGTCGATGCGTGTTGAATGATCCTTGTCATCAATTTGATCATTTGGTTTTGAATAATCATGTTTGTATTGTATATGTCAGCCAACTGTAACCTTTTGGTGTTTGTTTGTTTGTCTGATTGTATTGCAAACACATTATGCCATGCATCTCTCCTTTTGCTTCAGACAGTCATGTAAGCTGATTCACTGACGATAGTGCTTATAATCACCTGTGATTTCATGCTATCCTCTCCCATCTTTAAGATTTTGATGTCCTCCTTGCCTTATTCTTGTTACTTCTTTGCAAATGAGACTCTCCTTGCATTTACAATAATGGTTTTGTTATATCAATTTCTTCTTGCTTCTTTTCTACTCAGGGTAGGAATCTCAATTTTTGTTTTAGTATCAGTCTCAAACTGCTGAATTCTTTTAAGGTTTCAAGATCAGTGAAATTCCCTAGCTCTGCCGTTGTTATAAATGGCGGTCATTTGGCATAGGCTACCCTAGATTGCAGCTTTTTCTCATTCAGGGTATGGCCTATTTCCTTGCACTCCTCCCAGTGCTGCAAATTTTCTGCCGTGATATCAGCTGAAACCCCTCTGGAGGTTCTGTTGTGACTAAGTTGCTTTCCTCGAGGTGCATTTTACATCACTGGGATGATCATGAACTTTGTTTATTTGAATTCTACAGCTGCTTGTTGGTCTATTGGGATTCCACCTATTTTGGACGCTGTGTACTTCCTGAATTCGTATAGATGATACTTTCTTGGCTTTCAGCAAATTTCTTTCTGATTTTTCTACAAATTCCTCTTCAGAATTTTTTATTTTATCACTTGCTTTTCCATTTGGGAATCCTATGAGTCCTATTCTTACCTGCTTACACTTAATCCATGATTCAACAGTGATGTTAGCATTGGATTGCACTTGCTTTTCTGTGCCATTTTCTGATCAAGGGATTTCTGTTCCCCTGTCCTCGCAGTCATTCACGAGTCCCTCTGCATTATGTAGTCTGCTTAGGATTGACCTTAGCCCAGTTTTTATCGCATCCATTGACTTTTCTGATTTTATTGGTTATTCTTTAGACTTTCTCTTCCCCTTTTCTGGTATTTTGCTTTTGTGATTCTGAGGCACTGTTGTTCATCAGTGTTTTCCTCACCTCCATTTTCAGAGCTTGCTCTGGTAACGTTTTGCCATCTAGTTGTTTGAAAGCTTATTTTTTGGGCCTTCAATCTCTTTGGAACTGAAAATGGTACTTCCTGTTTCTTTTACTATACTTCTTTTACCCTATAGTTCAGGTAATATCATGTATCTAATATAGACAAATTGGGCTTGGATAAGTGCAAACTTTAGACTTTTTGGTGTACGCATTTCCAATGTATTTCTGTGAGGACAATTTTCCCTAGACCTTGATGCCATGCCCTGTTCCTGTGTGTGTTGTCTGGTATATCTCTAAATCCTGGTGTTGTCTTTGTTGTGATGAACACACCATACTGTTTCAGTTAGTTGATCCTCTTTTTTATTACATTTATCTCACAATTCTGAAAGGGCACAGGGCACTTCCTCTAGTGGAAATGAAGCTTCTATAGGTTTTCAGCTCTGCATTCTTCTGTATGTCATTTTGAAGTGTCTCCAAAACAGCCAACAGAGAGTGCGCTTGTACTTTCTACTGCCATGGGAATGTCCCAATGTTACCAGTTCTTCCCAGAGCTTCTCTGTCTACAGAAACACCAGTGGAAGCATATGTATGGATATCATACTTCAGGGCCTGCTGGGATGATCCCGCAGACCGACCTCTGTGTCCTCGTTGCAGTACCCTGTCAGTGCCGTCCAAAATATAGCATCTGCATTTGGGTGGTAATGCTGTAAGAAATGCTTCATCTTCTCATGGTATGGACTTTGACCACTCTTCCTAGTTCTCTCATTCTTGAGTTATGGAATCACGAAGGCAACCACAGAGCTGTTCCCCATCCTCTGCCTCAAACCAGTCTGTAATCCCAATCCAGGTTATGAATGTAGCAGTTCCTAAATCTTTTAATACTTATTTCAATCCCAACGCACCCAGGAACCCTCAGTCCAGATGCATGATACCTCTGATTGAGACCCACACGTGCTCTATTGGCAAAATGTCCAATTGGGCCCTGGTCCTGCAGATGCAGTTGATGTGGCCTAAGGACGTATTGATAATGTCAAACTCACGAGCCAGTGCGGTTGCTGTCTCACTGAGTTCACAGTTCTCTTTGCTCTCTTGAACGTACCCACCAAAACCCACAACGCACTCTAGATCCCTGAGTTGTGCGAGAGCCATCATCTGTCGCCCTACTTCTCTTTTTCCGCTGCCTCTGCTAGCTCAGATTTGGCAGCTCGGATCTTGGTCTCAGATTCAATTGTGGGGATATTTTGAGCTGATTTCTTTGAGTTCTGTCAGCCAAGCATCTGCTGTTCACTCTGCTAATACTCAGCGCATCACCTTCAATCCCATGCCTGCTGCCCGCTTGAGAGTGTTCTTCCAAGTAAAACAGAGTTTCACCTTTGATGCTGCATTACCACAGGTCAGACCCTGCACTAGTTTCCATTCTCTACTTTGCCTTTTCCTGCTTCCAGGTTTTCTGAGGCCTCATCCTGTATTTGGAAGTAACAGACCACTCTTCGGCAATTGTCCTGTGCCAAGGGCTGTTTGATTGAATGTTTACAAAGTTTTGTGTATGGGAGCGAGTGAGAGCAGTTTGCACTGGTTCTCTGCCTACTGGGCATCGATAAATCAACACTTTCCACAAATAATTCACAGAAATTGGATATTAGATTAGCTCCGTTTTGTTTACAGCCATGGTCGGAGGGTTTGTCCGAAGACCCCATCTTTGACATTAGGTTGATATGGCATTTGCAGTCTTTAAGAAGGTTAATAGTATCGATTTACATGTTTTAGGATTTATATGAAATTGAAGTTAGTTTTTGAAAATTACCAAATCAACAAAAGCCAGACTTGACAATTTTTGTAACATTTTGTCAGCTCTAAGGAAAAAACAGACAGACTCAATGTAAAATAGCACTCCAAAAGCTTGAAGTGGTCATGTCAAGTCTTTTCTCATGAAGCCTCCAACAACAAAAGGAACAATGTAATACCTATTGGAACCATGAAATAACGCCCAACCTTCGTTTCCCTTATGCAGGTGGTGGCCTTTACTCCCAATGACACATACTAGGCAATGTTGGCATTTCAAGGGGTAACATTATTCTCTAGGAATATACAAGAAAATCTAAACAGAATATATAAATTTAGGCTTGATTCCAAAAGCACCTAGAGGCATTTAACTATGAGAAACCTGCTGCAGCTTTGCTAGGCTATTGAGAAACAGGTGTTCTTCTATCAGTGCTGAGAAGACTTAATCATCCGATCATGTTGGGTAAAGCAATTTAACACAACCAAGTCTGCACCTCCAAGATATAGTGAACCCGGGGCTTGACGGAAGGGAACGACGGTCCACAAAACCTGTGTCTTTAATGTTTTTGGCTAATTTTACATTTCAGTTCACTATCTGACATCTAATATTTTCCTTTACTGTCTTGAATAACTGAGGCCTAATACGAAGTCACGTTCAGTCAAAGATTCCCCACACTTCCCACACTCCTTTCAGCCCAAAGTATACATAAACCCAGCATTTGCTGAATCTAGGAGAAGGTCATCATTTCTTTGTGTGAGCTAAGTATTCAATTCCTATCTATTTTACTCGAGAGTATTTGACCTTTAAGGTGTTCACTTTTGTTCACCGTGTGTGAAGGAATAGGAACTCTGATTCTAGTAGGGGCTTGCTTTCCTCCTAACGGATTCATTGCAGCTCAGGTTCTGATCCTTTGAAATGGATGACTGAGTGGAGTGGAGGGAAGACCATGTGATTGATAGCTAGGCACAAACCTGGGATTCGGCTTACTTGGGCTTGGTGCATTTTGGTCTGAATGATTCATAACTGCCCCTTGTTATGTGTGTATTCTCATGAACTCTTCCAATAACATGAGCGCTTTTATCATCTCTACCATCTCTTCTCTTTAGACATTAGTAATCATGGACCCATTCTTGGAGCAGAGAATCGAGTAAATTTCCCAAGTACAAGTTCACACTCAGTATGTTTCTGCCAGTATCAGCGAGGTTCAGTAGCTCTCATGAATTTCTTTCGAGCCTGGTATGCTCTAGAGATGTCTCCATGACGATATTCTTCACTGTAGCAGAAAAACTCTCATCAATGTGTTCGCACGTCTCCTCAGTCCGTGTAGCCAGATTTTCTGCCAACTTCTCTTCGTGTCTCCCATTAAGTCGACGTCAACAAGAATGTGCAATTCTGAACGTACATCCGAGCCTCAGCTTTAAGCTGATGACAGGTAGTTCTTCTACTGTATGCCCTTACAGATTCTGGAAACTGACCCGTGAACTCAGGTCTTTGGGCAGCAGCAGTATCTCCAAGTTACACAGCTTCCCGAAACAAAGACTTAAGCCAATCTCCAAATAGGGTGGCAGCCACACCATCACACTGATCCACCAACAGAATTCTGCCCAGTTACCTTGGATACACCAGCCCCAACAAGCCTCGTGGTACACACCAACATTCCACCTGGAATCCAACCGGTAAGTGACATTCACAGTGGTTGATGCATTAAGTCAGTGTTGGGGGAGAGGCTGCTTTAGACGAGAGGTACCTATGAGAAATGTGATTATATCAACAAGGGTAACATGGTCTTTTCTCTTTCTTCTTTCCTTTTTTTCAGATCTGTATACACAGTAAAAACGGAGGGAAGTGTGCCCATGTTCAGTTTATCGATTGACAGCTCTTTAAACTTTCTAACAGTTCACAGTACACAGAGACCCACTCCAGGAAACTCATGTTTGTGTAATATCCATTCACCCAGAATACATATCCGTCTGTTGCTTTCTGCTGAAACACCCACACTCTCAGAACATGGATCCGTTTTTTTCATGGGGGCTGAAATTCCTAGAAATGAAACCAATCCCAACGTGCACTTTTCTGTATGTCTATTTTGCTCTTAGTACAGTTTTGCAGAGCTAATTGTCTTTGTTATAGGCTTATGCCATTACTTCTCTACCTAGGTTAGAATATGGCATTCATTCATCCTGTTGGAATTCTTGTAAGTCTATATTCCTTACTATGACCCACTCTTGTTGAAAACCGTCATTTGTTTGGGTCAACATATGCACTTCTGGATCAGTATCTATGAATATTAATGCACGCGTCTGTGTTCTGAATACAAGTGTTTTGAGTACATGCTAGCCGCGATACAGGGTCATTGCGTGATGAATGATCCTTGACATCACTTTGAGTATTTTGTTTTGAATAATCATGGTTGTTTGGTATATGTCAGCCAACTGTAACCTTTTGGTATTTGTTTGTCTGATTGTTTGTTTTGCAAACACATTAAGCCATGCATCTCTCCTTTTGCTTCAGACAGACAGTCATATAAGCTGATTCACTTAAGATAGTGCTTAAATCACCTATGATTTCCTGCTACCCTCTCCCATCTTTAGGATTTTGATGTCCTCCTTGCCTTCTTCTTCTTACTTCTTTGCAACTCAGACTCTTCTTGCATTTGCAATAATGGTTTTGTTATATCCATTTCATCATGCTACTTTTCTACTCAGTGTAGGATTCTCAATTTTTGTTTTAGGATCAGTCTCAAAGTGCTGAATTCTTTTAAGGTTTGCCGGTCAGTGAAATTCCCTAGCTCTGCCGTTGTTATAAACGGCGGTCATTTGGCATAGGCTACCCTAGATTGCAGCTTTTTCTCTTTCAGGATATGTTCTATGTCCTGGCACTCCTCCCCGTGCAGCAAAATTTCTGCCGAGATATCAGCTGAAACCCCACTGGATGTTCTGTTTTGACTAAGTTGATTTCCTCAAGGTGCATTTTACATCACTGGGATGATCATGAAATTTGTTTATTTGAATTTTACAACTCCTTGTAGTTCTATTGGGATTACACCTCATTTGGATGCTGTGTACTTACTGAATTCTTATAGATGATCCTTTCTTGGCTTTCAGCAAGTTTCATTCTGATTTTTGTACAAATTCCTTTTCAGAATTTTTTATTTTTTCTCTTGCTTTTCCATTTGGGAAACCTATAAGTCCTATTCTTTCCGGCTTTGTCTTAACCCATGATGCAACAGCGATGTTTACGTTGGTTTACACTTGCTTTTCTGTGTCTTCTACTGATCGATTGATTTCTGTTCCCATGTCATCACAGTCATTCACGAGTCCCTCTGCATTATGTAGTCTGCATAGGACTGACTTTAGCCCAGTTATTATCTCACCCATTGAGTTTTCTGTCATTATTGGGTTCTTCTTTAGGCTTTCTCTTCCCCTTTTCTGGTATTCTGCCTTTTGTTATTCAGAGACCCTGCTGTTTATCAGTGTTTTCCTCACTTCCATTTTCAGTGCTTTCTCTGGTAGCGTTTTGCTGTCTAGTTGTTTGAAAGCTTATTTTTTGGGCCTTCAATCACTTTGGAACAGAAAATGGCACTTCCTGTTTTTTTTACTATACTTCTTTTTCTCTACTCTTCAAGTACTCTCAGGTATGTAGTGTAGAATTATATGGCTTGGATTTATGAAAACTTTAGAGTATTTGGTGTAAGCAATTCCATGCATTTATGAGAGGGCAATTTTCCCTAGACCTTGATGCCATGCCCTGTTCCTGTGTGTGTTGTCTGTTATATCTCTAATTGCTGGTGTTCCCTTTGTTGTGATGAACACACCATATTATATCAGTTAGTAGAACCTCATTTTTATTACGCTAATCTCACAGTTCTGAAAGCGCACAATTCACTTCCTCTACTGGAAATGAAGCTTCTATAAGTTTTCTGGTCTGCATTCCTCTGTATGTCATTTTATAGTGTCTCCAAAAGAGCCTACAGAGAGTGCGCTTGTACTTTCTACTGCCATGGGAATTTCCCAATGTTACCAGTTCTTCCCAGAACTTCTCTGTCTACAGAAACACCAGTGGAAGCATATGTATGGATGTCATACTTCAGGGCCTGCTGGGATGATCCCGCAGACCGACCTATGTGTCCTCGGTGCAGTACAATGTCAGTGCCGTCCAAAATGTAGCATCTGCATTTGGGAGATAATGCTGTAAGAAATGCTTCATCTTCTCATGCTGTGGACTTTGACCACTCTTCCTTGTTCTCTCATCCTTGAGTCATGGTTTCATGAAAGCAAACACAGAGCTGTTCCGCATCCTCTGCCTCAAAGCAGACCTTTATCCAAGTCTAGGTTACGAATATAGCAGATCCTAAAACTTTTAATATTGATTTCAAACCCAACGCCCCCTGGAACCCTCAGACCAGATGCATGATATTTCTGATTGATCCCCACATGTGCTGTATTCGCAAATTATCAAATTGGTCACTTGTCCTGCAGATGCATTGGATGTGGCCATAGGACATATCGATAAACTCAACCTCACGCTCCAGTGCGGTTGCTGTCTCACTGAGGTCACAGTTCTCTTTGCTCTCTTGAAAGAACCCACCAAAACCCACAATGCATTCGAGATCCCTGAGTTCTGCGAGAGCAATCATCCTTAGCCCTATCCCTCTTTTTCCGCTGCCTCTGCTAGCTCAGATTTGGCAGCTCGTATCTTGGTCTCAGATTCAATTGTGGGGATATTTTGTGCTAATTTTTTGAGTTCTGTCAGCGAAGCATCTGCGGTGCACTCTTCTAACTCTCAGCGCATCACCTTCAATCCCATGCTTGCTGCCTTCTTGAAAGTGTGCTTCCAAGGTAAACAGTGTTTCATCTTTGATGCTCCATTACCAGAGGTCAGATCCTGCACTGGTTTCCATTCTCTACTTTGCCTTCTCCTTCTCCCAGGTTTTCTGAGGCCTCATCCTGTCTTTGGAATAACAGACCACTCTTCGGCAAGTGTCCTGTGCCAAGGCCTGGGTGAGTGGATGTTTACAATGCTGTGTGTATGGGAGCGAGTGAGAGCAGTTTGCACTGGTTCTCTGCCTACTGGGCATCAATAAATCAACACTTTCCACGTATAATTCACAGAAATTGGATGTTTGTTTAGCTCCATTTTCTATACAGCCATTGTCCGAGCTTTTGTCTGAAGACTCCTGCTCTGAGGCTAGGGGAGGCTGGGTCACACGTTTCCCTCCATCCCCAGCCCAGCTGGAAGCCTGAAAGATGCCCAGGTCAGCCCTTGGCCCATTTTCAGCCCTGCTCCACCCTGGCCTGTCCAAATGCCACATGGCCCTGTCACACATCTTGCTGGCAAGCGTTCCTTGTGGTAGAGCATCTATCCCCTCTTCTCCGCATTTGCCCCCTGCCTGGTGCCCCTCTTTATCTGCCCTCCTGCTCTCCCGGCCTTTCAGCGCCATCTCCCCTCCTCCTCCCCATAGTGTCTCAGCGTTTTCCTGCCTTTGGTGAGATGGGGCCATTTCTCTCAAGGGTCGTTTTAAATATTCAGATTTTTAAATTTTTATTTTATTGAATTATAGTCAGTTTACAATTTTGTGTCAATTTCTGGTGTACAGCTCAATGCTTCAGTCATACAATAACATTCGTATATTCATTTTCATGTCCTTTCTCAACATGAGCTACTACAAGATTTTGACTATGGTTCCCTGTGCTGTGTGGTATAAACTTGTTGCTTTATTTTATATTTACCACTCACTGTCTGCAAATCTCGAACTCCCAGTCTATCCTTTCCCACCCTGTTCCCCTCTGATTACCATGAGTTTGTTTTCTAAGTCTGTTTAATTTTAGATTCCACATGAGTGTTGTCATATGGTGTTTTTCTTTCTTTCTGGCTTACTTCACTTAGAATGATGTTTTCCAGGGCCATCCATGTTGCTCCAAATGGCATGATATTATTTTTATGGCTGAGTAGTATTCCATTGTATACATGACACGGCTTCTGTATCCAGTCATCTGTTGTTGGACATTTAAGCTGTCTCCATGTCTTGGCTATTGTAAATAGTGCTGTGAACATTGGGGTGCTGGTGTCTTTCTGTATTAATGCTTCCTTTGGATATATGCCCAGGAGTGGGATTATTGTATCATATAGTAAGTGTATTTTTAGTTTTTTGAGGACTCTCCATACCATTTTCCATAAGTGCTGTACCAAACTACATTCCCACCGACAGTGTACAAGGGTTCACTGTTTTCCACACCCTCTCTAGCATTTACCATTTGAATATTCATGCTTTAATTATTTTATTGCAGCAGCAACATGTAAGAATGAAAAAGTGGCATCCTGGTGGCTGGGGGATGAGACTGTGTGTGTGTCCCTGTGCATGTGTGTATGTTCCTGTATGTGTGTACATGTCCCTGTGTGTACATGTGTGCCCTCCATGTGCCTGCATGGGGGTGGGGAGTGGGGCTGGAGCCTGTGTGTGTGACTGACATCTCAGGCACGTGGGCCTGGAGGGGTGTGCGAGGCTGTGATGCTGGGCTGAGAGGCTGTGACCTGACCAAGGCCTCACAAACCATCTTGGGGCCCAGGGCCCCACCCTTGCTTCCAGGCCTGTCACCAATCAGCTGGGGTGTCCCCTGTTGTGACACAGGGCTTGGAGTCCTGACCCTAAGGGCCCCACAACTTCCCTCAGGAGGAGGGGTCTCTGGGGCAGGAGGAGGTGGCTGGGCTTGGCATGAGGAGGGGGGAGCAGGGAATCCAATGGGGTGAGCATGGCTCTGGAGTTTGGGGGTGACCATCAGCA
This sequence comes from Camelus bactrianus, assembly GCF_048773025.1. Classification (NCBI taxonomy): domain Eukaryota; kingdom Metazoa; phylum Chordata; class Mammalia; order Artiodactyla; family Camelidae; genus Camelus; species Camelus bactrianus. The sequence goes on along the minus strand of NC_133544.1, from coordinate 111,983,770 downwards.
GTGAGGTGAGGGGAGTAAGAAGGGCCTCCTCACCAGGACTGAGTTTGTCACCCCGGCCAAGGGAGTCGCTCTTCTGCACAAGGGCCAATTTAGAAAAATGTGGAAAACCAAGTTTCAGGCTCCATGGTAGATAAGTCCCATTCCAGACGGAAATAGCAGGATGTGACCCCGTAAAAAGTGGTGAGCGCACGTGAGCCATCGCCTCGCCCAGAAAGGAATTCCCCCGAGAGCCAGAGCTCACCCCACACCCACCCAGGTGCCTGGGAGGCCTGGAGTGATGGCCCTGCTGGGGTCCCACTACTCAGGAAGATAGGGAGAGGAGCCTCTGGTCATACAGTCGAGGCCCAAGGAGGGGAAGAGACCTGCCCAGGTCACCCAGCACAGGAGGGCAGTCGGGTGGGACCCAGGACTTCGGGCTTGTCACAGGCCCCCTTCTTAGGAAAGGGGCACAGGCCTGCCTGGGAAAGAAGCATCTGGTAAGTGAATAACCCTGCAGACAGGGCCAAGTTGGCTGGCTGGCCGAGCATCAGTTTCCCCTCTGTGGAAAAGGGTACGGGAAGGCGCCTGCTCACAGGGTCTCTGTGAAGCTAGAGATGGTGCTGCTGTGGTGCTGGGAAGATCCCTCCTGGTCCTCCTTACCTTGGAAGTGGCCGGAGGGCCCTTCCTGAGGGCCGATGGTGCCTGTCTAGTTGGGCGGGCTGCTGGTCCCTGCGGCCCTGACAGTGGCAGCTACACGGCTTGGTGAAGGATGGACCAACTCCCCTTCCCAGGCACCCTGGCCCATCGTCCCCCACCACGCACCCTGGGCTGGCTCCCTCTTTCCTTCCTGCCTCCTCTTGTCTCTGCTTCCCCCCACCAGGTGTCCCTCTCTTGTCACCTCCTGTCCCTCTCTAGGACTTGACCCCCACCTTTCTCTCTCTCACTCACACACTGTCTCTCCCTGCGTGTGTCTTTCTCTGACTCTCCCCCAGGCCCTCAGACCCTGAGCTCAGGTCTAGCCCTGTCCAGGGCCACAGAGCCACAGGGCCATATGTATCCCAGCACTCCCACCCTCACAGCGATGTTCCAGCCCCAGCTCTGCTCACAGTGGAGGAGCCCGGTTACAGAGCTGCTCCTGCTGGCATTTGCTGCTGCATCACTGATCCCCCCCACTTCCTGGGCAGCGCAGCAGTCTCACCTTGACCTGTTTGTGGCCCAGCCTTGACCCCAGAGCTGCTGCAGGGCTGGCTGCCTCCCCCACCTGGAAGGAGGGAGGGCCCCGTGGGCTCCAGGGACAGCTGGTGCAGAGTGGAGTGGACTTTTTTTATGCCCAACACCTTCTCCCTGGCAGTGGTGGCACCCCAACCACTGACCCTGCCCCGCCCACCTCAGAGTCAGGAGGCTGTGGGAGGATGAAGGGCTCTCATGGGGCCCACTGAGAGCACTGCCACCCTCAGCCCCCCTCAGGGTCTGCCTGGAGCCGGGGCTGCCGGGCAGCAGACGCGGGTTGGGGGCACAGGCCTGGTCAGTGAAGGGCCTCTCACTGGACGCCCATGGCCTCCCTGCACCTCATCCGTTCCTCACCATGAGACACAGCCACTTCATTCTGGTCCTCTAGCTCATGACCGGACACCCGTGTGACTGACAGGCCCCATATGCCCAGTGAGTGTTTACTGACTGAGGCAGCACAGCCATCACTAGATCTAGACACAGGCTGTACCCACCACCCAGGAGGAGCCCCGGGGCCCCTGTGGTCACTGCTGCCCTGAAGGGGTAACCTTGCATCTGCCCTGTCATCTTAGTTCCTGCTGGTTTGTGAGTTGTGTGCCCGTGAATCACTGCGTGCCCTCAAGAGGGTGTGACCACTAGTCCTCCAGGAAGCAGACACTGACACAGAGAGAACTGTGACAATTTCATTAGGGGTGACAATAGGAGAGAACAGCAGAGGGGGCAGGTTGGAGCAGGGTAACATTCGGGCCGTAATGCACCTCTGACATCTTCTCTAAACACATCATTGCCACAGCTGAGGGGCCCCTTCAGTTGGCAAATGGACTGTGCTGTAAGGCAAAAAGAGTTATTTATTTTAATAGGATCTTATTTTTTCCTGATTTTGTCTTCTCTAATGTATGTATGGCCTCTGACAGACACTGTAGTCTGTGTGTGCATCTCCGTGTCTATATAGAATGAAAATAATTATTTTCACATCTCAGACACAGATCTCAAAATGTGCACATTCTCATTATTATATTTCCTTCTTTAACTAGTAAGACCTAAGATTTAATAGAAGAAAGGGACCTTTTGCCTTATCTTTAAAGCAGAGAATGGTAAGCTCTGGGCCTGAGCTCTTATAACTTCAGTTTAATTTAATGTACTTCCTAAGGTCTCTTTTGATGATTCTGTGTGCAGACACTTTCTTTTAAACTATGAGAATGCTGAGTGAGAAATATGTCCCAGTCATTTTGCAAAACAATGTGTGTGCTTGACCCAACCCTCCTCACAATGACGTCAGGGACCAGCGTTACCCCCGGCTCACAGAGAACAATGCTGAGACCCTGTGGGGGCCCCACTGAGTCTTGGTGTTAGGGGATGAACTGCAAGAACTCAAAGAATCAGAAATTGGATCTTGTGACATAAATGTGGAGATGCCAAGCTGACAGTGGGCATGGTGACAGGAGGGAGCAGGGGTGTAGGGACAGGGGTCCTACAGGGTGTCTCCTGATCACACCTGACTTCCCCCAAAGAACCTGCCTCATGCTGAAGGGCAAGGCACCTGCTCAGCTGATCTAAATCCTGCCTGCTCTTTTCAAATCACTGGGGCAAAAGAAAACTTCAGCCACACAAATTATCCTGAAAAAAACAAGCTAAATTTCAGTTTCTCTGATATCCAGAGATTTCATCCAGACCCAGAACTTTCAGAAACCCAAGAGAACAATCATCTTTATATGAGGTTGTGAACTGAGGGCTTTCTGGAGGCACTGGGTTCTGAAGGGGATACGTGCATGGCTGCACTGAGTCCCCTGCACACACATGTGGCTCTGAGTGGACCTCACGCTGCATTCACACGGCCCGCCTGAGCTGCCCACCCTGCCAGGAGTGACATTCCAGCTCCATCTGAGTGAACCCAACAAACGCCCACTGGGCAGCCCTTCAATTTTTTTCTTCCCCTCCACACCCTCTTATTCACTCCTGTGTGGCTCACGTGTCCCTCTTCTGCACTCTGAGGCCCTGCACGGGCACATCTGCTATGGTGACAAGCTGTCTGCTGTGAATGTCTCTCTCCCTCACTCGCTCCCTTACCCCTCGAGGCAACCCCATGAGCCCCTGAAGTTAGGGGTGTGCTTCACCCCTCACAGAGCACATCACATGGTCCATGCAAGAGGCACATCTGCCAAACTGGGACTTCAAATTCATTTGATATTCTGTCAAAAGTCTCTTCTGTTCTATACAAGAGACATCTGCTTCCCAGGTCAGGATGGGGAAATGACACAGTCCATCAGATGTGTGTGCTGGGAAGCTAGACAGACGTCACAATGTCCCAAGTCAGATTTCCTCAGGCATCGCAAGGCCCTGGAGTGCCATCTCCCCTTCTGCAAAGACTCGACAAGGGAGCAGAAGCACATGCTCTCATCTTACCGAGTGCTGTAACTGGTGGTGGTGGGGGTGGTGGTGTGTGAGAACACATAGGCCACAACAGAGGTGGGGGTGGCGGTGATGAATAGCCTCTGAGAAGTGACGCTGGGTGTCCCATCGGGTGAGGCACACCAAGTGGTCCTGCACAAGTACTGGGACATCGGGAATCCACAGTGACCTGCAGAACAGAAGAGAGAGCTGCGTTGGATGACAGACAAAAGGAACAACACCTACAGAACCTGAAACCCAATGCAGCAGCTGTCAGCACCGGGCACCCTCCCCTCCACCGGGTGCCCAGACAGCAGCACAGTGCCACATACTCAACCTTGGGGATAAAACACAGTTGCCACATGACACCGCCAGTGTCTGTAAGTGGAGAAAGGCGAGAGTCCTGCCTGAGACAATGTACAGAGGTTCCAGCAAATTGATAAATTAGGACCTCCCAAACAGGAAGCCTCTCTGTGCAGGACAACCCACCCTGACACCTTCCCCAGCTCCACAGAAGCATGGTCTGCATGAACCAGAAACACAGAGAAAGAAAGGCAGTGAAGGCCTGGTTTTCCACATAGAATCAGAGCCGCACCTGGGTACTTGCTCTGTCTGCAGGACCCTGCCAGACTCTCTTTACTCCATGATCACAAAGGGCCCTCCTATGCCAGCAGGAGCTTCCCCTGGGCGCAATGAGCTCTGAGGAGCTGGGCATCCCGCAGTCCTGTGGGGGAGCTGGCAAAGTGCTTCTGAGGGGACAAGGCTGTCCTCAGAAGGGAGTCAGTCTCCGCTACAATCATCCTTATTCGCAGGGATGTCTGGATTTTAAGTTCGCTAGGAAAAGCACACTACGTTTGTCATATGGGAAAGGGAAGGGGGAAGTCTCAATCCTGCAAATAACACCAACGGGATTTTAGCTCATGTGGAAAATCCCAAGGTGTGTGATGAGACAGAGAAGAAGCTCTAACAGCTTCCAGGGCAGAACCGACACACCGTGGGATGGAGAACATGATGCCAGGACTTTGGTGCAAATTGGTCCTGCAGGGAAGTAGGCATTTTTATGGCGGGCACTTGCCCTTCTAGCCTAAATTCCCTACTACAAATGCACCATCTCTGAGAGTCAGGCTTTTCTGCCCAAGAGTACAACTGGAGGCAGCGGGGAAGGCACCTTTACCTCCCCAGAAGAGACAGTGATGGTCTGTGATATTTACCATAACCAGGAAGACTCAAAGTTGCACAAACACCACGGTGTAAGGCTGGAGGTGTGGCTTAGCTCAGTTTTCAGTTACAAGGAATTGAATGGGCATTCTACAAAGGAGAAACCCACAGCCTGAGCAAGGAAACCATTCAAAGAATGACAACAGGAACCGGTCTCAGTGAAACAGGAGCAATCCCAAGAGAAGGAGGAAAAAAGGAGTTAGCCGAGCCAGGAGAATTCAGTATGGAGCAAGGGCTCACCATTCTTATGCTATTTTAAGAAAAACAGAGTCAAAACTTGAGGTCTTCAGCCCTCATGCACTCCCTCGCTGATGGCTTCTGCAAGTAACACTCAAGGTGACAGGGGGAGAGGAAAAGCCAATGGAAACTGGGCAAGAGTTTGAATTTGAAAACAAAAAGACATGACAGTCCCATAACAGAACACACAGTCTGCAGACGAGCCACAAGAGGCTGCTGCAAAAACAAAAGGATAAATATCCCAGAAAGACATCAACCGAAAATGACCACCCAATTTATCTAGGCCTATGTGGTCGCCTCAGGAGGGTGGGAGCTACCGGGGAACACAGGAGACACACGAGGTTCTGAATCGAAAAAAAAACACAGAAAGGATGGAGGATTAGGCTTATCAGAGCAGAATATACTCAAGGAAAACAAAAATTTGAGACTTCTTTCCCATATGACAATCGCTCTCATATCACACCGAGTGGGAGACAGGTCACAGGACCCTTGACTGAAGAGACCACAGGCCCCGGGTTCGGGTGTGTCTTCCATAACCGAACATCGGCTGTGGAAGGTCAGGGTCCCACTCGCTGCAGACAGTCATAGGGGCGGGCTTGTCCTCCAGGGAGCCAGGAACGAGGTGACTGTTGAATGTCAGTGTGCAGAACCGACACGTCTGCCTCCGTCAGAGGACCATCTTTCCCTCTACAACAGACACATCCCTCCGCAGGGCAGGACGGGGAAGACGCGGTCCATAAAGTGCGTCTGCTAAGGGACCAGAGGGACAAGGCCGTGAGCCCAGTCATGGCCGCCCGTGCACGGGGAAGCCCAAGAGAGCGATCTGCCCTTCTTCTGCAGTGACTCAAGGAAGAAACACAGGACTATGCTTTCCTCTTACTGAGCGGAGCAGCTGGCGGCGGGGTGCGAGGTTGCACAGGGCAGCAAGGGGGACCAGGTGCAGGTGCCCAGCTGGGCGACGACGGGCTGCACCCGGGGCGGGCCACGCAGGCAGGTCCTCGGAAACTTTGGGGCCCTCCGGCCCACGGGGTGACCTGCAGGACAGAAGGGAGGGCTGGGTTGGATGACAGACAAAAGCGCCATCACCGACAAGAGACGAAACCCAACGCAGCAGCTGTGGGCACAGGGCACCCTCACCTCCACCAGGTTCCCAGAGAGCAGCACGGTGCCACATGCTCCGCCCAGTCCTCTGGGTCCTGCCTGCAACCTGGGCCACACAGGGGGACACGGGGATACGACCCTGACGCCGCTCGTTGCCGCCGCCGCTGTCTCCAAGTGGAGGAAGCCAAGGGTCTTCCTGCCCGAGAAGCTGCACACAGAGATTCCAGCACACGGGTAAACTAGCGCCATCCCAACAGCCAGCCGCTCTGGGCGGGGCGGCCCTCCCCGCCACGTTCCCCAGGTCCACGAAAGATTGCCCGGCGCGGACCAGGAACACGGAGACGGGAAGCACGTGAAGAGCTCATTTTCCACACGAGCAAGCAGAGCCGCACCAGGGTCACCGCTCTGCCTGCAGGGATTTGCCTGCAGGGCTCTGCCTGCAGGACCTTGCCAGGCCCTCTCTGCCCCTCCTAACAAAGGGCCCTCCTCCACCACGCAGGGGCTGCCCCTGGGCGCAAAGGGCCCTGGGGATCTGGGCATCACGGATTCCTGTGGCGGAGAAGGCCAAGGGATCCTGAGGGGCAAGGCTGTCCTCAAAAGGGAGTCAGGTTCCGCTACAATCATCCCTATCCTCAGGGACGTCTGGATTTTAGGTTCGCTACGGAACGCACCCTAACTGCGTGCTACGGGAGAGTGACGTGGGGAGTCTCAATCCCACACCTGACACAAAATGGACTGTAAGAGCTCGTGCGCAAAACCCCACGGTGTGCCATGAGACCGATGAGCAGCTCTGACAGCTTCCAGGGCAGGCCCAACCCGGCGCAGGTTGGGGGACAAACAAAACGTACGCACACTGGTGCGCATCGGAATTCCCCACAGGGAAAGAGGCATTTTCACAGCGGGCTGTTTCCCTTCCACTCTCTATTTCCTACTACAAATGCACAATCTCCGAGAGCCAGGCTTTTCTGCCCAGAATACAACTGGAGGCAGCGGCCAAGACACATTTACCTCCTGAGAAAAGACAGTGAAGGGTTGTGAAGTTTACCACACCTAGGAAGACTCAAAGTTGCACAAAAAACACCATACAAAGCTGGAGGGAGGGCTTTGCCCCTTTTCAAGTTACCAGGAACTGAATGGACATTCTAAACAGGAGAAATTCCTGGCCTGACCCGGGAAACCAGTCAAAGGAATGACAACACATAAATCCGTCTCAGTGACCCAGGAACAACCCCAGGTGCAGGAGGTCAGGAAGGATTCAGCCGAGCCAGGAGAAGTCAGTGTGGAGCGAGGGCTCACCCTCCTCACGCTGTTTCGAGAAACCCACAGTCAAAGTATGTGGGCCCCGGCTCCTAAGCACTCCCTCATGGCTCCTGCAGGCACCAGCCAAGGCATCGGGCTCCAGGGAGAAGCAACCCACTGGCTCCTGGGCAAGAATTTTGAGTCTGAATAAGGCAGCAACACGCCACGCCAGACCCGTCACAGGACACACAGTCTGCAGACGAGGCCAGGAATGGCTGTCGGGAGAACTTGAATATCACCTTTCCCAGGACGAGGCCCAACAGAGCATGACCACCCCACTTCCCTGGGCCTCCGGGGACGCCGCAGGTGGGCGGGCCCTGCCGGGCCACACCGGAGCCGCGTCAGGTCCCTCATCGACTAAAAACCACAGAAAAAGATGGAGGATTAGGCTTTCCTGCAAAGACACTGCTGAATCGAACAAAATCTTTGCGCCTTCCTTCCTTCCTTCCTTCCCCGTATCACACTCGTTTCTTGGAGGAACTGGATACTGACCCCAGGAACTCCTGCATGCTAAGCCCGCATTCTCTCTACTGCTGAGCTACATATACCCTTCCCCCCAGAGCACACTAGTTTCTAGGCACAGAGAACAAGAAATGCCAGCCACGTTCACTTACACAATGTATAATAAGCTCCGTGTGCTCCACAAACAGAGGTCAGTGTTTTATGATCCGTCAGCTCCTGCGGAGCCACTTCTACAGTCCCACTAGCGTACTCCGGTTTTGTAATTTCGGGCTTCGTCGCCCCTTCCTAGGAACACAAAACAAGATAAATCAGGAACCGAACTTCAGATCATGTGCCTACGCTTAGTCAGTGAGGTAGACAACAGTTATTTACCGAAGCTATCAGAACATAAACCCTATCCTGGGAAAAGCTGGCGGTACAAATAAAAGGCAGATTCTCCTCTCTGTTCTGCCAGAGGCACAGGATCCATGAAAACAAATCAGAACCGAAAAGTTTCAGCAGCTCCACAACTGACGTGAACGGGTACAGTAACGCCACGAAGGACAGGAGAGTCCGCTGCACGTGGATAGCTCAGGGAATGCCGGGAAGACTTCACTGTTTCATAAAAGAGAGATCCAGTGCAGATAGGGGATGTGGAGGGGCTTTGGGGAAGGGCAGCCTGAGTAAAAGGAGCAGGTGGGAAACAGCTTAAGGCACTAAGGAAACTAGACCACTGTTACTGGTGGTGGAATGGGAAGACAAATCATGCTGCCTTGAAAATGATACATCACTTAATTAATTTCAAGTGAGGACAGCTAAAACAAGAACCAACACCAAGTTGCACGTAACTTTCCCAGGGATGAATTACTTTTCAATATCCTCTAATGAACTCTAAAGGAAAGACCCTGAAAACAAGAATGCCCATACAGAAACTGACTTCACTAGGTGAGTCTGGAAAATGAACACAATTGCATTATCCAGTCCTACGGCATTAAGCACAGAATCACATCCTAAACTGTAAGTTAAAAACATAAGTCAAAAATTCTCATCAGCAGATGCAAACGTGAAGATGCACACTCACACCAACCCCCGGTTTATGTCTCAGAATCCCCTGGTACTTATATAGTCACACAAAAACATTAACAACAAGAGACTGTACCTCATCCCAGGAAGATTCTCTTCCTCTCTCTTCTGTAAAGTGGCGCACTGACACACCAGCTGTAAAATGTAGTTACAGGTACATTAATGAGAATATTCACGAATGTATATTAAAACAACCACGTGCTTCTATCTCCGTTCGTGGATGTGTCAAAACAAAAGTGGCAGAAAAGACTTTCAAAGAGTTAGAGCATTTTCTGAAAAAAAAGCTTAAGTCACGGTTGGGATATATTTCAAACCAAGTAGTAAGAGGAAAACACGTAAAAAGAATGGATATGGAAGTTGGGTTTGCGCACTATGTATTTCTAATATTTGAAGTTTGCTCTTGTTTTTGTTTTTCATTTTCTTCTGTTTTTAAATGGAGGTACCGGGAATGAGCACACGGAATTCGGCATGCAAAGCAAGCATTCTATTTACCACTAACCTATGTCCTTCCCCAAGTCAACTAGATTCTCGGCATAGATAAAATAAAGTACAAAACACTCTTTCATGGTTCACTGCATTACAAAACATGTTAGTTTGCTGAAGCACAAAAGATCTTTGAGGCCTTCTTCCACGTATCACACTAAGTCTCACATCAGACCAAGTGGGAGACATGTCACAGTACCCTTGACTGAAGAGACCACAGGCCCCGGGTTCGGGTGTGTCTCCCATAACCGATCATCGGCTGTGGAAGGTCAGGGCTCCAATCGCTGCAGACAGTGACAGGAGCGGGCTTGTCTTCCAGGGAGCTCAGAACGTGGTGTCTGTTGAAGGCCCGTGTGCAGAACCGACACGTCTGCCCTCAGTCAGAGGACCCTCTTTGCCTCTACAACAGACACCTCCCTCCCCAGGGCAGGACGGGGAAGACGCGGTCCATCAAGTGCGCCTTCTAAGGGACCAGAGGGACACGGCAGTGAGCCCAGTCACAGCCGCCCTTGCACGAGGAAGCCCTGGAGAGCGATCTGCCCTTCTTCTGCAGTGACTCAAGGTAGAAACAGAGGACTATGCTTTCCTCTTACTGAGCGGAGCAGCTGGCCGTGGGGGCGAGGATGCACAGGGCACCAAGGGGGAACAGGTGCAGGTGCCCAGCTGGGCGACGACGGGCCGAACCCGGGGCAGGCCACGCAGGCTGGTCCTCGGAAAGTTTGGGGCCCACCGGCCCACGGGGTGACGTGCAGGACAGAAGGGAGGGCTGGGTTGGATGACAGACAAAAGCGCCAACACCGACAACAGCCGAATCCCAACGCAGCAGCCGTCGGGACCGGGCACCCTCCCCTCCACAGGGTGCCCAGAGAGTAGCACAGTGCCACACGCTCTGCCCAGCCCTCTGGGGTCTGCCTGACGCCTGGGCCACACAGGGTGACACGGGGTACGACCCTGATGCAGCACGTCAGCGCCGCCGCTGATTCCAAGTAGAGGAAGCCAAGGGTCCTCCTGCCCGAGAGGCTGAACAAAGAGCTTCCAGCACACGGGCAAACTAGCGCCTTCCAAACAGACACCCGCTCTAGGCGGGACGGCCTTCCCCGCCAACTTCCCCAGCTCCACGCAATCTTGCCCGGCGCGACCAGGAACACGGACACGGGACGGACGTGAAGAGCTCATTCTCCACACGAGCAAGCAGAGCTGCACCAGGGTCACCGCTCTGCCTGCAGGGCTCTGCCTGCAGGGCTCTGCCTGCAGGGCTCTGCCTGCAGGACCCTAACATGCCCTCTCTGACCTTCAACACAAAGGGCCCTCCTCTTCCACGCAGGGGCTGCCCCTGGGCGCAAAGAGCCCTGGGGAGCTGGGCATCCCGGAGTCCTGCGGCGGAGCTGGCCAAGGGCTCCCGAGGGGACAAGGCTGTCCTCAGAAGGGACTCAAGCTCCGCTACAATCATCCCTATCCTCAGGGTCGTCTGGATTTTACGTTCGCTACGGAACGCACCCTACATGCGTGGTACGGGAGAGTGACGTGGGGAGTCTCAACCCCACACCTGACACCAAAGGGACTGTACCAGCTCGTGCGCAAAACCCCACGGTGTGCCATGAAACTGACGAGCAGCTCTGACAGCTTCCAGGGCAGGCCCGACCCGGCGCAGGGTGGGGGACAAACACAACGTACGCAATCTGGTGCACGTCTGAATTCCCCCGCAAAGAAGGAGGCATTTTCATGGCGGGCTCTTTCCCTTCCAGCCTCTATTCCCTTCTACAAACGCACCATCTCCGAGAGCCAGGCTTTTCTGCCCAGAGTACAACTGGAGGCAGCGGCCAAGACACACTAACCTCCCGAGAAAAGACAGAGACGGGCTGTGACGTTTACCACACCCAGGAAGACTCCAAGTTGCACAAAGCACACCGTACAAAGCTGCAGGGAGGGCTTTGCCCCTTTTCCAGTTACCAGGATCTGAATGGACATTCTAAACAGGAGAATCACCTGGCCTGAGCCAGGAAACCAGTCAAAAGACCGACGACACAGAAACCCGTCTAAGTGACCCAGGAGCAACCCCAGGTGCAGGAGGTCAGGAAGGAGTCAGCCGAGCCAGGAGAAGTCAGTTTGGAGCGAGGGCTCATCCTCCTCACGCTGTTTTGAGAAACACACTGTCAAAGTCTGTGGGCCCCGGCTCCTAAGCACTCCCTCATGGCTCCTGCAGGCACCAGCCAAGGCGACGGGCTCCCAGGAGAAGCAGCCCACTGGCTCCTGGGCAAGAATTTTGAGTCTGAAAAAGGCAGCGACACGCCACGCCAGACCCGTCACAGGACACACAGTCTGCAGACGAGTCCAGGAACGGTTGCCGGGAGAACGGGACGATTACCATTCCCAGGACGAGGCCAATCAGAGCATGACCACCCCACTTCCCTGGGCCTCCGGGGCCGCCACAGGTGGGCGGGCGCTGCCGGGCCACACCGGAGCCGCGCCAGCTCCCGCGTCGGCAAAAAACCACAGAAAAGAATGGAGGAATAGGCTTTCCTGCGAAGACACTGCTGAAGCGAAACAAAACCTTTCCGCCTTCCTTCCTTCCTTCCTTCCCCGTATCACACTCGTTTCTAGGAGGAACTGGATACTGACCCCAGGAACTCCTGCATGCTAAGCCAGCATTCTCTCTACTGCTGAGCTACATATACCCTTCCCCCCAGAGCACACTAGTTTCTAGGCACAGAGAACAAGAAATGCCAGCCACGTTCACTATCTTACCCAGTGTATAATAAGCTCCGTGTGCTCCACCAACAGAGGTCAGTGTTTTATGATCCGTCAACTCCTGCGGAGCCACTTCTACAGTCCCAGTAGCGTACTCCGGTTTTGTAATTTCGGGCTTAGTCGCCCATTCCTAGGAACTCAAAACAAGATAAAGCAGGAACCGAACTTCAGATCATGTGCCTACGCTTATTCATTCTGGTAGACAACAGTTATTTACCGAAGCTATCAGAACATAAGCCCTATCCTGGGAGAAGCTGGCGGTAAAAATAAAAGGCAGATTCTCCTCTCTGTTCTGCCAGAGGCACAGGATCCATGAAAACAAATCAGCACAGAAAAGTTTCAACAGCTCCACAACTGAGGTGAACGGGTACAGTAACGCCACAAAGCACAGGAGAGTCCGCTGCACGTGGATAGCTCAGGGAATGATGGGAAGATCGCACTGTATCATAAAAGAGATATCCAGCGCAGAGGTGGGATGTGGAGGGGCTTTGGGGAAGGGCAGCCTGAGTAAAAAAGGAGGTGGGAAACAGCGTAAGGCACTAAGGAAACTAGACCACTGTTACTGGCGGTGGAATGGGAAGACAAAGCATGCTGCCTTGAAAATGAAACATCACTTAATTAATTTCAAGTGAGGACGGCTAAAACAAGAACCAACACCAAGATGCACCTAACTTTCCCAGGGATGAATTTCTTTTCAATATCCTCTAATGAACTCTAAAGGAAAGACCCTGAAAACAAGAATGCCCATACAGACACTGGCTTCAGTAGGTGAGTCTGGAAAATGAACACAAGTGCATTATCCATTCCTATGGCATTAAGCACAGAATCACATCCTAAACTGTAAGTTAAAAACATAAGTCAAAAATTCTCATCAGCAGATGCAAACGTGAAGATGCACACTCACACCAACCCCCGGTTTATGTCTCAGAATCCCCTGGTACTTATATAGTTACACAAGGACATTAACAACAAGAGACTGTACCTCATCCCAGGAAGATTCTCTTCCTCTCTCTTCTGTAAAGTGGCGCACTGACAAACCATCTGTAAAATGTAGTTACAGGTACATTAATTAGAATATTCACGAAAGTATATTAAAACCACCATGTGCGTCTATCTCCGTTCGTGGATGTGTCAAAACAAAAGTGGCAGAAAAGACTTTCAAAGAGTTAGAGCATTTTCTGAAAAAAAAGCTTAAGTCACGGTTGGGATATATTTCAAACCAAGTAGTAAGAGGAAAACACGTAAAAAGAATGGATATGGATGTTGGGTTTGCGCACTATGTATTTCTAACATTTGAAGTTTGCTCTTGTTTTTGTTTTTCATTTTCTTCTGTTTTAAATGGAGGTACCGGGAATGAGCACATGGAATTCGGCATGCTAAGCAAGCATTCTATTTACCACTAACCTATGTCCTTCCCCAAGTCAACTAGCTTCTCGGCATAGATAAAATAAAGTACAAAACACTCTTTCACGGTTCACTGTATTACAAAACATGTTAGTTTGCTGAAGCACAAAAGAACTTTGAGGCCTTCTTCCCCGTATCACACTAAGTCTCACATCAGACCGAGTGGGAGACAGGTCACAGGACCCTTGACTGAAGAGACCACAGGCCCCGGGTTCGGGTATGTCTCCCATAACCGAACTTCGGCTGTGGAAGTTCAGGGCTCCACTCGCTGCAGACAGTGACAGGGGCGGGATTGTCTTCCAGGGAGCCCAGAACGTGGTGTCTGTTGAAGGCCCGTGTGCAGAAACGACACGTCTGCCGTCAGTCCGAGGACCCTCTTTCCCCCTACAACAGACACCTCCCTACCCAGGGCAGGACGTGGAAGTCGCGGTCCATAAAGTGCGTCTTCTAAGGGAACAGAGGGACACGGCCGTGAGCCCAGTCACAGCCGCTCGTGCACGGGGAAGCCCCGGTGAGCGATCTGCCCTTCTTCTGCAGTGACTCAAGGAAGAAACAGAGGACTATGCTTTCCTCTTACCGAGCGGAGCAGGTGGCCGTGCGGGCGATGTTGCACAGGGCTCCAAGAGGGACCAGGTGCACGTGCACAGCTGGGCGACGACAGGCCGCACCCAGTGCAGGCCACGCAGTCTGGTCCTCGGAAAGGTTGGGGCCCTCCGGCCCACGGGGTGACCTGCAGGACAGAAGGGAGGGCTGGGTTGGATGACAGACAAAAGCGCCAACACCAACATGAGCCGAAACAAAACACAGCAGCCGTCGGCACCGGGCACCCTCCCCTCCACCGGGTGCCCAGAGAGTAGCACTGTGCCACAGGCTCCGCCCAGCCCTCTGGGGTCTGCCTGCAGCCTGGGCCGCACAGGGGGACACGGGGATATGACCCTGATGCCGCACGTCCCCGCCGCCGCTGTCTCCAAGTGGAGGAAGCCAAGGGTCCTCCTGCCTGAGAGGCTGCACAAAGAGCTTACAGCCCACGGGCAATCTAGCGCCTTCCCAATAGCCAGCCGCTCTGGGCGGGACGGCCCTCCGTGCCACCTTCCCCAGCTCCAAGCAAGCTTGCCCGGCGCGGACCAGGAACACGGAAACGGGACGGACGTGAAGAGCTCATTCTCCACACGAGCAAGCAGAGCCGCACCAGGGACACCGCTCTGCCTGCAGGGCTCTGCCTGCAGGGCTCTGCCTGCAGGACCGTGCCAGGCCCTCACTTCCCCCACCTCAAAAAGGGCCCTCCTCCTCCACCCAGGGGCTGCCCCTGGGCGCAAAGAGCCCTGGGGAGCTGGGCATCCCGGAGTCCTGCGGCGGAGCTTGCCAAGGGCTCCCGAGGGGATAAGGCTGTCCTCAGAAAGGACTCAGGCTCCGCTACAATCATCCCTATCCTCAGGGTCGTCTGGATTTTACGTTCGCTATGGAACGCACCCTACATGCATGCTACGGGATAGTGACGTGGGGAGTGTCAACCCCACAGCTGACACCAAAGGGACTGTACCAGCTCGTGCGCAAAACCCCACCGTGTGCCATGAGACCGACGAGCAGCTCTGAGAGCTTCCAGGGCAGGCCCGACCCGGCGCAGGGTGGGGGACAAACACAACGTACGCACTCTGGTGCGCATCGGAATTCCCCCGCAGTGAAGGAGGCATTTTCACGGCGGGCTCTTTCCCTTCCAGCCTCTATTCCCTACTACAAACGCACCATCTCCGAGAGCCAGGCTTTTCTGCCCAGAGTACAACTGGAGTCAGTGGCCAAGTCACAATTACCTCCCGAGAAAAGACAGTGTCGGGCTGTGACGTTTACCACAACCAGGAAGACTCCAAGTTGCACAAGGCACACTGTACAAAGCTGGAGGGAGGGCTTTGCCCCTTTTCCAGTTACCAGGATCTGAATGGACATTCTAAACAGGAGAATCACCTGGCCTGAGCCGGGAAACCAGTCAAAAGAACGACGACACAGAAATCCATCTCAGTGACCCAGGAGCAACCCCAGGTTCAGGAGGTCAGGAAGGAGTCAGCCAAGCCAGTAGAAGTCAGTGGGGAGTGAGGGCTCACACCCCTCATGCTGTTTCGAGAATCCCACAGTCAAAGTATGCGGGCCCCGGCTCCTAAGCACTCCCTCATGTCTCCTGCAGGCACCAGCCAAGGCGACGGTCTCCCGGGAAAAGCAGCCCACTGGCTCCTGGGCAAGAGTTTTCAGTATGAAAAAGGCAGCGACACACCACGCCAGACCCGTCACAGAACACACAGTCTGCAGACGAGTCCAGGAACGGCTGCCGGGAGAACGGGAAGATCACCTTTCACAGGACGAGGCCCAACAGAGCATGACCACCCCACTTCCCTGGGCCTCCGGGGCCGCCGAAGGTGGGCGGGCGCTGCCGGGCCACACCGGAGCCGCGCCAAGTCCCGCGTCGGCTAAAAACCACAGAAAAGGATGGAGGATTAAGATTTCCTGCGAAGACACTGCTGAAGCGAAACAAAAGCTTTGCGCCTTCCTTCCTTCCTTCCTTCCGGGTTTCACACTCGTTTCTAGGAGGAACTGGATACTGACCCCAGGAACTCCTGCATGCTAAGCCAGCATTCTCTCTACTGCTGAGCTACATATACCCTTCCCCCCAGAGCACACTAGTTTCTAGGCACAGAGAACAAGAAATGCCAGCCACGTTCACTAACTTACCTAGTGTATAATAAGATCCGTGTGCTCCACCAACAGAGGTCAGTGTTTTATGATCCGTCAGCTCCTGCGGAGCCACTTCTACAGTCCCAGTAGCTTACTCCGGTTTTGTAATTTTGGGCTTTGTCGCCCCTTTCTAGGAACACAAAACAAGATACATCAGGAACGGAAATTCAGACCATGTGCCTACGCTTATTCATTCTGGTAGACAACAGTTATTTACCGAAGCTATCAGAACATAAGCCCTATCCTGGGAGAAGCTGGCGGTAAAAATAAAAGGCAGATTCTCCTCTCTGTTCTGCCAGATGCACAGGATCCATGAAAACAAATCAGCACAGAAAAGTTTCAAAAGCTCTACAAATGAGGTGAACGGGTACAGTAACGCCACAAAGCACAGGAGAGTCCGCTGCACGTGGATAGCTCAGGGAATGCTGGGAAGACCGCAATGTTTTGTAAAAGAGAGATCCAGCGCAGAGGGGGGATGTGGAGGGGCTTTGAGGAAGGGCAGCCTGAGTAAAATGAGCAGGTGGGAAACAGCGTAAGGCATTAAGGAAACTAGACCACTGTTACTGGCGGTGGAATGGGAAGACAAAACATGCTGCCTTGAAAATGAAACATCACTTAATTAATTTCAAGTGAGGACGGCTAAAACAAGAACCAACACCAAGATGCACCTAACTTTCCCAGGGATGAATTTCTTTTCAAAATCCTCTAATGAACTGTAAGGGAAGGTCCCTGAAAACAAGAATGCCCATACAGACACTGGCTTCTCTAGGTGAGTCTGGAAACTGAACACAAGTGCATTATCCATTCCTATTGCATTAAGCACAGAATCACATCCTAAACTGTAAGTTAAAAGCATAAGTCAAAAATTCTCTTCAGCAGATGCAAACGTGAAAATGCACACTCACACCAACCCCAGGTATATGTCTCAGAATCCCCTGGTACTTACATAGTCACACAAGGACATTAACAACAAGAGACTGTACCTCATCCCAGGAAGATTCTCTTCCTCTCTCTTCTGTAAAGTGGCGCACTGACACACCATCTGTAAAATGTATTTACAGGTACATTAATGAGAATATCCACGAATGTATATTAAAACAACCATGTGCATCTATCTCCGTTCGTGGATGTGTCAAAACAAAAGTGGCAGAAAAGACTTTCAAAGAGTTAGAGCATTTTCTGAAAAAAATGCTTAAGTCACGGTTGGGATATATTTCAAACCAAGTAGTAAGAGGAAAACACGTAAAAATAATGGATATGTAATTTGGGTTTGCGCACTATGTATTTCTAACATTTGAAGTTTGCTCTTGTTTTTGTTTTTTGTTTTATTCTGTATTTAAATGGAGGTACCGGGAATGAGCAAACGGATTTCGGCATGCTAATCAAGCATTCTATTTACCACTAACCTATGTCCTTCCCCGAGACAACTAGCTTCTCGGCATAGATAAAATAATGTACAAAACACTCTTTCACGGTTCACTGCCTTACAAAACATGTTAGTTTGCTGAAGCACAAAAGAACTTTGAGGCCTTCTTCCCCATATCACACTAAGTCTCACATCAGACCAAGTGGGAGACAGGTCACAGGACCCTAGACTGAAGAGTCCACAGGCCCCGGGTTCGGGTGTGTATCCCATAACCGAACATCGGCTGTGGAAGTTCAGTGCTCCACTCGCTGCAGACAGTGACAGGGTTGGGCTTTTCTTCCAGGGAGCCCGGAACGTGGTGTCTGTTGAAGTCCCGTGTGCAGAACCGACACATCTGCCCTGCGTCCGAGGACCCACTTTCCCTCTACAACAGACACCTCCCTCCCCAGGGCAGGACGGGGAAAATGCGGTCCATCAAGTGCGTCTTCTAAGTGACCAGAGGGACACAGCAGTGAGCCCAGTCACAGCCGCCCGTGCACGGGGAAGCCCCGGAGAGCGATCGGCCCTTCTTCTGCAGTGACTCAAGGAAGAAACAGAGGACTATGCTTTCCACCTACCGAGCGGAGCAGCTGGCCGTGGGGGGCGAGGTTGCACAGGGCACCAAGTTGGACCAGGTGCAGGTGCCCAGCTGGGCGACGACGGGCCGCACCCGGGGCAGGCCACGCAGGCTGGTCCTCGGAAAATTTGGGGCCCTCCGGCCTACGGGGTGACCTGCAGGACAGAAGGGATGGCTGGGTTGGATGACAGACAAAAGCGCCATCACCGACAAGAGACGAAACCCAACGCAGCAGCCGTCGGCACCGGGCACCCTCCACTCCACCGGGTGCCCAGAGAGCTGCACGGTGCCACACGCTCTGCCCAGCCCTCTGGGGCCTGCCTGCAGCCTGGGCCGCACAGGGGGACACGGGGATACGACCCTGATGCCGTACGTCGCTGCCGACGCTCTCTCCTAGTGGAGGAAGCCAAGGGGCCTCCTGCCCGAGATGCTGCACACAGAGCTTAGAGCACACGGGCAAACTTGCGCCATCCCAACAGCCAGCCGCTCTGGGCGGGACGGCCCTCCCCGCCACCTTCCCCAGCTCCACGCAAGCTTGCCCAGCGCGGACCAGGAACACGGACACGGGACGGACGTGAAGAGTTCATTCTACACACGAGCAAGCAGAGCCGAACCAGGGTCACCGCTCTGCCTGCAGATCTCTGCCTGCAGGACCGTGCCAGGCCCTCTCTGCCCCCTCCTCACAAAGGGCCCTCCTCCTACACGCAGGGGCTGCCCCTGGGCGCAAAAAGCCCTGGGGAGCTGGGCATCCCGGAGTCCTGCGGCGGAGCTGGCCAAGGGCTCCCGAGGGGACAAGGCTGTCCTCAGAATGGACTCAGGCTCCGCTACAATCATCCCTATCCTCAGGGACGTCTGGATTTTACGTTCGCTACAGAACGCACCCTAACTGCCTGCTACGGGAGAGTGACGTGGGGAGTCTCAACCCCACACCTGACACCAAACGGACTGTACAAGCTCGTGCGCAAAACCCCACGGTGTGCCATGAGACCGACGAGCAGCTCTGAGAGCTTCCAGGGCAGGCCCGACCCGGCGCAGGGTGGGGGACAAACACAACGTACGCACTCTGGTGCGCATCGGAATTCCCCCGCATGGAAGGAGGCATTTTCAAGGCGGGCTCTTTCCCTTCCAGCCTCTATTCCCTACTACAAACGCACCATCTCCAAGAGCCAAGCTTTTCTGCCCAGAGTACAACTGGAGGCAGCGGCCAAGACACACTTACATCCCGAGAAAAGACAGTGACGGGCTGTGAAGTTTACCACAACCAGGAAGACTCCAAGTTGCACAAAGCACACTGTACAAAGCTGGAGGGAGGGCTTTGCCCCTTTTCCAGTTACCAGGATCTGAATGGACATTCTAAACTGGAGAATCACTTGGCCTGAGCCGGGAAACCAGTCAAAAGAACGACGACACAGAAACCCGTCTAAGTGACCCAGGAGCAACCCCAGGTTCAGGGGGTCAGGAAGGAGTCAGCCGAGCCAGGAGAAGTCAGTGTGGAGCGAGGGCTCACCTTCCTCACGTTGTTTCGAGAAACCGACAGTCAAAGTCTGCGGGCCCTGGCTCCTAAGCACTCACTCATGGCTCTTGCAGGCACCAGCCAAGGCGACGGGCTCCCAGGAGAAGCAGACCACTGGCTCCTGGGCAAGAGTTTTGAGTCTGAAAAAGGCAGCGACACGCCACGCCAGACCCGTCACAGGACACACAGCCTGCAGACGAGGCCAGGAACGGCTGCCGGGAGAACGGGAAAATCACCTTTCCAAGGACGAGGCCCAACAGAGCATGACCACCCCACTTCCCTGGGCCTCCGTGGCCGCCGCATGTGGACGGGCGCTGCCGGGCCACACCGGAGCCGCGCCAAGTCCCGCGTCGGCTAAAAACCACAGAAAAGGATGGAGGATTAGGCTTTACTTCGAAGACACTGCTGAAGCGAAACCAAAGCTTTGCGCCTTCCTTCCTTCCTTCCTTCCGGGTTTCACACTCGTTTCTAGGAGGAACTGGATATTGACTCCAGGAACTGCTGCATGCTAAGCCCGCATTCTCTCTACTGCTGAGCTACATATACCCTTCCCCCCAGAGCACACTAGTTTCTAGGCACAGAGAACAAGAAATGCCAGCCACGTTCACTAACTTACCCAGGGTATAATAAGCTCCGTGTGCTCCACCAACAGAGGTCAGTGTTTTATGATCCGTCAGCTCCTTCAGAGCCACATCTACAGTCCCAGTACTGTACTCCGGTTTTGTAATTTCGGGGTTAGTCGCCCCTTTCTAGGAACACAAAACAAGATAAATCAGGAACCGAACTTCAGATCATGTGCCTACGCTTAGTCAGTCAGGTAGACAACAGTTATTTACCGAAGCTATCAGAACATAAGCCCTATCCTGGGAGAAGCTGGCGGTACAAATAAAAGGCAGATTCTCCTGTCTGTTCTGCCAGAGGCACAGGATCCATGAAAACAAATCATCACAGAAAAGTTTCAACAGCTCTACAACTGAGGTGAACAGGTACAGTAATGCCACAAAGCACAGGAGAGTCTGCTGCACGTGGATAGCTCAGGGAATGCTGGGAAGACAGCACTGTTTCTGAAAAGAGAGATCCAGTGCAGAGGGGGGATGTGGAGGGGCTTTGGGGAAGGGCAGCCTGAGTAAAAGGAGCAGGTGGGAAACAGCGTAAGGCATTAAGGAAACTAGACCACAGTTACTGGCAGTGGAATGGGAAGACAAAACATGCTGCATTGAAAATGAAATATCACTTAATTAATTTCAAGTGAGGACGGCTAAAACAAGAATCAACACCAAGATGCACCTAACTTTCCCAGGGATGAATTTCTTTTCAATATCCTCTAATGAACTGTAACTGAAGGACCCTGAAATAAAGAAAGCCCATACATACATTGGCTTCACTAAGTGAGTCTGGAAAATGAACACAAGTGCATTATCCAGTCCTACGGCATTAAGCACAGAATCACATCCTAAACTGTAAGTTAAAAGCATAAGTCAAAAATTCTCATCAGCAGATGCAAACGTGAAGATGCACACTCACACCAACCCCTGGTTTATATCTCAGAATCCCCTGGAACAAATATAGTCACACAAGGACATTAACAAAAAGAGACTGTACCTCATCCCAAGAAGATTCTCTTCCTCTCTCTTCTGTAAACTGGCGCACTGACACACCATCTGTAAAATGTAGTTACAGGTACATTAATGAGAATATTCACGAATGTATATTAAAACAACCATGTGCGTCTATCTCCGTTCGTGGATGGGTCAAAACAAAAGTGGCAGAAAAGACTTTCAAAGAGTTAGAGCATTTTCTGAAAAAAATGCTTAAGTCACGGTTGGGATATATTTCAAACCAAGTAGTAAGAGGAAAACACGTAAAAATAATTGATATTGAAGTTGGGTTTGCGCACTATGTATTTCTAACATTTGAAGTTTGCTCTTGTTTTTGTTTTTTGTTTTCTTCTGTATTTAAATGGAGGTACCGGGAATGAGCACACGGAATTCGGCATGCTAAGTAAGCATTCTATTTACCACTAACCTATGTCCTTCCCCGAGTCAATTAGCTTCTCGGCATAGATACAATAAAGTACAAAACATTCTTTCACGGTTTACTGCCTTACAAAACATGTTAGTTTGCTGAAGCGCAAAAGAACTTTGAGGCCTTTTTCCCCGTATCACACTAAGTCTCACATCAGACCGAGTGGGAGACAGGTAACAGGACCCTTGACTGAAGATACCACAGGCCCCGGGTTCGGGTGTATCTCCCATAACCGAACATCGGCTGTGGAAGTTCAGGGCTCCACTCGATGCAGACAGTGACAGGGGCGGGGTTGTCTTCCAGGGACCCGGAACGTGGTGTCTGTTGAAGGCCCTTGTGCAGAACCGACACGTCTGCCCTCCGTCCGAGGACCCACTTTCCCTCTACAACAGACACCTCCCTCCCCAGGGCAGGACGGGGAAGACGCGGTCCATCAATTGCGCCTTCTAAGGGACCAGAGGGACACGGCAGTGAGCCCAGTCACAGCCGCCTGTGCACGGGGAAGCCCCGGAGAGCGATCTGCCCTTCTTCTTCCGTGACTCAAGGAAAAAACAGAGGACTATGCTTTCCTCTTACCGAGCGGAGCAGATGGCCGTGGGGGTCGAGTTTGCACAGGGCACCTAGGGAGACCTGGTGCCGTTACCCAGCTGGGCGAAGACAGGCTGCACCCGGGCAGGCCACGCAGGCTGGTCCTCTTAAAGTTTGGGGCCCTCCGGCCCACAGGGTGACCTGCAGGACAGAAGGGAGGGCTGGGTTGGATGACAGACAAAAGCGCCAACACTGACAAGAGACGAAACATAACGCAGCAGGCGTCGGCACCGGGCACCCTCCCCTCCACCGGGTGCCCATAGAGTTCCACAGTGAAACACGCTCCGCCCAGCACTCTGGGGTCTGCCTGCAGCCTGGGCCGCATAGGGGACACGGGAATACGAGCCTGATGCCGCATCTCACCGCCGCCGCTGTCTCCAAGTGGAGAAAGCCAAGGGTCCTCCTTCCCGAGAGGCTGCACACAGAGCTTCCAGCCCACGGGCAAACTAACGCCTTCCCAACAATCAGCCGCTCTGTGTGGGACGGCCCTACCTGCTCCTTCCCCTGCTCCACGCAAGCTTGCCCGCCGCGGACCAGGAACACGGACACGGGACGGACGTGAAGAGCTCATTCTCAACACGAGCAAGCAGAGCCGCACCAGGGTCACCGCTCTCCCTGCAGGGCTCTGCCTGCAGGGCTCTGCCTGCAGTGCCCTGCCTGCAGGACCCTACCAGGCCCTCTCTGCCCCCTCCACACAAAGGGACCTCCTCTTCCACGCAGGGGCTGCCCCTGGGCGCAAAGAGCCCTGGGGAGCTGGGCATCCAAGAGACCTGCGGCGGAGCTAGCCAAGGGCTCCTGAGGGGAAAAGGCTGTCCTCAGAAGGGACTCAGGCTCCGCTACAATCATCCCTATCCTCAGGGACTTCTGGATTTTACGTTCGCTACAGAACGCACCATACCTGCGTGCTTTGGGAGAGTGACGTGGGGAGTCTCAACCCCACACCTGACACCAAAGGGACTGTAAAAGCTCGTGCCCAAAACCCCACGGTGTGCCATGAGAACGACGAGCAGCTCTGACAGCTTCCAGGGCATGCCCGACCCGGCGCAGGGTGGGGTACATACACAACGTACGCACTCTGGTGCGCATCGGAATTCCCCCGCAAGGAAGGAGGCATTTTCACTGTGGGATCTTTCCCTTCCAGCCTCTATTCCCTACTACAAACGCACCATCTCCCAGAGCCAGGCTTTTCTGCCCAGAGTACAACTGGAGGCAGCGGCCAAGACACACTTACGTCCCGAGAAAAGACAGTGACGGGTTGTGACGTTTACCACACCCAGGAAGACTCCAAGTTGCACAAAGCACACCGTACAAAGCTGGAGGGAGGGCTTTGCCCCTTTTCCATTTACCAGGATCTGAATGGACATTATAAACAGGAGAATCACATGGCCTGAGCCGGGAAACCAGTCAACAGAACGACGACACAGAAACCTGTCTAAGTGACCCAGGAGCAACCCCAGGTGCAGGAGGTCAGGAAGGAGTCAGCCGAGCCAGGAGAAGTCAGTGTGGAGCGAGGGCTCACTCTCCTCACGCTGTTTCGAGAAACCCACAGTCAAAGTTTGCAGGCCCCGGCTCCTAAGCACTCCCTCATGGCTCCTGCAGGCACCAGCCAAGGCGACGGGCTCCCGGGAGAAGCAGCCCACTGGCTCCTGGGCAAGAGTTTTGAGTCTGAAAAAGGCAGCGACACGCCACGCCAGACCTGTCACAGGACACACAGTCTGCAGACGAAGCCAGGAACGGTTGCCGGGAGAACGGGACGATCACCATTCCCAGGACGAGGCCCAACAGAGCAGACCACCCCACTTCCCTGGGTCTCCGGGGCCGCCGCAGGTGGGCGGGCGCTGCCGGGCCACACCGGAGCCGCGCCAGGTCCCGCGTCGGCTAAAAACCACAGAAAAGGATGGAGGAATAGGCTTTCCTGCGAAGACACTGCTGAAGCGAAACAAAACCTTTGCGCCTACCTTCCTTCCTTCCTTCCCCGTATCACACTCGTTTCTTGGAGGAACTGGATACTGACCCCAGGAACTCCTGCATGCTTAGACCACATTCTCTCTACTGCTGAGCTACATATACCATTCCCCCCAGAGCACACTAGTTTCTAGGCACAGAGAACAAGAAATGCCAGCCACGTTCACTAACTTACCCAGTGTATAATAAGCTCCATGTGCTCCACCAACAGAGGTCAGTGTTTTATGATCCGTCAGCTCCTTCGGAGCCACTTCTACAGTCCCAGTAGCGTACTCCGGTTTTGTAATTTCGGGCTTAGTCGCCCCTTCTTGGAAAACAAAACAAGATAAATCAGGAACCGAACTTCAGATCATGTGCCTACGCTTAGTCAGTCAGGTAGACAAAAGTTATTTACCGAAGCTATCAGAACATAAGCCCTATCCTGGGAGAAGCTGGCAGTACAAATAAAGGGCAGATTCTCCTCTCTGTTCTGCCAGAGGCACAGGATCCATGAAAACAAATCAGCACAGAAAACTTTCAACAGCACTACAACTGAGGTTAACGGGTAGAGAAACGCCACAAAGCACAGGAGATTCCGCTGAATGTGGATAGCTCAGGGAATGCTGGGAAGACCGCACTGTTTCGTAAAAGAGAGATCCAGCGCAGAGGTGGGATGTGGAGGGGATTTGGGGAAGGGCAGCCTGAGTAAAATGCAGGTGGGAAACAGCGTAAGGCTCTAAGGAAACTAGACCACTGTTACTGGCGGTGGAATGGGAAGACAAAACATGCTGCATTGGAAATGAAATATCACTTAATTAATTTCAAGTGAGGACGGCTAAAACAAGAACCAACAGCAAGATGCACCTAACTTTCCCAGGGATGAATTTCTTTTCAATATCCTCTAATGAACTGTAAGGGAAAGACCCTGAAAACAAGAATGCCCATACAGACACTTGCTTCACTATGTGAGTCTGGAAAATGAACACAAGTGCATTATCCAGTCCTACGGCATTAAGCACAGAATCACATCCTAAACTGTAAGTTAAAAGCATAAGTCAAAAATTCTCATCAGCAGATGCAAACGTGAAGATGCACACTCACACCAACCCCAGGTTTATGTCTCAGAATCCCCTGGTACTTATATAGTCACACAAGGACATTAACAAGAAGAGACTGTACCTCATCCCAGGAAGATTCTCTTCCTCTCTCTTCTGTAAAGTGGCGCACTGACACACAATCTGTAAAATGTAGTTACAGGTACATTAATGAGAATATCCACGAATGAATATTAAAATTACCATGTGCATCTATCTCCGTTCGTGGATGTGTCAAAACAAAAGTGGCAGAAAAGACTTTCAAAGAGTTAGAGCATTTTCTGAAAAAAATGCTTAAGTCACGGTTGGGATATATTTCAAACCAAGTAGTAAGAGGAAAACACGTAAAAAGAATGGATATGGAATTTGGGTTTGCGCACTATGTATTTCTAACATTTGAAGATTGCTCTTGTTTTTGTTTTTTCTTTTCTTCTGTATTTAAATGGAGGTACCGGGAATGAGCACACGGAATTCGGCATGCTAAGCAAGCATTCTGTTTACCACTAAACTATGTCCTTCCCCGAGTCAACTAGCTTCTCGGCATAGATAAAACAAAGTACAAAACACTCTTTCACGGTTCACTGCCTTACAAAACATGTTAGTTTGCTGAAGCGCAAAAGAACTTTGAGGCCTTCTTCCCCGTATCAAACTAAGTCTCACATCAGACCGAGCGGGAGACAGGTCACAGGACCTTTGACTGAAGAGACCACAGGCCCCGGGTTCGGGTGTGTCTCCCATAAACGATCATCGGCTGTGGAAGTTCAGGGCTCCACTCGATGCAGACAGTGACAGGGGCGGGCTTGACTTCCAGGGAGCCCGGAACGTGGTGTCTGTTGAAGGCCCGTGTGCAGACCCGACACGTCTGCCCTCCGTCCGAGGACCATCTTTCCCTCTACAACAGACACTTCCCTCCCCAGGGCAGGAAGGGGAAGACGCGGTCCATAAAGTGCGTCTGCTAAGGGACCAGAGGGACACGGCAGTGAGCCCAGTCACAGCCGCCCGTGCATGTGGAAGACCCAGAGAGCGATCTGCCCTTTTTCGGCAGTGACTCAAGGAAGAAACAGAGGAATATGCTTTCTTCTTACCGAGCGGAGCAGCTGGCCGTGGGGGGCGAAGTTGCACAGGGAACCAAGGGGGACCAGGTGCAGGTGACCAGCTGGGCAACGACAGGCCGCACCCGGTGCAGGCCAAGCAGGCAGGTCCTCGGAAAGTTTGGGGCCCTCCGGCCCATGGGGTGACCTGCAGGACAGAAGGGAGGGCTGGGTTGGATGACAGACAAAAGCGCCAACACCGACAAGAGACGAAACTCAACGCAGCAGCCGTCGGCACGGGGCACCCTCCACTCCACCGGGTGCCCAGAGAGTAGCACAGTGCCACATGCTCTGCCCAGCCCTCTGGGGTCTGCATGCATCCTGGGCCACACAGGGGACACAGGGATACGACCATGAATCCGCACGTCCCCGACGCCGCTGTCTCCAAGTGGAGAAAGCCAAGGGTCCTCCTGCCCGAGAGGCTGCAAAAAGAGCTTCCAGCCCACGGGCAAACTGGCGCTTTCCCAACAGCCAGCCGCTCTGGGCGAGACGGCCCTCCCCGCCACCTACCCCAGCTCCACGCAAGCTTGAAAACCGCGGACAAGTAACACGGACACGGGTCGGACGTGAAGAGCTCATTCTCCACACGAGCAAGCAGAGCCGCACCAGGTACACTGCTCTGACTGCAGGGCTCTGCCTACAGGGCTCTGCCTGCAGGGCTCTGCCTGCAGGACCGTGCCAGGCCCTCTCTGCCCCCTCCTCACAAAGGGCCCTCCTCCTCCACGCAGGGGCTGCCCCTGGGCGCAAAAAGCCCTGGGGAGCTGGGCATCCCAGAGTCCTGCGGCGGAGCTGGCCAAGGGCTCCCGAGGGGACAAGGCTGTCCTCAGAATGGACTCAGGCTCCGCTACAATCATCCCTATCCTCAGGGACGTCTGGATTTTACGTTCGCTACAGAACGCACCCTAACTGCCTGCTACGGGAGAGTGACGTGGGGAGTCTCAACCCCACACCTGACACCAAACGGACTGTACCAGCTCGTGCGCAAAACCCCACGGTGTGCCATGAGACCGACGAGCAGCTCTGACAGCTTCCAGGGCAGGCCCGACCCGGCGCAGGGTGGGGGACAAACACAACGTACGCACTCTGGTGCGCATCGGAATTCCCCCGCAGGGAAGGAGGCATTTTCAAGACGGGCTCTTTCCCTTCCAGCCTCTATTCCCTACTACAAACGCACCATCTCCGAGAGCCAAGCTTTTCTGCCCAGAGTACAACTGGAGGCAGCGGCCAAAACACACTTACATCCCGAGAAAAGACAGTGACGGGCTGTGAAGTTTACCACAACCAGGAAGACTCCAAGTTGCACAAAGCACACTGTACAAAGCTGGAGGGAGGGCTTTGCCCCTTTTCCAGTTACCAGGATCTGAATGGACATTCTAAACAGGAGAATCACCTGGCCTGAGCCGGGAAACCAGTCAAAAGAACGACGACACAGAAACCCGTCTATGTGACCCAGGAGCAACCCCAGGTGCAGGAGGTCAGGAAGGAGTCAGCCGAGCCAGGAGAAGTCAGTGTGGAGCGAGGGCTCACTCTCCTCACGGTGTTTCGAGAAACCGACAGTTAAAGTCTGCGGGCCCTGGCTCCTAAGCACTCCCTAATGGCTCTTGCAGGCACCAGCCAAGGCGACGGGCTCCCAGGAGAAGCAGACCACTGGCTCCTGGGCAAGAGTTTTGAGTCTGAAAAAGGCAGTGACACGCCACGCCAGACCCGTCACAGGACACACAGCCTGCAGACGGGGCCAGGAACGGCTGCCGGGAGAACGGGAAGATCACCTTTCCAAGGACGAGGCCCAACAGAGCATGACCACCCCACTTCCCTGGGCCTCCGTGGCAGCCGCATGTGGACGGGCGCTGCCGGGCCACACCGGAGCCGCGCCAGGTCCCGCGTCGGCTAAAAACCACAGAAAAGGATGGAGGATTAGGCTTTCCTTCGAAGACACTGCTGAAGCGAAACCAAAGCTTTGCGCCTTCCTTCCTTCCTTCCTTCCGGGTTTCACACTCGTTTCTAGGAGGAACTGGATATTGACTCCAGGAACTGCTGCATGCTAAGCCCGCATTCTCTCTACTGCTGAGCTACATATACCCTTCCCCCCAGAGCACACTAGTTTCTAGGCACAGAGAACAAGAAATGCCAGCCACGTTCACTAACTTACCCAGGGTATAATAAGCTCCGTGTGCTCCACCAACAGAGGTCAGTGTTTTATGATCCGTCAGCTCCTTCAGAGCCACTTCTACAGTCCCAGTAGTGTACTCCGGTTTTGTAATTTCGGGGTTAGTCGCCCCTTTCTAGGAAAACAAAACAAGATAAATCAGGAACCGAACTTCAGATCATGTGCCTACGCTTAGTCAGTCAGGTAGACAACAGTTATTTACCGAAGCTATCAGAACATAAGCCCTATCCTGGGAGAAGCTGGTGGTACAAATAAAAGACAGATTCTCCTCTCTGTTCTGCCAGAGGCACAGGATCCATGAAAACAAATCATCACAGAAAAGTTTCAACAGCTCTACAACTGAGGTGAACAGGTACAGTAACGCCACAAAGCACAGGAGAGTCCGCTGCACGTGGATAGCTCAGGGAATGCTGGGAAGACCGCACTGTTTCTGAAAAGAGAGATCCAGCGCAGAGGGGGGATGTGGAGGGGCTTTGGGGAAGGGCAGCCTGAGTAAAAGGAGCAGGTGGGAAACAGCGTAAGGCATTAAGGAAACTAGACCACAGTTACTGGCAGTGGAATGGGAAGACAAAACATGCTGCATTGAAAATGAAATATCACTTAATTAATTTCAAGTGAGGACGGCTAAAACAAGAATCAACACCAAGATGCACCTAACTTTCCCAGGGATGAATTTCTTTTCAATATCCCCTAATGAACTGTAACTGAAGGACCCTGAAATAAAGAAAGCCCATACATACACTGGCTTCACTAGGTGAGTCTGGAAAATGAACACAAGTGCATTATCCAGTCCTACGGCATTAAGCACAGAATCACATACTAAACTCTAAGTTAAAAGCATAAGTCAAAAATTCTCATCAGCAGATGCAAACGTGAAGATGCACACTCACACCAACCCCTGGTTTATATCTCAGAATCCCCTGGAACTAATATAGTCACACAAGGACATTAACAAAAAGAGACTGTACCTCATCCCAAGAAGATTCTCTTCCTCTCTCTTCTGTAAACTGGCGCACTGACACACCATCTGTAAAATGTAGTTACAGGGACATTAATGAGAATATTCACGAATGTATATTAAAACAACCATGTGCGTCTATCTCCGTTCGTGGATGGGTCAAAACAAAAGTGGCAGAAAAGACTTTCAAAGGGTTAGAGCATTTTCTGAAAAAAATGCTTAAGTCACGGTTGGGATATATTTCAAACCAAGTAGTAAGAGGAAAACACGTAAAAATAATGGATATGGAAGTTGGGTTTGCGCACTATGTATTTCTAACATTTGAAGTTTGCTCTTGTTTTTGTTTTTTGTTTTCTTCTGTATTTAAATGGAGGTACCGGGAATGAGCACACGGAATTCGGCATGCTAAGCAAGCATTCTATTTACCACTATCCTATGTCCTTCCCCGAGTCAACTAGCTTCTCGGCATAGATAAAATAATGTACAAAGCACTCTTTCACGGTTCACTGCCTTACAAAACATGTTAGTTTGCTGAAGCGCAAAACAACTTTGAGGCCTTCTTCCCCGTATCACACTAAGTCTCACATCAGACCAAGTGGGAGACAGGTCACAGGACCCTTGACTGAAGAGACCACAGGCCCCGTGTTCGGGTGTGTCTTTCATAACCGATCATCGGCTGTGGAAAGTCAGGGCTCCACTCGCTGCAGACAGTGACAGGGGCGGGCTTGTCTTCCAGGGAGCCCGGAACGTGGTGTCTGTTGAAGGCCCGTGTGCAGAACCGACACGTCTGCCCTCCGTCCGAGGACCCTCTTTCCCTCTACAACAGACACCTCCCTCCCCAGGGCAGGACGGGGAAGAGACGGTCCATCAATTGCGTCTTCTAAGGGACCAGAGGGACACGGCAGTGAGCCCATTCACAGCCGTCCGTGCACGGGGAAGCCCCGGAGAGCGATCTGCCCTTCTTCTGCAGTGACTCAAGGAAGAAACAGAGGACTATGCTTTCCTCTTACCGAGCGGAGCAGCTGGCCATGGGGGGCGTGGTTGCACAGGGCAACAAGGGGGACCAGGTGCAGGTGCCCAGCTGAGCGACGACAGGCCGCACCCGGGGCAGGCCACGCAGCCTGGTCCTCGGATAGTTTGGGGACCTCCGGCCCACGGGGTGACCTGCAGGACAGAAGGGAGGGCTGGGTTGGATGACAGACAAAAGCGCCAACACCGACAAGACCCGAAACCCAACGCAGCAGCCGTCGGCACCGGGCACCCTCCCCTTCCCCGGGTGCCCAGAGAGCAGCATTTTGCCACACGCTCTGCCCAGCCATCTGGGGCCTGCCTGCAGCCTTGGCCACACAGGGGGACACGGGGATACGACCCTGATGCCACACGTCCCCGCCGCCGCTGTCTCCAAATGGAGGAAGCCAAGGGTCCTCCTGCCCGAGAGGCTGCACACAGAGCTTCCGGCCCACGGGCAAACTAGCGCCTTCCCAACAGCCAGCCGCTCTAGGCGGGACGGCCCTCCCTGCCACCTTCCCCAGCTCCACGCAAGCTTGCCCGGCGCAGACCAGGAACACGGACACGGGACGGACGTGAAGAGCTCATTCTCAACACGAGCAAGCAGAGCCGCACCAGGGTCACCGCTCTGCCTGCAGGGCTCTGCCTGCAGGGCTCTACCTGCAGTGCCCTGCCTGCAGGACCCTACCAGGCCCTCTCTGCCCCCTCCACACAAAGGGCCCTCCTCCTCCATGCAGGGGCTGCCCCTGGGCG
This sequence comes from Camelus bactrianus, assembly GCF_048773025.1. Lineage (NCBI taxonomy): Eukaryota > Metazoa > Chordata > Mammalia > Artiodactyla > Camelidae > Camelus > Camelus bactrianus. The sequence goes on along the minus strand of NC_133544.1, from coordinate 111,952,315 downwards.
CAAAGAGCCCTGGGGAGCTGGGCATCCAGGAGACCTGCGGCGGAGCTGGCCAAGGGCTCCTGAGGGGACAAGGCTGTCCTCAGAAGGGACTCAGGCTCCGCTACAATCATCCCTATCCTCAGGGACTTCTGGATTTTACGTTCGCTACAGAACGCACCCTAACTGCGTGCTATGGGAGAGTGACGTTGGGAGTCTCAACCCCACACCTGACACCAAAGGGACTGTAACAGCTCATGCGCAAAAAACCACGGTGTGCCATGAGACCGACGAGCAGCTCTGACAGCTTCCAGGGCAGGCCCGACCCGGCGCAGGGTGGGGGACAAACACAACGTACGCACTCTGGTGCGCATCGGAATTCCCTCGCAGGGAAGGAGGCATTTTCACGGCGGGCTCTTTCCCTTCCAGCCTCTATTCCCTACTAAAAACGCAACATCTCCGAGAGCCAGGCATTTCTGCCCAGAGTACAACTGGAGGCAGCGGCCAAGACACACTTACCCCCCGACAAAAGACGTCACAGTGACGGGCTGTGACGTTTAAAACACCCAGGAAGACTCCAAGTTGCACAAAGCACACCGTACAAAGCTGGAGGGAGGGCTTTGCCCCTTTTCCAGTTACCAGGATCTGAATAGACATTCTAAACAAGAGAATCACATGGCCTGAGCCGGGAAACCAGTCAAAAGAACGACAACACAGAAAACCGTCTAAGTGACCCAGGATCAACCCCAGGTGCAGGAGGTCAGGAAGGAGTCAGCCGAGCCAGGAGAAGTCAGTGTGGAGCGAGGGCTCACTCTCCTCACGGTGTTTCGAGAAACAAACAGTCAAAGTCTGCGGGCCCCGGCTCCTAAGCACTCCCTCAAGGCTCCTGCAGGCACCAGCCAAGGCGACGGGCTCCCGGGAGAAGCAGCCCACTGGCTCCTGGGCAAGAGTTTTGAGTCTGAAAAAGGCAGCGACATGCCACGCCAGACCCGTCACAGGACACACAGTCTGCAGACGAGGCCAGGAACGGTTGCCGGGAGAACAGGACGATCACCATTCCCAGGACGAGGCCCAACAGAGCATGACCACCCCACTTCCCTGGGTCTCCGGGGCCGCCGCAGGTGGGCGGGCGCTGCCGGGCCACACCGGAGCCGCGCCAGGTCCCGCGTCGGCTAAAAACCACAGAAAGGAATGGAGGATTAGGCTTTCCTGCGAAGACCCTACTGAAGCGAAACAAAACCTTTGCGCCTTCCTTCCTTCCTTCCTTCCCCGTATCACACTCGTTTCTTGGAGGAACTGGATACTGACCCCAGGAACTCCTGCATGCTAAGCCCGCATTCTCTCTACTGCTGAGCTACATATACCCTTCCCCCCAAGAGCACACTAGTTTCTAGGCACAGAGAACAAGAAATGCCAGCCACGTTCACTAACTTACCCAGTGTATAATAAGATCCGTGTGCTCCACCAACAGAGGTCAGTGTTTTATAATCCGTCAACTCCTGCGGAGCCACTTCTACAGTCCCAGTAGCGTACTCCGGTTTTGTAATTTCGGGCTTAGTCGCCCCTTCTTGGAACACAAAACAAGATAAAGCAGGAACCGAAATTCAGATCATGTGCCTACGCTTAGTCAGTCAGGTAGACAACAGTTATTTACCGAAGCTATCAGAACATAAGCCCTACCCTGGGAGAAGCTGGCGATACAAATAAAAGGCAGATTCTCCTCTCTGTTCTGCCAGAGGCACAGGATCCATGAAAACAAATCAGCACAGAAAATTTTCAACAGCACTACAACTGAGGTGAACGGGTACAGTAACGCCACAAAGCACAGGAGATTCCGCTGAACGTGGATAGCTCAGGGAATGCTGGGAAGACCACACTGTTTCGTAAAGAGAGATCCAGCGCAGAGGGGGGATGTGGAGGGGCTTTGGGGAATGGCAGCCTGAGTAAAAGTGCAGGTGGGAAACAGCGTAAGGCACTAAGGAAACTAGACCACTGTTACTGGCGGTGGAATGGGAAGATAAAACATGCTGCCTTGAAAATGAAACATCACTTAATTTCAAGTGAGGACGGCTAAATCAAGAACCAACACCAAGATGCACCTAACTTTCCCAGGGATGAATTTCTTTTCGATATCCTCTAATGAACTGTAAGGGAAAGACCCTGAAAACAAGAATGCCCATACAGACACTGGCTTCACTAGGTGAGTCTGGAAAATGAACACATGTGCATTATCCAGTCCTACGGCATTAAGCACAGAATCACATCCTAAACTGTAAGTTAAAAGCATAAGCCAAAAATTCTCATCAGCAGATGAAAACGTGAAGATGCACACTCACACCAACCCCCGGTTTATGTCTCAGAATCCCCTGGTACTTATATAGTCACACAAGGACATTAACAACAAGAGACTGTACCTCATCCCAGGAAGATTCTCTTCCTCTCTCTTCTGTAAAGTGGCGCACTGACACACCATCTGTAAAATGTAGTTACATGTACATTAATGAGAATATTCACGGATGTATATTAAAACCACCATGTGCGTCTATCTCCGTTTGTGGATGTGTCAAAACAAAAGTGGCAGAAAAGACTTTCAAAGAGTTAGAGCATTTTCTGAAAAAAGTGCTTAAGTCAAGGTTGGGATATATTTCAAGCCAAGTAGTAAGAGGAAAACACGTAAAAAGAATGGATATGGAAGTTGGGTTTGCGCACTATGTATTTCTAACATTTGAAGTTTGCTCTTGTTTTTGTTTTTTCTTTTCTTCTGTATTTAAAGGGAGGTACCGGGAATGAGCACACGGAATTCGGCATGCTAAGCAAGCATTCTGTTTACCACTAAACTATGTCCTTCCCCGAATCAATTAGCTTCTCGGCATAGATAAAATAAAGTACAAAACACTCTTTCATGGTTCACTGACTTACAAAACATCTTAGTTTGCTGAAGAGCAAAAGAACTTTGATGCCTTCTTCCCCATATCACACTAAGTCTCACATCAGACCGAGTGGGAGACAGGTCACATTACCCTTGACTGTAGAGACCACAGGCCCCGGGTTCGGGTGTGTCTCCCATAACCGATCATCGGCTGTGGAAAGTCAGGGCTCCACTCGCTGCAGACAGTGACAGGGGCGGGCTTGTCTTCCAGGGAGCCCGGAACGTGGTGTCTGTTGAAGGCCCGTGTGCAGAACCGACACGTCTGCCCTCCATCCGAGGACCCTCTTTCCCTCTACAACAGACACCTCCCTCCCCAGGGCAGGACGGGGAAGACGCGGTCCATCAAGTGCGTCTTATAAGGGACCAGAGGGACACGGCAGTGAGCCCAGTCACAGCCGCCCGTGCACGGGGAAGCCCCGGAGAGCGATCTGCCCTTCTTCTGCAGTGACTCAAGGAAGAAACAGAGGACTATGCTTTCCTATAACCGAGCGGAGCAGCTGGTCGTGGGGGGCGAGGTTGCACAGGGCACCAAGGGGGACCAGGTGCAGGTGCCCAGCTGGGCGACGACAGTCCGCACCCGGGGCAGGCCACTCAGGCTGGTCCTCGGAAAGTTTGGGGCACTCCGGCCCACGGGGTGACCTGCAGGACAGAAGGGAGGGCTGGGTTGGATGACAGACAAAAGCGCCAACACCGACAAGTGCCGAAACCCAATGCAGCAGCCGTCGGCACCGGGCACCCTCAACTCCACTGGGTTCCCAGAGAGTAGCACAGTGCCACACGCTCCGCCCAGCCCTCTGGGGTCTGCTTGCAGCCTGGGCCACACAGGGGGATACGGGGATACGACCCTGATGCCGCACGTCCCCGCCACCGCTGTCTCCAAGTGGAGGAAGCCAAGGGTCCTCCTGCCCGAGAGGCTGCACAAAGAGCTTCCAGACCACGGGCAAACTAGCGCCTTCCAAACAGCCAGCCGCTCTGGGCAGGACGGCATTCCCGCCACCATCCCCAGCTCCACGCAACCTTGCCAGGCGCGGACCAGGAACACGGACACGGGACGGACGTGAAGATCTCATTCTCCACACGAGCAAGCATAGCCGCACCAGGGTCGCCGCTCGGCCTGCAGGGCTCTGCCTGCAGGGCTCTTCCTGCAGGGCTCTGCCTGCAGGACACTACCAGGCCCTCTCTGCCCCCTCCTCACAAAGGGCCCTCCTCCTCCACGCAGGGGCTGCCCCTGGGCGCAAAGAGCCCTGGGGAGCTGGGCATCACGGAGTCCTGCGGCGGAGCTGGCCAAGGGCTCCCGAGGGGACAAGGCTGTCCTCAGAATGGACTCAGGCTCCACTACAATCATCCCTATCCTCAGGGACGTCTGGATTTTACGTTCGCTACAGAACGCACCCTAACTGCGTGCTACGGGAGAGTGACTTGGGGAGTCTCAACCCCACACCTGACAGAAAAGTGACTGTACCACCTCGTGCGCAAAACCCCACGGTGTGCCATGAGACCGACGAGCAGCTCTGACAGCTTCCAGGGCATGCCCGACCCGGCGCAGGGTGGGGGACAAACACAACGTACGCACTCTGGTGCGCATCGGAATTCCCCCGCAGGGAAGGAGGCATTTTCACGGCGGGCTCTTTCCCTTCCAGCCTCTATTCCCTACTACAAACGCACCATCTCCGTGAGCCAGGCTTTTCTGCCCAGAGTACAACTGGAGGCAGCGGCCAAGACACACTTACCTCCCGAGAAAAGACAGTGACGGGCTGTGACGTTTACCACACCCAGGAAGACTCCAAGTTGCACAAAGCACACCGTACAAAGCTGGAGGGAGGGCTTTGCCCCTTTTCCAGTTACCAGGATCTGAATGGACATTCTAAACAGGAGAATCACTTGGCCTGAGCCGGGAAACTAGTAAAAAGAACGACGACACAGAAACCCGTCTAAGTGACCCAGGAACAACCCCAGGTGCAGGAGGTCAGGAAGGAGTCAGCCGAGCCAGGAGAAGTCAGTGTGGAGCGAGGGCTCACCCTCCTCAAGCTGTTTCGAGAAACCCACAGTCAAAGTCTGCGGGCCCAGGATCCTAAGCACTCCCTCATGGCACCTGCAGGCACCAGCCATGGCGACGGTCTCCCGGGAGAAGCAGCCCACTGGCTCCTGGGCTAGAGTTTTGAGTCTGAAAAAGGCAGCGACACGCCACGCCAGACACGTCACAGGACACCAAGTCTGCAGATGAGGCCAGGAACGGTTGCCGGGAGAACGGGAAGATCACCTTTCCCAAGACGAGGCCCAACAGAGCATGACCACCCCATTTCCCGGGGCCTCTGGTGCCGCCGCAGGTGGGCGGGCGCTGCCGGGCCACACCGGAGCCGCGCCAGGTCCCGCGTCGGCTAAAATCCACAGAAAAGGATGGAGGATTAGGCTTTCCTGCGAAGACCCTGCTGAAGCGAAACAAAACCTTTGCGCCTTCCTTCCTTCCTTCCTTCCCCGTATCACACTCGTTTCTTGGAGGAACTGGATACTGACCCCAGGAACTCCTGCATGCTAAGCCCGCATTCTCTCTACTGCTGAGCTACATATACCCTTCCCCCCAGAGCACACTAGTTTCTAGGCACAGAGAACAAGAAATGCCAGCCACGTACACTAACTTACCCAGTGTATAATAAGCTCCGTGTGCTCCACCAACAGAGGTCAGTGTTTTATCATCCGTCAGCTTCACTTCTACAGTCCCAGTAGCGTACTCCGGTTTTGTAATTTCGGGCTTAGTCGCCCCTTCCTAGGAACACAAAACAAGATAAATCAGGAACCGAACTTCAGATCATGTGCCAACGCTTAGTCAGTCAGGTAGACAACTGTTATTTACTGAAGCTATCAGAACATAAGCCCTATCCTGGGAGAAGCTGTCGGTACAAATAAAAGGCAGATTCTCCTCTCTGTTCTGCCAGGGGCACAGGTTCCATGAAAACAAATCAGCACAGAAATGTTTCAACAGCTCTACAACTGAGGTGAACAGGTACAGTAACGCCACAAACACAGGAATTTCCGCTGCACGTGGATAGCTCAGGGAATGCTGGGAAGACCGCACTGTTTCGTAAAAGAGAGATCCAGCGCAGAGGGGGGATGTGGAGGGGCTTTGGGGAAGGGCAGCCTGAGTAAAAGGAGCAGGTGGGAAATAGCGTAAGGCATTAAGGAAACTAGACCATTGTTACTGGCGGTGGAATGGGAAGACAAAACATGCTGCCTTGAAAATGAAACATCACTTAATTAATTTCAAGTGAGGACGGCTAAAACAAGAACCAACACCAAGATGCACCTAACTTTCCCAGGGATGAATTTCTTTCCAATATCCTCTAATGAACTTTAAGGGAAAGACCCTGAAAACAAGAATGCCCATACAGACACTTGCTTCACTATGTGAGTCTGGAAAATAAACACAAGTGCATTATCCAGTCCTACGGCATTAAGCACAGAATCACATCCTAAACATTTAAGTTAAAATCATAAGTCAAAATTTCTCATCAGCAGATGCAAACGTGAAGATGCACACTCACACCAACCCCCGGTTTATGTCTCAGAATCCCCTGGTACTTATATAGTCACACAAGGACATTAACAACAAGAGACTGTACCTCATCCCAGGAAGATTCTCTTCCTCTCTCTTCTGTAAAGTGGCGCACTGACACACCATCTGTAAAATGTAGTTACAGGTACATTAATGAGAATATTCACGAATGTATATTAAAACCACCATGTGCGTCTATCTCCGTTCGTGGATGTGTCAAAACAATAGTGGCAGAAAAGACTTTCAAAGAGTTAGAGCATTTTCTGAAAAAAATGCTTAAGTCACGGTTGGGATATATTTCAAACCAAGTAGTAAGAGGAAAACACGTAAAAAGAATGGATATGGAATTTGGGTTTGCGCACTATGTATTTCTAACATTTGAAGTTTGCTCTTGTTTTTGTTTTTTCTTTTCTTCTGTATTTAAATGGAGGTACCGGGAATGAGCACACGGAATTCGGCATGCTAAGCAAGCATTCTATTTACCACTAACCTATGACCTTCCCCGAGTCAACTAGCTTCTCGTCATAGATAAAATAAAATACAAAACACTCTTTCACGGTTCACTGCCTTACAAAACATGTTTGTTTGCTGAAGCGCAAAAGATCTTTGATGCCTTCTTCCCCGTATCACACTAAGTCTCACATCAGACAGAGTGGGAGACAGGTCTCAGGACCCTTGACTGAAGATACCACAGGCCCCGGGTTCGGGTGTGTCTTCCATAACCGATCATCGGCTGTGGAAGTTCAGGGCTCCACTCGCTGCAGACAGTGACAGGGGCGGGCTTGTCCTCCAGGGAGCCCGGAACGTGGTGTCTGTTGAAGGCCCATGTGCAGAACCGACACGTCTGCCCTCCGTCAGAGGACCCTCTTTCCCTCTACAACAGACACCTCCCTCCCCAGGTCAGGACGGGGAAGACGCAGTCCATCAAGTGCATCTGCTAAGGGACCAGAGGGACACGGCCGTGAGCCCAGTCACGGCCGCCCGTGCACGGGGAAGCCCCGGATAGTGATCTGCCCTTCTTCTGCAGTGACTCAAGGTAGAAACAGAGGACTATGCTTTCCTCTTACCGAGCGGAGCAGCTGGCGGTGGGGGGCGAGGTTGCACAGGGCACCAAGTGGGACCAGTTGCAGGTGCCCAGCTGGGCGACGACTGGTCTCTCAAGGGGCAGTCCTCGTGGGCTGCTCCTCCGAAATATTGTGGCTCTCCTTCCCACGGGGTGACCTGCGATACATAAGGGATGTCTTTGTTGAATGACAGACAAAACGCCAACACCGACAAGAGCCGTAACCCAACTCAGCAATCGTCGTCACCGTGCACCCTCCCCTGCACTGGGTGCCCAGTTGGCAGCTACGCTGACTGCACTCCTTCAGCGCTGGGCCTGCCTGCAGCTTGGGCTGCTCAGGAGGCTTTGGCGATAAAATACTTTCCCCAAACTTCACTGTGATTCCTGGGCATACTTATCCCCTAATTCCCAATCCAAAGGCAAAGGCAGGAATGGTTTGTTCAAAAGGAAATTGCTAGTTCCAGAGATTATTCAATACAAAATGACCACTGGAACACAAGTGAATAAAATTACTTACTTTGTTTTCCTCTGCCTCCTGAGCCGGAAAGGCGGTGCCATTCCTAACAGGGGTGCCACCCGGCCCTGAAGCTGTGAAGTGAGAGCAGCACTGAAGGCAGATTCTATCTGACAGATGCCGTGCAGGGAAAGCACGAGCCGAGCCCTTCGTGCCCTCCTACAGGAACTCTCACTCCCGCCCACGCCCTGGGCTCTTCACAGAGGCCGCAGGTCTCCCTTCCACCTCAGTTGACCCCGAAGACGAGGGAAGACTGGACCCCTGTCCCATGACGAGGACACCACAGGGCCTAGATTTAGTTGTTTTCATAGCTAATCACCCTGGATGGGGTCTCAGGGCTCAGATCACTGGCAACCAACACTTACACAGTGGACTCACAGCACACTTCAGGGCAAATCAGTCTGTATACAGATTATACATTAAAGTAAGAAGGGTCTTTTGTAGGAAGAGTATCAACAACCCCTGACTGTGAGCTCCACCTCTTCCTCCTCAGCCTGTTGGTGAACTGTTAATAGCCTTCTCTCTGACAGCGCATGTCTTGTATAAGTGACCAGATGTCACGTAATCATTTATGAAAGAAGTAGCCTCAATGACTCATGTTGTAATAATCGGCAAAAGAATGGTGAGTTACATGGAGTAGCTGGTGGGAGACTTTAGAGTTACATGTTAACTCTGGGGGAGTGAGGCTACGTTGTCATGTCACTTACTAACTGGCTACTCTAGGTCACTGTGCAAGCTTTATTATAAGAACGAAGGGACCTGCAAAATTAGTGAAGAAATGCCTGCTGCCTTAAAGCAGATCTTGAATAGAATATTTATCCACCAAGGCAAATGAAGAAAAATGTTTTTCTCGTTATGACATACTGCCTTCATTCTAAAACGTCATCCATGTTATTTTCCTGAAATGAGAACAAAATTCAGCCTTCAAAACCGTGTCCAGGAGGGAAGAGAGGGCTGACACTCATGTCTTCTAGTGCACAGAAACCAGCCATGCCAGCCACGCCAGGCAACCAAGAGACTGGGGGGCGGCCCGCAGTCCCTGGAGGGGCGTAAGCTCCACCGCTCACAGGGGACAGAGCCCTGCTGGCTGGTGGCATGTAAAGAAAACAGCATCTTGTCATTCAGCTGTGAACCTGTTCCCCACAGTGAGTGTGTGGTGTGGTGTCCAGGAAACCCGACATCTACCCATGGGGACAAGCAGCCCACTGGGTGGCTCCTGCTGCAGAAATGGAGCTGCCGCACTTCACAGTGCGCTCCTTACCTCTCAGGGGAGGGTGTAGCCTGTACGGTCCTCCTGGAGTGGGATCCTGCTTCATGTATTCCTCTGCCTGCCTCCGTCTGCAGATTGCATCCAATCTTAAAGATAAAGAATGGCTTCAATACAAATTACACCACCAATTCCTCTACTAGGCACAAAACAACCAGTCCTTAAAAATCTCAAAACACCCGTAAAAATGTGTCAAAATTCTGTACCTCTGTTTCAGGTGGGCAACTTCCCTTCTCAGCTCAGAGGAGTTTTCCCTTCTCAGGTCAGAGTTTTCCCTTCTCAATTCAGAGATTTCCCTCTCCAGCTCCTGAGCCCTGAGCTGTGGGAGAAAAACACATCCACGTTCAGTTGTGGCCGACTGTGCACAAAGGGAAGGAAGGAAACAAATTCTTACTGAGCTGTCTTGGGCCTTCTTCTCGGCAAGAGTGACCTGAAAAAGTCAACACATCAAGAAACACCCCATGGCTAGGGGTTCTCAGGGCCACAATAACTGTCTGCATCAGGTGCTGAGGACTCGGTGTGTCAGGAGGAAGGCAGGTTACCTGGTGTCTCCAAATGATCTCTGCTTCCCGCATTTGCCCGTGACATTCTTCAAGTCTTATCCTATGAGTTACAAATTGTTCCATCAGAGAAGACACAATGCTGGGTATGCTGTTAAATAATCTGCCCCAGTCCATGTTATCTGCACTGTACACTCACACACATCATCTCACCGCTCAAGACACACTGCACACGGCTGCAGAAGCACAGCAGGTGCAAAGCTGTCGCTGCAGCCACTCATTCCGTCACTGTTACTGAACGCCTGCCCGGTTCTGCGCGGACACAACTCCCCCTCCCGTTCTCAGCATTTCCCTCACGTGTCCTGTGCTGAGCATCTTTCATCACAAAGCTTGATTCTTCCTTTCCTTACATCCTGACCCTACTTCTTACACCTGGGTCTCCCCAGCAGCACGGGAATTTTTATTGGTCCAACTGACGCTACACTAAACTGCTATCCTCAGGGTGAGAACGGTTTATAGCACCTTCAGAAACATCTCTGTGAACCGTCTCTCCTCTCAGTCTGGCCAGCACTGGGACCAGGAAATTCTTAGTAACTTAATACTTTTTAATGTTAAACGTTTAACTTAACATATGTAAAACTTAACACTTTTCCTCCTGTGTGAAGCCATGTATACAAATGTCTTTTGTTTGGGTCAGTTTATGATATTGTGTCTAAACATTTTAGAAAAGTTTTCAAAAAATCCAACAGGTGTTTTCAGAGCCGCAGGTGCAGAGGAGCTGAACTCACTTGTACCATCTTGTCTCCTCTTCAGCCAATTTTGCCTCCTCCTTTGCTGCCAACAGCTGCTGCTTTCCCACCAGCTCACATCCGTTCATGTCCACCTTCCTGAGAGGGGAAAGAAACTCTGAAATTCTGCCAGTTTCCCTCCCAGAAACTGGAAGGGAAGAATTCCATGTTCCTTTCGCCCTTCCCCATAAATGCTCAGGCTGATAAATACACAGGAAAGAATTAAAGTACCCCCACAAATATGAAAAAGCTACACTCAGGCCTCTGGCAAGTGTTTGGTATCTGGGCTTCCCTTCAGCGTCCCCACCCCTAATCATTTATGCATAAAATAAACACACAGGAAAAGCCCACGTGAGGTGTGCTCTGCGCCCCCCCACCAGGCTCAGGTTCCTGTGCCTGGGACAGCACGAGCTCACTGTGTTTCAACGTGGGAATCAGGGTCTGACCAAGTCATCACAACCAAACACATTAGGGTAAAGCAAGCGTTCATGACTTGTTTGATTTCTCCCACAGAGAGCCCAGATTTCAGTCAAAACCTGGAGCAAAACCTGATCCTTTAGGAAATATAAGGAAATGCTTGTTTTTGAAAGCGGGTTAATGGGTGTGATGTCCATGACCTCTCCCTGAGAATGACAGGAAACTCTGGACAAATTATGAAATCCATGATCAAATGTACCAAATTGCTAACAAGCCAGAAAGGGACATGAGGCCAAGATGGAGAAGAAGAAAGCCCAGGACTGGGCCCACCTTCCCCGGGGGTCACCCGGTAACTGCAGAGGAAACCACTGAGATGCAGAGCAGCCCGTCAGCCGGTGCCCCCTACGCACAGGCACCGCAGTCAGGCAGCTGGAGCTCACTGTCCGTCAGCGAAGGTGATCACTAGAGAGACCCACAGGACTTAGCTGGGATCCACGAGAGCTATATGCCAGAAACAAAGGTGGACAGGAGACACACGGGCCTCACGAAAGCTGGCTGCACTGACTGATCTCAGCTGCTAACCGGGTTAACAGGATGTAGCGCTGCTGGTGCCCTGACCACCTGCCAGCTGTAATGCCCACCTTCTCTGCAGCAAGTTAACCTCACACGAGGCATCAAATTTTCTCTATTTTCTACCCAATGTCTAGAGTTTATTAAAAATGATAGACACATGGCAGGTCATGACACTTTGATGTGGTTGAAACCTAAGGACAATAAAAATGGACCTAGGGGGATCCAGATAATGAAGTGACTAAATCTGGTCCAAGAACCCGCTAAAATCTCAAACTAAATACAAACAAGACTCTGGTAACCAGTTAGAATGAACAGAAGCAGCAGATTACAGAAATCAAGGTCAAAAAATAAATGCACATGTGTACTGATTGAATATGGTAAAGAAAATATGGTGGTAAGTATTCTGAAATGTATTACAATATCCACATAACTCCACACATTCATTCACACATTGTCATAATTAACACGGGAATGTCTTACCCTTCAGTGTCCATAGATCTCTGTCCACTGATTTCATCAAGGACACTTACTTTCTTCACCTGCCTTTGGAAACCGTCTTCCTCACGTTCTTTCAGAGATCCCGATGCAGCATGGTGGTCTTGCACTTTCTTTTTACCCTCTATAAACATAAAACAACTGTCTTTGTGTGTGCGCATGTGCACTCAAGAGCTTGGCTGTGCTGGGGAGTGGAGAAAGGAGAGAATTCTGAAGGCAGGAATCCCCTTTTTACCTTCCCAGTGCAAATTCATTGCTATTACAGGCATGTTTCATTTTATTGCCCTCCCTGGTAATGCATATTTTTAAACAATTGAAGATTTGTAACAACCCTGAGTACAGCAATTCCATTGGTGACATTTTTTTTCTGGCAGCATTTGCTCATTTCTTATCTCTGTGTCACATTTTTGTAGTTTCTGAAATATTTGGTTCTTTATCATTTTAATTAAAACAGGCATGATATTCCTTTAAGGCAAAGCCTAATCCAGCGGAAGTCCCTAGTTCTCAGCAATTCTATAAACCCTGAGAGAGGTGAAGAGGCTTCAGAATAAAAGTGTGAAGCCAGCAGGGGTTGGCCCATGTAGTTTAAGGCAAGATTCCATTTCCACTGCATACCTGTGCAAGGTAAGGCGGGAAGAGCTGACCCAGAGGCTGCTGCAAGTGCTCCAGGAGATGAAGCTAAGGCAGCTAATGAAGGTGGCTGCACTAAACAACAGGTTTTCAATGCAGAGAACTGCAAGGGGAGGCCACCCAGCACCATCACAGCTGGAGAGAAGTCAGCGCCTGGCATCAAGGCTTCAATGGACAGGCTGATTTTCCCGTTAGCGGCTAACGAAGCCAATATTCATTTAACATTATGAAAATCCTATGTCCCATGAGAATCAAGTGAAATCTACTCTGTGCTCTATAAATAGAACAAAGCCTGAATGACAGCACATCTATTTACAACATGAATATTTTAGCCCATTGTTGAGACCTACTGCTCAGAAAACAAAACAAAACACACAAAAAAAATTCTTTCAAAATATTACTGCTCATGGACAATGCACAAGTCATCCAGGAGCTCTGATGGAGATGCATGAGATGAATGCTGTTTCCATGCTTAACACGACATCTATTCTGCAGCCCATGAATCAGGAGTAATTATGACTTTCAAGTCTTATTATTTAAGAAATACATTTTGGAAGGCTTTAGCTGCCATAGACAGTGACACCAATGATGGGTCTGGGCAAATGAATGGAAAATTTTCTGGAAAGGATTCACCATTTTACATGCCATTAAGAACATTCGTGATTCATGGGAAGAAGTCAAAATATCAACATGAACTGGGGTTTGGAAGGAATTGATTCCAATCCTGTTGTGTGACTTTGAAGGGCTCAAGAATTCAGTGCAGGAAGGAGCTGCAGATGTGCTGAAAATAGCAGGAGAACTAGAGTTACAAGTGGAGACTGAAGATATGACTGATTGGCTGCAACCTCATGATAAAATGTGCATGAATGAGGAGCTGCTTCTTATGGACAAGCAAAGAAATTGGTTTCTTGAGATGGAATCAACTGGTGAAGATGCTGTGAAGAAGGTTGAAATAACAAAGGACTTAGAAGAGCGTATGAACTTAGCTGATAAATTACCACAGGGTTTGAGAGGACTGACTCCAATTTGGAAAGAATTTCTACTGTGTGTAAAATGTGTCAAATTGCCTGTGACAGAGGACTTGTTCCTGAAAGGAAGAGAGAATCCTGTCACAAACTTCATTGTGGTCTTATGTTAAGAAATTGCAAAAGCCACACCGATCTTCAGCAACTGCCACAATGACCAGTCAGCAGCCACCAATGTTAATTCAAGGCCATCCACCAAAATGACTGTAACTCAATAAAAAAAAAAGTTAAAAAAAAAAACCATCCACCAACAAAAAGATTAAACCTCACTAAAGGCTCCAATGATGGCTAGCAGTTTTTAGTAATAAAGAGTATTTTCATTAAGTTATGAACATTGGGGTTTTTAGACACAGTGGTATTGCTCACTTAATAGACTACAGTATAGTGTAAACTTAACTGTTCTTTGCACTGGAAAACCAAAAAAAAAAAAAAACCCCAAAAAATAAGTTATTTAACTCTCTTTATTATATTTATTTTATTCTAGGGGTCTAGAACTGAAGCCACAACATCTCCCAGGAATCCTGTATGTAAGGTTTTCTTCCCAACAAGCAACATACCTTCCAGGCTGCAGTCCCCTGTTGTCACAGCTCGCTGCATCGAATCCTCAGATCTGGTCTTCGAAACACCTGGCTGTAAGATAGATATGAGAAGACATTCAAGAAGTACTGATCCACAGCAATGTGCACCTACTTAACATGAGAGGAATCATACGCTTGGAATCAGCTAAGATGGGCCACCTGCTTTCCGTGCGTTACAGCACAATTAAACACTGACACAGTGATGCTCGGTTCTCTGAGGTAAGCATCTCTGGGGGTGAGTAACAATCCTTACTCTCTTCTTGATGCTGAGCTGAACGTCCTCCTGCACATGCATTTCTTCAGATTTCACTGTGGCTTCACAGACATGAGATTTATTAAGAGCAATTTCAACTTAAAACATTCTCATTGGTGACTAAATTCCCAAGAAAAATAATTTGAGTAGATATCAACATTTAATCTTCTAAGACATGAGATTGTTGTTCCTTGTGAAAGCTAATTTGTACAGTGGAAATCCTGCTGCAACTGGAGGCATTTACCTCAAATTCCTGAAGTGTTCATTGAAACAGCACCTTTCAAGTTCTCTGGAGATGTTCCTTTTTCCAGTATCTTCACACAGGACAGAAATAAAATATGTACTAAGATTTCAATGAAAACTCAGGGTGATATGTTTAAAAAGTGTAATTTTTTTTCCAGAAACAAAGTATTTTGTTAACTGCAAAACAAACCATAGAAAATAAATATATTAGCCATGGTACATGTCCAAAGACTTTGGTGAGCATTCTCTCCAGAAAATATTAAGGCAGTGAAATGATTCTGAACATACAAATTTTATAAAGAAAGGAAAGCAAGTGTTATATGTTCCCTTACATATGCTTGAAAGCATCTGAGACTTTCCCTGAATTTCGGTTTGGGGCTGAAGACAGTGCTCCATTTGAGAGTTTACAGCAGACAGGGCCTCTTCCTTCAAGTTCTAGCAACGGGCATCCTAGCAGCTCATTCTGACCCTTTGCATCTTGCATTTCCTTCTTCAGCTGGTCCTCTTCCACTGCCAGCCGGCCAATCTCTTCCAGAAAGTCTTGGTTTGTTCTGATGGGCAGTTGCTTCTCTTCAACCCTTTTGGAATCCTGTCCCTTCTCAGCCAGTACCCACAACTACGCCTAAGTTTCCTGTGATGGCAGCTGATACAGGCTGGGCCCAGGACAAATGTCAAGCCCATAAAGAAATGTGGAAAAAAGACCTCCAGGCACAGATTTTTCCTCACCTCCACAGGCTTCCTCCTCCCTGGACAATGGAGGGCACGACTGGACGACAAGAGGAAGCAAGGGTGGGAAACTGCTCATGTCAAAGAGCTCACAAATGAGTGTTGCTGGTGAAATATAAACAAAGTTTACCCAAATTCACATGGAAAATTCTCTGTTTAACATCAACAGGGCAAGGAACTGTGCACCTAGTCTAGTAACTTCCTTATCCTCTCAGGTATTTCCTGACATCTTCTGTGTATCTTGGAGGGCAGTGTGAGTGGTGAGAAAACTCTCTAGGTTGTGAAAATAAGACATATTTCCTAGTCTCTGAAATAGAAAAAGTCACAGAGGTTTTAGTCCATGAAATTCTGGGTCATTGTTCACAGGGAATTTCCGCTACTGGGCTCTCACACTCTGTTGTGGTCAAAAGCAGGAGGAGCAGGTGCACGCAGCTCGCCCAGGGCACAAAAAGCCTCAGAAGCCCGGCTATGGTCAAAGTGGCAGCTCTTACCAGGTGTGGGCTCTTGGCGTTCTGGTCCCTCACAGCCTGCAGCTTAGCTCGAACAATCTGAATGATGTCATTCAAATTTTCATTCACCTTCTCAATGGCTTTCAAGCTCTCATTCAATGAAACATTGAATTAGTAACAATTACTCATTACTTTCATTTCTACTTTCAGAATGTAATCTAACAAGAGGTTCGTACCTTAAACTTCAGTGCTTTCTCAGAGGGCAGCTTCTTTTGCCTGATGGCCTCCTCTAAGCATTTCTTTGCGTTGTTGGTCTATGCAAAAATGTAATGAAGGAAACAGAATTACAAATACTAATTACACTGCTAGCTGAACCTATCTTGTGTGTGACCCCTTTCACTAATACAGAAAGTGGTGCTTTACATCTACAACACTTGCTTTGTTTATTTTTTTACTGATATATAGTCAGTTACAATGTGTCAATTTTCTGGTGTACAGCATGTTTCAGTTACATATATATATACACCTATGTTTGTCTTCACATTCTTTTTCATTATAGATTACAAGATATCAAGTAGAGTTCCCTGTGCTCTACAGAAGAAATTTGTTTTTTTTTTGTTTGTTTGTTTGTTTTTTTATCTAGGACACATGCTTTGAACCTAGACCTCTTATGGAACACATGGAACAGGACACTAGGATGAAGGAAAAGAGAGCCAAATAACTGAACTGCCAGAGTGGGGAGGAACTGAAGGTATAATCACAAAAAAAAAAAAAAAGCAAAAGGACAAGGATACCTTCTGCACCCAAGCAGATATATTTTCTGCAAGTTCTCTGTTTTCATTCTCCAAATTCTTGCTCTGCTCAGTCATCTGCTTTAAAGTAACTAAAAGAAGATGAAGCAATTTCTCATATTGGCAAGAAAACCCAGTAGAATAGAATTATCATGATTTATTAGCAGTAGAGACATATCTGGCTGGCACTATGAGTATAATTAACCTTTTAGCTTTTCTACTGTGCCTAAAGGAAGCAAATCTTAGTGGCATTCTAAATGTGAGATCATTGAGATTCCTAGTTTAATTTTTTTCAAAGATGCAGAAACACAATAAAAAGTCTTCCCCTAAATTTTCTCCCAGCTATAAGCACCATTCTTAGAAAATTCAATCATTCAAATACTTCTGACATCACCAGAGATGAAAAAGAAAAACCAAGCATCCTGTCCCCTTAACATTCTCTCCTCCAATTACTAAGGTAAGTAAACATGCCCCTGCTTAAAAAAATAGAACCCTTATCCCACGCAGGTTCACCCCACAGCCAGGCCCTATCTGCAACACCACAGAAGGCAAGTTCAAAACGTTGCCTGACTGGGCCTGCACTGGCCTCCAGTGTCTTCCTGCTGCCTGGAAGATCGTCTTTCATGAAAATCATGTTGGGGGCCCTGAAGGACAAGGTAGCTGGAATTAAACACTTTGGTACCATGTGGGCTTCCCCACCTAGTTACTGGAGGACCTGGATAACACACAGGCCCTAAATGACAAGCTTTTCTATCGCCAGGATGAGAATGTTACCATCACTGCTTCAGGAAAGCAGCACATGTAAAACAGCCAGTCACAGGCGACTCCATGTGTGAAGCTCTAGAACGCAGCCCTCAGAACCAGACTCCTCTCTCAGGCATCTAAGTCCCTCATCTGACCACACAGTGCACACGCGTCTTCTGTCTGCCCAGTGGTGATGCTCTGATGCTGAGATCCCTCTTCTCAGCACCAGCCCTTCTGCATCAACTGTCACCAACAGCAGCCCTTGAGGGCCTACTGAGTGGCGGGCAGCCACCCTGCCCATCACGCACAGCCCCACTCGGTCAGCAGAGTGTGAAGCCTGCATAGAAAGCATCATCCTCAGGCTGAATCACTTCCATTAAGTCCCCACTGCCATGAATGGCTCCTTTCACTTATGAGTCACAGCCCATGGATGCCCCTCTGCTGTGACACACACCGCCTGGCTACATCTGCATCCCTCCCTCAGCCTGGAGAGTCCTGACAGGCTCAAGTAGTGTTTCAGCATCTTTACTTTTCACCAAGAGCCAGCTCATATTAGGGACACACTCCGAACATTAGACTCTTCTCATCACCTGCTTCCTCAAGTTTGCTATGCGAAATTAAACTCATCCTAGTCTCCCTACTCCTGTGACCCTCCTGGCCTCTTAGCTCAATAGATGTCAACTTCCTCTACGATGTCATTTAGACACCATTGCAGGAGTAAAATTTTCAAGAGTTGAGAAGTCAGTTAGACATCAGAAGTCATTGCGTTTACTCTTAGTTGAATTAAAATCCACATCAAATCCTGGTATTGAGAAAATATTACAAAGGAAACTAAACCCTAATACCTTACCTTGACACACTGGAGGCTTTACCTAGGAGAGGAAGAAACATTAAATTTGAAGTCAAAACATATAATTAGTAAGTCTAAAATTTCTATTATACTATCAAAACAGTAATCCATTGAAATCACAATTATCTCTTTGGTACAGCATAATAATTAATATGATTAAAAATCAGGAAAAATCAGAATTTCCTACTTAAGGCATGATCTTTCACTCACCATTTCTGATAGCACAATGGTAAATAACTTATTTTAGAACAAAAGATCTGCTTACATTCTATTAAATAAACATCACTCTATTCAATTTTCATAACGCATATTCAATTTAACAACACTGAACTATATTATTTTCATGATATGTTGTTGTAATGCATCATTTATCTATTTTTTTTTGTCAAACCAAACATCCACACTTAAGTCCAGAACCTGGATAGTTGTGTAACCTTCAAAAGAGAGAGAGAGACAGAGAGGAGAAAACTAAAAGAAAAATAAAGGCAAAATCTTTATACTAAGATTAAGATGCACCCCTTTCATTCAATGAAAGGTTTTCTGAAATCTTATACAGAGTTGACTGTTGAATTGATAAGCAATTGTAACATATGAGGTCGTAAGATTTGTCAAGACCACTAAAAACAAACGGACATCAGATGAGACATCAGACGAGAATGAAAGTGAGTAATGGCTGTAGTGAAACCACACACAGCAGCAGGACGGACAGCGACCATTTTCAAGAAGTGAACGTGCTTCTTGACTCAGATACAAGTCATCGTATGAAGAGTAATAGTCCAGAAAAACCCAGGCAGGACTCCACTGTAATACCATGTAAAGACACATTTCCCTGACCCTTAACACATATTTCTTCATTCAAAACTTTAAGTGATGATCAGAGACTGAGGCCAGCCCCTAACCTTGCCAAGATATTGGAGAATCATCACAGTGTCGAAGATCCAGTGGCAATAATGTGGCAATAGAAGAATGCATCCATGGAGGGCAAACAGAAAACCACAGATGTTCCCTTAACTTCACACTTGCTCAGGAACACTGAGCTTCCCTGTCCCCTGTCACCCAACACACAGGCAGGGGCAGGTGGAGAGATAGATGGACTCGCCAAATACTTAACCTTCCTGTTTTGTTATTGAAGAGAAGAGTTTATAAATTGCCATTGTCTCATTGAGAATATACTGTTGTCTTGCTCAATGAGTTCTTTCTATAAAGATTTTGCAACAAATTTCCATTTCAAAACTAATTTGTGTTCAAGTTAATAATCTAAAAGGAAACAAAGAAAAGACTCCTGGATTCTGGCCCAGGCAGGCAAATAAAATGTCCAGTGACTATATAAATTCCTATTAGGTGTGATTAAAAGGACACTGTCAGGTACTTTAGTAATACTTACAGCAAGGACGGTCCTCCAGACGAACAAGAGAAAAATAGAAACTCCCCAGGAGGCAGCAAGAAGAATAAGCTTCCACAGAAGTTCATAAACATCAGACGCAGGATGGAAAAGGAGAATCAGAGTGTCGAGGATCTGAAAAGATATTAGATATAATGAGGAACCTCAAAGACATTCCCAGTGTATATGTCACAGAGAATCATCTTTAGAAACCCTCAACCACATCCTCAGATAGCTCCACAGAGAGGCGAGAAGGGACACTTGAGTTCAAAGGAGCTCTTGGGAGTGTGGGCATGTTTACTGCCTTGATTTGGTAATAGTTTCACTGCTGCACACATACGTCAAATACCTGATACACAAAATGTTAGAGATTTGACTTTGCTGACAGGCACATTGCAAATATTTTTAAAATAGTTAACAGAACTTAACTTATGAATGTAGAAGCCAACTTGAAATTGAAAATAAGCAAACACAAACCTACAGGGCATGGGACGCCTCCATCTTCTATTGTATGTTCATGAAGTACCTGGACAAACCCCTATGAAATGTCTCCAAAAATACACCCAACATATATGGGGAAAGAGCAATGAAGGTATGTGTTAAAATACAGAGAGATGTACAGAGATGTATTTCTACATTTATAGACTGGACATGAGTGAGAAAGCAGACCAGCTCTTACAATAATGTCAAAATTACTATTCCAGCAAAAATTAATGATATATTTTAGCCCAACTATCTAAAAACCATGGAGGTTTTCTTCAATATTCACTTTGGTTCTGAACCAGAGCATGTAATGTCAGACTTCTGAAATAAATAGGGATTTGTATAATAGAGTTTTAATCATATTATACAAGATTATACAAAGAATGAAGTTACATAAAAAGAGAACTCAAAATAATCAGTAAAAATAATTTACATGCATATTTCACAGTACTGCACCTACGTCCATTAACAGCCACCAAGAAAATTAATTTGTATTTCTGGAATGTTCAGTCACCAAAACAAAAGCCAAACACATAGTTTTGTAAAAACTAGATTTATAAGTATTATAGGAGGGAATAAATGCACAATGTAATTTGTACTTTATCTAGACACCAAGTTTCAGTCTTGTGCAAATAAAACCCCTCTAGAAAGCAGCCTCTGAAATCAGTAACACTGTCATTGTCAGCTCTCACAGTTGGGGTCAGTAAAATGTGTGCTGGTGGAAAACATGCACTGTCTTTGCATAGCTGCCATCTGAGAGAGCAGTGGATCTCAGCACAAAGGAGAGACATGCAGATAAAAGGCACAAAAACAAACACCATCTAGTCGCTAACTGGTAAAACCCCCTCCACCATGGGCATGCTTGTTACACACGGCACTGTCTGAGTGCTGACGTCAGCAGCTGCCTCCTACCTAAAGTCTATCCATCAGGGCCGATGGACTCAGGTTCTGTCAGCGGCCATGAGCAACGGTGGAGAAGGACAAGTTAGTTTATCCAAATGCTCAAAGATGTGGTAGGGAAAGAGGGCTGACTAACCTGTGAGAACTCAGCCTCATTCCCTTTGAGGGAAAAAATCCCAACAAAGATGACCTAGAAATGCCCTCCTTAGTAGGCTCAAAAGAAACAGAACAGACTCTTCTTTGGGTGGAGTGTTCATGTGGCATTGATTCTGCTTCAGTGCAAAGATTGTTCCTGACACTCAGTTTTTCCAGGTCCGTAAGAATCTGGTGGAAGCGTATCAGAACAAACCACTTAAATCCATGAGGTGTTCTCAGTCTTTCTTTTTTAGGGTGTGGAGGTGATTTATCCTGACACACTAAAAATTTCACAGCATGTATCTGAATTTTCTTTATATTTAGACAATTCTAAAGACATGAAGGACACTTTCTGCTTTGGGGAAATCAACATTCTTCACAAGGACACGTCACTAAAAAAAAAAGACAACTCGTCCACCTCCTGGTCACATCCCTCCTGAGCATTTCCTCATTGTAAACATCACAGGAGGTTGCAGCCACTGATTTTCACATCAGCTCGGCTCTCAGGGCTCCCCCATCAACCTAGCTGGACACAGAGTCCCTGGGGGCAGCCTCCAAGATAAAAAGGAAAGGGATAACTAAGAATTTGCTAGAAGTCCAATAAAAATAAAAGCAAAAATAAACAAATGGGACCTAATTAAACTTGGAAGCTTTTGCATAGCAATGGAAACCATAAGCAAAACAAAAAGACAACCTACAGAATGGGAGAAAATTTTTGCAAAACATGAAACTGACAAGGGCTTAATCGCCAGAATATAGAAACAAATCATACAACTAAATAAGAAAAAAAAAAAAAAACTCAATCCAAAAATGGGCAGAAGGCCTAAACAAGCAATTGTCCAGTGAAGACATACAAACGGCTAACAGGCACATGAAAAAGTGCTCATTATCACTGATTATCAGAGAATTGCAAATCAAAACTACAATGAGGTATCACCTCACACAAGTCAGAATGGCCATCATTCAAAAGTCCACAAATGACAAATGTTGGAGAGGCTGTGGAGAAAAGGGAACTGTCCTACACCGCTGGTGGGAATGCAGGTTGGTGCAGCCACTGTGCAAAAGTTTGTAGATTCCTCAAAAGACTAAGAATAGACTTACCATATGACCTAATATTCCCACTCCTGGGCATATGTCCAGAAGGAACCCTACTTCAAAAATACACCTGCACCCCAATGTTCATAGCAGCACTATTTACAATAGCCAAGATATGGAAACAGCCTAAATGTCCATCAACAGATGACTGGATAAAGAAGAGGTGGTATATTTATACAATGAAATACTATTTGGCCATAAAAAACCAATATGCCATTTGCAGCAACATGGATGTCCCTAGAGAATGTCATTCTAAGTGAAGTAAGCCAAAAAGAGAAAGAAAAATACCATATGAGTTTGCTCACATGTGGAATCCAAAAAAAATAAATAAAAAAGAGCATAAATACAAAACAGAAACAGACTCACAGACATAGAATACAAACTTGCTGTTGCCAAGGGGCTGAGGGGTGGGAAGGGACAGATTGGGAGTTTGAAATTTGCAGATACTGACAGGCATATGCAGAATAGATAATCAAGATTATACTGTATATCACAGGGAAATATATACAAGATCTTATGCTAGTTCACAGAGAAAAAAATTCTGACAATGAAAATATGTATGTTCATATATAACTGAAAAACTGTGTTCTACACTAGAATTTGACACACTATTTTAAAATGACTATAACTCAATAAAAATGTAAAAAAAAAAGCTGTGGTATATTTTACACAATAGACTACTACTCAGCCATAAAAATGATAAAATGATGCCATTTGCAGCAACAGGGAATGGATGGACCTGGAGAATGTCATTCTAAGTGAAGTAGTCATAAAGGAAAAGAAAAATACCATATGATATCACTTATATTTGGAATCAAAAAAAAAAAAGACAAACTTATTTACAAAACAGAAACAGACTTAGAGCATAGAAAACAAACTTATGGTTACCAGAGGGAAAGGGAGTGGGAAGGGAAAAATTGGAAGTTTGAGATTCATGAATACTAATCTCTATAAAGTAGACAACAACTAGTTTACACTGTACAGCACAGGGAACTCTATTTAATATCTTGTAGTAATTTATGTTAAAAAAACAATATGAAAATGAATATATGTATTTTCCTATATGACTGAAGCATTCTGATGTACATGAGAAATGGACAACATGGTAAACTGACTATACTTCAATAAAAATATTTTAAAATTTATAGGGCTATTGAATATTTTTGTTACATTAAAATTTCTGAAAAGAATACACTTCAAAGAAAAAACAAAGTTGCTGTAAGTTAACAAACCAGAAAGCACAGAGCAGAGATGACATTTCCCTGTTTAACAGACCAGCACCAACCCAGTGCTGAGACCCCACTGCTCCCAGGACTGCCAGACGTCACCACCAGGAAGGGTGCACACACAGGAGAGCACACCACACAGGGACAGAACCGGAACACGCACAACTTGAAGCAGGATCCTGACAAGCTTTCCGGGAGCCAGTCTCACTATGACTTCTAGTAAATAGGAGTTTCTCGCTTTTTAAAAAACTGCTTTACTGAGATATAATTCACCCACTCCCCCATTTTAGGCATACAACTCAATGGCTTTTAGGATGTTCACACTTCCTTCTTTGATGCAATAAAGTAACTAATTCAGGTTTCATCCTGTCAACCTGCTGTTTGGTCCAAGAGGTCCTGATAGGACTCAGATCTTGAGGACGCCGGTGGCCAGAGCCACTCTAGGCTGGTCAAGAAACCTGTCCTGAGAGCCTCGGGCTTCACCAACGATGCATTCCCATCAAGGACCCTATGAGAAAGTATCTATTTAACCACAGTGTGAAAGAGCCCAGGAAAAAGGAGGACACCTGATGCCCGATGTTTACTCACAGTTGTATATTCATATCCAGTACACCCCAGCACGTGGGACCAGAAAATCCCCATCACCTACATGTCCTGGTCCTCTCAGGTGGGGAGGGGACAGGGGAGGGGAGGGTTGGGGAGGGGAGGGGAGGGGAGGGTTGGGGAGGGGAGGGGAGGGGAGGGGTGGGGGATGGGGTGGGGAGGGGGTGTGACAGGAAGAGGGGTTGGGCACTTGGGAGGAGAAGGGGGTCACAGAAAGGATGAGGGCCAATCAAGCTCTTGAGGGGAGGAAGGAGGGTTCAGTCAGGTCAGGAGGTCAGCAGGTCAGGAAAACAAACAGCAGGCAAGCGGACTCTCAGGAGCAGCTGGAGGGGACCAGACGCCTCCCTCCAAGCCTACTCCTGTCTGAACGCTGCCTTAGCAACGCCCCATGCTTTATGTCCTCTCTCGACCAATCACCTGCCTTTGCCCCTGTGACCTCACAGTGGACATTCTGGGTGACGTCACTTTTACAATGTGCCCCGCCTAACTGATCCCCCACCACCAACTGCCATCTAACCCTGGGTCCTCTCTGCAAACTTTTCTGACCTTATGCTTTCTGGTCCTGCCCAACTGATGTCCCCTGCCCCCTACTTCTTGGGTGCTCCCTCCTCCTTTTCCAAATTCCCAGGATTTCCCTTGGGCAGTGGCTGAAAAACATATTAGGTAGACAATGACAGAACCAGGAGGAATCAAATATACAGGCAAGGTGGGAGGTCCTCTCTCCCCTTCGCTCAGCACTGCACACAAAATGCAGAGAGAACGTCCACAAGACGGAGATCTTAACAGCACACCATCTTAATCACATTGCCACACCCATGTGGCTGTCCTTATCTGTAGTACACTTGTAGGTGACACATTAATTTTAAGTATGAATGTCACATGCATAAAAATAAGCCCTATGGTTTTTGCCAAAAATATATAAAATTATAAAAAATAATTATATATTGTCACACCCCCTACACTGCCCTTGGGTGATTCACTTACACACAGGTTCAAGGAGGCAGGAACTACCTGGGTGGGACAGAAGCAAAGTTGTGCTTTGGGGCAGTACTGGCTGTGAGGGGGCCTGAGAAAACCTTTTGGGGTGGTGGGAAGACTTGGTGTCTAGATATGGGGGTGGTTGTGTTCACTCAATCAAGAAATACTGAGCACATGGGGCCTGCCAGTCTCAGGAGTCAGAGAGACCCTCCTGCCCTGTGGGGAGTTGACCCCGACTGCTCACAGGCCCAGTGGGGCTGCGTTTCCAACCACACTGCTGGGCCTTCCAGCTCCTACAGCTGGGCTTCAGGCGCTGTGCTGGCTCCAGGATCCCCTGGCCTGGAGGGACTGAGTCCCATCCAGGGTGAGCAGGCTTCAGGGATCCTGGGTCTCCTCCTACTGTCAATCAGAATTCCTTCCAACCCTCAGGAATCGGGACACCCTGTAAATCACCAATTAGCATCAGGTCAAAGGTATTGTGGTCTCACATTAAGCAATAAACTGTGCCAACTGACCAAATTGAAAGTGCAGTGTTCCAACTACACAACATTCTCAATAACCCATTTTATGGATGAGAAGACAGAGGGGGTGTGAATCACCTAAGTGTCTCAGGGCGGTGAGTGCTGTAACTTTACCCTGAACTAAGATCTACCTTGGAAAGCGATTCCACCTGGAGCCCATCCTGTGACCTGCTCCCTGAGGTTCTGAGGAAGACCGTTGGCTTTTCCTTGGGAAATTCCTCTTGCAATGACATTAAGTCATGCATCAGTCAGGACAAACGGTGAGGATGTGTTCATTAGGGATCCTGACTCTTAACGGCAAGTCAACTTTGTCTCAGGAAATGGGTCTTCTATTACCATTAATTCGGGCACCAAGGTAAATAAGAGTAACAACATAAAATCCATCATACATATAAGTACTTTTAATTTAAATTATAAATAACTTTATGAACTATAAATGGATGCATTGCATTGGTCCATGACAAACAGGACATTATGTACATTCATTACAAAGAAGTGCTGTCATGGGTGGGGATGTGGTGACAAGAGCAGGGTCATTTTTAGCAGGGAAGGATGTCCTACATCTCTCAGTACAGGGTGGGTAAGTTCACAGTGCTACTCCCCACGACCAAACTCTCACCAAACACACACACACACACACACACACACACACACACACACACACACACACACACACAGGCAAATGTACATAGATCCTAAAATGACCATCTACCTTCTGATCAGAAAAAAGATAAAGATATGTGCTCACATCACCTAACAACACACTGACCACACACACAGTTCCCATAATAACTTCTTAATACTTCAGTTCTATGAGCCTCTGAAGTTCCCCTCACTTGCGCTCACCATCATCTAACAGAAAGAAGTCATAAACAATTCTTCAAGTTTGATTCATTACAGTTCCTCTAAGAACTTATATTATTGCAAGTGTCAGAAGAATATAAAATTCAATTTCAGATGGAGTTTTTGGCTCAGTAGTTTTCATGGTTAAAAGTTTCCACTGACTACACAAAATTATTGGCTCTACTTTTCTCGTTCTGTGCTTCCTGTCCCAACTAAAATTTCCCTATACATCTCGTTATTTTGGATTTCAGTCAGTGGCCTGATAGTGCATTTTGTAGATAGTTTGATTGTTCCTACAGATCTCTATCTATTGATGAGCATTTTATTCTTTTAGTATTAAATAGAACAAATGACTTCCAGTCTACAGCTTTTCCTGTAACTGGAGAAACAATAAAGCTTATACTGACATCACTCACCACTACACTACCAGACTCACAGCTTGTCCTGACTGCACTCTGACCTCCTCTAGTCTGTGTCCAGAAAAATCAAGCCCATACACGTGTGGATGTGACTCTATAGGGCCAGCATGCCCACCTTCTCCATTTACTTACTCTCAGTCTTCACTACTTTCCTATATTTGACCTAGAAGTTGCCCTCCTCCTACCCCTACCCTGAGCATTTCAGAAGAGTAACCTAAAAACTAAACTCTTCATGGCACAAACTGTAATCACATTACTAGTAGCCATAAAGTTAGCCTATGAATGAATTTAAAAGGATTAGAATGAATGTATGATAATTACTTTAAACAAAAACATTTTGACTAATAAAACTGTAATTAACTTCATAATTGTCAAATGGCATTAGTCTATTTTACTATCCTTTTTGCATTTACAGTACCCTATATGGATACTAATATATAAATCACACTTAACATCCCCAATTACTATGCTTAGATGGCACAATATCATCATTTTTCATTACAGCCGCTGTCACCACGCTCAGCACCCTTTCTACGTGAGCTGGCATAACTCCTGCCATCAGTGCTCCCCGCCTGTGTGGCCGCACCGGGGCCGTCACTAACAGCTGTGGGATCCAGCGACTGCGGTACTGATTGTGTCCAAAATCTTAACCTTCTTCAAGACTAAAACTCATTATTCCAAACATTATAGTAATACAATTAACACGATTACCAAAATTATATCCTCTGGATTAACACTAAACCTTATGGCCTAGTAACCAGCCTTATCAGCTTATTGCTCCTGAATCAACTGACACAGCCTCCACTTTTCACTAGCCTCCTTTCTGTTACTGCCTCCACTTGCATCAACAATGTCTCTTCTTCCACCAGCATACACAGCCAGCCGATTTCATCCATCCCAGCAATCATTAACCCCCAAAACTGTGTCATCACAAGTACCCTTACTACAAACATCCTTAGACTTTCACACTTCACAACTGACCACATTCTATAGTTTAATCAAAACAAAATTAGTCAAAACCCTAATTATTTACTACCCACTGAGAAAATCAGACAAGATGATTAAATTCAGGACTCTGTTTCTTACTGTATGTACTCCTTGGATCATTTTCACTTGTCACTGCATTAATTTTTACCCAGAATCTTGTAGGTTCCTTACATTTTATAATAATTCAACACTAAACTCAGGCAGCATCCATTTCTTAATCTGGTGTTTCCCTATGACTGGCATGAGTAAGAGCATTTAGAGTAAGCAGACTCCTTTAGGACCTGCTCCTTTGGTTCCCAAGGGCTTAACTGGAGTTTGCATTCCTGGACCCAGAGCACCTGCAGTCATGCTGCTCACACGAGGCAGCTGGGGCACATCACACATTATTATATTCAATCCCTTGGAAAACCAGATGGCATATCCTGTCCTTATACTATCTTTACAAAGAATGATCATAACGAGCCCCATCTGTCTGTGCCAGACAGATCTACAGCCACTCCCGCAGGGCTCCCCACCAGCCACAGACAGTAGGAGCTGTGGGCATCCATGCTCAGACAGCATGATGTCACAGAGGTGCTCCAGCCCTGACAACAACCCACGCCTTATGTCCTGGTCTGAAGCACGTGTCAGGCACCCAGGCACGGGGTTCAGAACCAGGACGAGCAGTCCCCTCAGCTGGAGTGAAAACCAGCGAGCTTGCTGGGGCCCTGTAAGATGCGGAGCCACTGCTCTTGAACAGCCTGTGCAGAGGCCCGCTGACTCCCCGTCACGGCAGGGACACAGCAGGCTGAATACTGCCTGGGGCTCCGCCCGGCTGGCAGGGGTGGCTCAGGGGGACCCCCGGACTCCCCCAGGCTCCTGCTCCCTCCCTCCGTTTTCTGGTGCTGCTCCCCACTCAGGTGGAGGCCTCCAATGCCAGTGAGAGTGCACACCGTGGGAGAAAGTGGTGCTGGAGTGGGTGTGGCCCTGTCTCTGAAAAGACGGCCGGCAGTCACGGCCAGCTAGTGTCCCCGCACACACTCTGCAGGGAACAGCACCAGCACCAGGGCAGGGCCTGCCATCACCAGAACTCACTTTCCTGTGCACGCCTGACGGGGTGGGGCCAGCTCAGTGGTGCAGCCCCAATTTCTCTGGCCCCAATCCACCCTCTAGCCAAGGTGTGCACACTGGGGAAAAAGTAAAACCAGTACAGAAGTGCTGCTGCAAGCCCTCAGGCCTCAGCCACATCCCAAACCAGAGACTGCCACCACACCCAGGAGAACCCCACTCCCACAGAGATCCTGCTCCAGCCCCACAGGACCCCGTGCCAACCCTGATAGGGCTGGAACAGTCACTGAGCAGAGGAGAAGCCTCTGCTTCAACCTGGAACTGGCTCCAGCCACTCTGACTCCAGCCCTGCCGCCCCCATTGCAGCGGCTGCCAGCACGTCCCGGGGGAAGAGGGCAGCCCAGGATCACTTCAGGTCCGTCTGTTCCCAACAAACCCACTGGGCACAGAAGACTGCACAGGAATGCTCTCACACAAGGACACCTTTCATTCTAGGGCAGGCAACTGTTTCACCTAATTTCACAGAAATACAGAAAGTTAAAATGAGAAGACACAAGAACACATTTTAAATGAAAGAATAACAAAATAACCATAATGAAAAGAAACAAATATTTACCTGACAAAGAGGTCAAAGCAATAGCAACAAGAATGATAACTGAACTGGGAAAAAGAAGAGATGAGCACCGGGAGAACTGTCAAAAGAACTAGAAAATATAAAAAAGACCAATCAGAGCAGAACTGCAAGTTGTACAGAAGATTAGGCAATGCAGATGATCCATTAGCAATCCGGAAGACAGAATGAAAAACACCCAATCAAAAAAGCAAGAAGAAAAGGCCTGCTACATGAGTTTAAAGCACTTCCGAGACAGCAGCAAGCATAGTAACACTCACATTACAGGAGTCCCTGCAGGGAGAGAGAAAAAGGCTGAGAAAACATTGGATAAAATTAAGGCTGAAAACTTCCCTAATCTGAAGAAAGAAACGAGTATCAAGGCATAGGAATCAGAGAGTCTCAAACAGGATCAGCTGAGACAGACTCACATCAAGACATACCATCATTCAAAAAGCAAAATTTAAAGAAAATGATAGAATTCTAAAGGCAGCAAGGAAAAAGGAAAGTGTCACAGAAAAGGAAATCCCTCATGAGTCTTTCAGCTGTCTTTACTGCACATATTTTTTAAACTTACATGTATGTACTGTTCATTGTCTCTAAGACTGTTTAGAGCTTTAGCTTTTTAAACTTATGTAGTTATTAAAGGAATAAAACCAAACACAATAAAAATTCAAAAAATACACGCATCCCACTATTAACAGCAACACTATTTACAATTGCCAAGACATGAAAGCATCCCAAGTACATATCAACAGATGAATGGATAAAGGAGATTCACCATATGTAGGTAATGGAATACAATTCACCCATAAGAGAGAAGTGTATTTTTTCTTTTTTGGCCTTCATTCATTTTTAACTTCAAAACCCAGAATTTTAGAACTGGCATAAACATTTCCATTGCATCAAAACCAACAAAATACGTAGAAATAAACTTAACCAAGGAGGTTACGTGTATTCTGAAAACTGTAAAACACTGATGAAGGAAATTGAGGATGATACAAAGAAATGGAAATATATCTTATGCTCTTGGGTTGGAAGCAACAACATTATCAAAATGGCCATCTACCCAAAGGAATCTACAGATCCAATGTAACCCCTGTCAACACCCATGGCATTTATCTTTTTCTTTTTTTTTTTAGCTTTTTTTACTGATTTATAATCATTTTACAATGTGTCAAATTCCAGTGTTCAGCACAATTTTTCGGTCATTCATCGACATATACACACTCATTGTCACATTTTTTTCTCTGTGAGTTATCATAACATTTTGTGTATATTTCCCTGTGCTATACAGTGTAATCTTGTTTATCTATTTTACAATTTTGAAATCCCAGGCTATCCCTTCCCACCCTCCATCCCCCGGTAACCACAAGACTGTATTCTCTGTCTCTTAGTCTATTTATGTCCTTTATTTACGCTTTGTTTTTGTTTGTTTGTTTTTGTTTTTGTTTTTTAGATTCCACATATGAGCGATCTCATATGGTATTTTTCTTTCCCTTTCTGGCTTACTTCACTTAGAATGACATTCTCCAGGAGCATCCATGTTGCTGCAAATGGCATTATGTTGTCAGTTTTTATGGCTGAGTAGTATTCCATTGTATAAATATACCACCTCTTCTTTATCCAGTCACCTGTTGATGGACATTTAGGCTGTTTCCATGTTTTGGCTATTGTAAATAGCGCTGCTATGAATATTGGGGTGCAGGTGTCATCCTGAAGTAGATTTCCTTCTGGATACAAGCCCAGGAGTGGGATTCCTGGGTCATATGGTAAGTCTATTCCTAGTCTTTTGATGAATCTCCACACTGTTTTCCATAGTGGCTGCACCAAACTGCATTCCCACCAGCAGTGTAGGAGGGTTCCCCTTTCTCCACAGCCTCTCCAGCATTTGTCATTTGTGGATTTTTGAATGACGGCCATTCTGACTGGTGTGAGGTGATACCTCATTGTAGTTTTGATTTGCATTTCTCTGATAATTAGTGATATTGAGCATTTTTTCATGTGCTTTTTGATCATTTGTAAGTCTTCCTTGGAGAATTGCTTGTTTAGGTCTTCTGCCCATTTTTGGATTGGGTTGTTTATTTTTTTCTTATTGAGTCGTATGAGCTGCTTATATATTCTGGAGATCAAGCCTTTGTCGGTTTCACTTGCAAAAATTTTCTCCCATTCCGTAGGTTTTCTTCTTGTTTTACTTCTGGTTTCCTTTGCTGTGCAGAAGCTTGTAAGTTTCATTAGGTCCCATTTGTTTATTCTTGCTTTTATTTCTTCTAGGAGAAAATTTTTGAAATGCATGTCAGATAATGTTTTGCCTATGTTTTCCTCTAGGAGGTTTATTGTATCTTGTCTTATGTTTAAGTCTTTAATCCATTTTGAGTTTATTTTTGTGTATGGTGTAAGGGAGTGTTCTAGCTTCATTGTTTTACATGCTGCTGTCCAGTTTTCCCAACACCATTTGCTGAAGAGTGTGTCTTTATTCCATTGTATATTCTTGCCTCCTTTCTCAAAGATGAGTTGACCAAAAGTTTGTTGGTTCATTTCTGGGCTATATGTCTGTTTTGGTACCAATAGCATGCTGTCTTGACTGTAGCTCTATAGTACTGTCTGAAGTCTGGGAGAGTTATTCCTCCAGCCTCTTTCTTTCTCTTCAGTAATGCTTTGGCAATTCTAGGTCTTTGATGGTTCCATATAAATTTTATTATGATTTGTTCTAGTTCGGTGAAATATGTCCTGGGTTATTGGATAGGGATTGCATTAAATCTGTAGATTACCTTGGGCAGTTTGACCATTTTAACAATATTGATACTTCCAATCCAAGAGCATGAAATATCTTTCCAGTTTTTAAAGTCTTCTTTAATTTCCTTCATCAATGCTTTATAGTTTTCTGTGTATAATTCTTTCACCTCCTTGGATAGATTTATTCCCAGATATTTTATTACTTTGGGTGATATTTTAAAGAGGATTGTTTCTTTACTTTCTTCTTCTGTTGATTTATTGTTAGTGTAAAGAAATGCAACTGATTTTTGAACGTTAATTTTGTAAGCTGCTACATTGCTGAATTCTTCAATCAGCTCTAGTAGCTTTTGTGTGGACCTTTTAGGGTTTTCTATATATAGTAACATGTCATCAGCATATAATGACACTTTTACCTCTTCTTTTCCAATTTGGATCCCTTTTATTTCTTTCTCTTGCCTGACTGCTGTGGCTAGGACTTCCAGGCCTATGTTGTATAGGAGTGGTGATAGTGGGCATCCTTGTCCCAGATTTTAGTGGGAAGCTTTTGAGTTTTTCACCGTTGAGTACTATGCTGGCTGTAGGTTTGTCATATATAGCTTTTATTATGTTGAGATATGTTCCCTCTATACCCACTTTGGCGAGAGTTTTTATCATAAATGGGTGTTGAATTTTATCAAATGCTTTTTCTGCATCGATTGAGATGATCATGTGGTTTTTGTCCTTTCTCTTGTTGATGTGATGTATTACACTGATTGATTTGCATATGTTGAACCAGCCTTGTGTCCCTGGGATGAACCCCACTTGGTCATGATGTATAATCTTTTTTATGTGTTGTTGGATTCTATTTGCTAGAATTTTGGTGAGGATTTTGGCGGCTATGTTCATCATCATCAGTGATATTGGCCTATAATTCTCTTTTTTTTTGTAGTGTCTTTGCCTGGTTTTGGTATCAGGGTGATGGTGGCTTCATAGAATGAGTTTGGGAGTATTCCCTCCTTTT
Source organism: Camelus bactrianus (assembly GCF_048773025.1). Lineage (NCBI taxonomy): Eukaryota > Metazoa > Chordata > Mammalia > Artiodactyla > Camelidae > Camelus > Camelus bactrianus. Next base: position 111,918,990 of record NC_133544.1, on the reverse strand, counting down.
CAATCGTCTGGAAGAGTTTGAGAAGGACTGGTATGAGTTCTTCTTTGTATGTTTGGTAGAATTCCCCGGTGAAGCCGTCCGGTCCTGGAGTTTTATTTGTAGGGAGGTTTTTAATTGCTATTTCTATTTCCTTTCTAGTGATCAGATTGTTCAAGTGTTCAGATTCTTCTTGATTCAGTTTTGGTGGACAGTATGTTTCCAGAAACTTGTCCATCTCCTCTAGGTTATCCAGTTTGGTTCCATATAGTTTTTCATAATATTCTTGTTTGATATTCTGTATTTCTATTTTGTTTGTTGTAATTTCTCCATTTTCCTTTCTTATTTTGCTAATTTGTGCTCTCTCTTTTTTCTTCTTTGTGAGTTTGGCCAGAGGTTTGTTGATTTTATTTACTTTTTCAAAAAATCAGCTTTTGGTTTGGTTGATTTTTTCTATGGTCTTGTTAATCTCTATTGTATTTAATTCCCCTCTGATCTATATTATTTCCTTCCTTCTGCTGCTTTTTGGGGCTTTTTGTTCTTCTTTTTCTAATTCATTCAGGTGGTGGGTTAAATTGTTTATTTGAGACTGTTCTTCTTTTTTGAGGAAGGCCTGTATCGCTATAAAATTGCCTCTTAGCACTGCCTTTGCTGTGTCCCATAGGTTTTGAGTGGTTGTGCTTTCATTATCATTTGTCTCAAGGTATTTTTTAATTTCAGCTTTGATTTCCTCATTGATCCATTGTTTTTTCAATAACATATTGTTTAATCTCCATGCTTTCCTTTTTTTCTCCTTTGTTTCTCTGTTGTTGATTTCCAGTTTCATGGCATTGTGGTCAGTAAAGATGCTTGAGATAATTTCTATCTTCTTAAAATTGTTGATGTTTCTTTTGTGCCCAAGTACATGATGAATCCTGGAAAATGTCCCATATGCACTTGAAAAGAATGTATATCCTATTTTGGGGGGGGCCATGCTCTGAAAATATCCACCAAATCTAGTTTTTCTATTGTAGTATTTAATTTCTCTGTTGCCTTGTTTATTTTCTGTCTGGAAGATCTGTCTAGTGATGTTAATGCAGTGTTAAAATCTACAAATATGATTGTATTCCCATCAATATCCCCCTTTATCTCTGTTAGTAGTTCTTGTATGTACTTAGGTGCTCCTATATTGGGTGCATATATATTAACTAGTGTAATATCCTCATCTTGTATCATTCCTTTAATCATTATAAAATGTCCTTCTTTATCTTTATGGCCTTTGTTTTAAAGTCTATTTTGTCTGAAATCAGTACTGCAACACCTGCTTTTTTGGCTTTTCCATTTGCATGGAATATCTATTCCTTCCTTTCACTCTCAAACTATATGTGTACTTCTCCCTAACGTGGGTCTCTTGTATGCAGCATATTGAAGTTTCTTGCTTTATTATCCAGTCTGCCACTTTATGTCTTTTGACTGGAGCATTTAGTCCATTAACATTTATAGTAATTATTGATAGATGTGTGTTTATTGCCATTTTGAACTTATCTTTGCAGTTGAATTGGTATATCCTCTTTGTTCCTTTCTTCTTCCTTTTGTGGTTTGGTAATTTTCCTTTGTATTATCATGGATTTTATTTAATTTTTGTGACTCCCTTGTAAATTTTTGGCTTGTGGTTACCCTTTTTTGTAAATCTATTAACCCATTACTATAACTGTTTTTATTAAACTGATAGTAACATGATCTCAAACCCATCCTACTGTTAAAAAAAATTAAAAAAGAAAGAAAAATATATTCTATATTTCCCTGCCTCCCTCTCCCACTCTCAGTGATTTGTATGTCTTCTTTTATAATTTCGTGTTTACTTTATTTGTAATTCATGAGTTATCACCTTTCCAGTTGTGAGTTTCTCTTTTCTGCAGCATCCTGCTGCTTTTCTATTTAGAATAGCCCTTTCAATATTTCTTTTAGCATGGGTTTAATGTTGCTAAACTCCTGCAGTTTTTTTGTCTGTGAAACTATTTATTTCTCCTTCTATCCTAAAGGATAGCCTTGCTGGATAAAATATCCTAGGCTGAATCTTTTTTTTTTTTTTTCATTCAGGGCTTTGAATATATCTTGCCACTTCCTTCTGGCCTGTAGTGTTTGTGTAGAGAAATCAGCTGAGAACCTTATGTGGGTTCCCATGTAACTTACTCTTTGGTTTCCTCTTGCTGCCTTTAGAATCCTTTCTTTATCCTTGACTCTGGCCATCTTGATTATGATATGTCTTGGTGTGGGTCTATTTGGGTTCTTCCTGTTTGGGACCCTCTGAGCTTTCTGTACTTGGATATCTGATTCCTTCTTTAAGTTTGGGAAGTTTTCAGTCATGATTTCTTCAAAAACCTTTTCAATCCCCTTTGATCTTTCTTCCCCTTCTGGGACCCCTATTATGCAAAGATTGGGATGCTTTATATTATCCCATAGGTCCCTTATGCTATTTTCAGTATTTTTTATTTGCTTATCTTGTAGTTCTTCTGAATGGGTGCTTTCTATCACCCTGTCTTCTAGACCACTAATTCATTCCTCTGCATTATCTAGTTGACTTTGCACAGCTATTAGATCATTCCTCATCTCTGTCAATGAGTTTACCCATTCTACTTGGCTCTTCTTTATAGCTTCAATTTCATTTTTGACACATTTTATATCTCTAAACACTATCTCTTTTAATTCCTTCAGCAATTTGATCACTCCTTTTTTGAAATTTTGATCTAGTAGGCTATCGATGTCTATTTCATTGATCTTTCTTTCAGGGGATTTCTCTTGTTCTTTTAATTGGGAAACGTTTCTCTGATTCATCTTGCTCATACCTCTCTGGCACTGTGGTTTATGGAGTATCAGTTGTCTATTATGGTCCTTAAGGTTTAATCTATCTAATGCCTCTTTAGGAATAGATCTTAGGAAAAAAAGAAAAAAAAAATAAGAGAGAGAGAGAAAGAATTTTAAAAGAAGGGAGAAAGAGGGTTTGAAAACATTGTATAACGAATAATAGAAGAGCGAGTTTAAGCAGAGTATTAATCGGGTGGAGACGTCCTTTTAAAACCTTAAAAAAAAGGGGGGGGAGATGAATAGATGTATTTGAAACCTCTGTCTAATCAATAACAGGACATCAAAACCCAAGAGTAATAGAAATGTATTAAGATGTAAAAATTAAGAGAGTAATAGAAAATAGAACAGGTAAAAACAGATTTAAAAAAAGAAGAAGAAAAGGGGGGTTGTCAGTGTTCTCCTGGAGTCTGTGTGCTTTTAATATGAAGTCTTTCTGTCTTCGTCCTGTTTTGGAAGCTCAGCTTGCTGTTTTCAGAGACCCTCCATTGGCGCCTTCTTCTGTGCTGCTCCCAGCACCTGTCGGCAAGCAGATCACGCCTCCTCCTAACACTGGGTCAGGTGCAGCTCTCTGCTGTGGGCGGGCGGGTCGCTGCCCCTCCAGATGCCGCAGTCAAATGTTGCAGACTGGCCGGGTAGGAGGGTGGGTCGTGCCCACTCCCAGGACCTCGGTCAGGGGCTGTGTTCCTGCCCGAAATGCATGGGGCCGCTCTCACTCTACCTGCGCCTCCGCTGGTAGCTCCGCTGCTCTGTGCGGCTGCACGCTCTGCCCTGGTCGGCGCTTCGCAGGTGGGCTCGGGGAGGACAGAGGAACAGCCCTGTCCCTGCTCCGAGCCAGAACCCAGCTCCTTGTTTGTCTTTGTGTAGCAAGTTCTCTGAGGGACCAGGATGAAAGGATCCTATCTGCCCCGGGCTTTATGTAGGCCAGTCTCAGTCTGGCCTTTGAGGCTGCTAAGCCCTTCGGTGCGGATGCAGGTTCCCCCCCGCCCCCGCCTGGGTGCTAAGCGCCAGAGGATATGGCGATATGGCGGCTGTGCCTGAGCCCCGCCTCTCTTCCCCCGAAAACTTTCCAAAGGTTTTCAGAGATGGGGGTATGCACCCTTCCCCCGAGAGCACATCAACCTTGCTGTTTTATGGAGGGCCCAGGTTGTTCTGCCCTGTGCACCCACAGCCATGGCACGCAGCCCCTTGCGTTCCACCAGGGCTGCCTCCGTGCAGCCGCCCCCGTCCTCCGCCCGGCTTGTGCAGCCTGGCCCTGCCCGCCGCTGCCGGCCCGTCTCTGGCTGGGTGTCGAGGGGATGCTCTGTGCCCGTTTAACTTAGTTCTGTCAGTCAAGGTCTGCTCTGTAAAGATCAGAGACTTGGAGGCTCCCCCTCCTTCCAGCTGGCCTCTCAGTTGGAGAGGGGAGACCCAGCGAGCGAGCGCCAGTCCTCCTTTGCCTCTCCCTCCCCACAGGACCCGTCCCACGCTGCTTTGCCTTTTGTTCTTTCTTTTTTTCCTTTTCTCCTACCAGATTTTTGGCGTCTTTATCTTTTGAAGAGGGCAATGTTCTGTCGGAGTTCCGCAGGTTCTCTGGTTGGCTGAGTGGGTCCATAGATGTAGGTCTTGTTGTATGTGTGGGAGAGGGTGAGCCACGAGCGTCCCTGTACTCCACCATCTTCTCCATCCTCCATCTCTTATTTTATAATTTAAGTGAAATCTAACATTTACTCCTGTTTAATGAAGAATTTGGTAGGTCTTTGGTCCCAGTTCCTGGATGGCAACCCCTAAAGCCTTGAAATTTCCCAAGATAGGGGTTTCTTTTCTATTCATGGTGGACCCTTGGATGGCTTGTGTTCATGAGATGACTCAGGATTGGGATTGGCCAGCCAGAGACACCAACCATGTAATTAGAGGAGTTGTGCTTTGAGCTTTGTGACAAATGAGTGACCACCAGGAGAGGAATGGGCTCAATGGTTAGGGCTAAGGAAAGGTATGAGTTACAGTTAGGGTTTGGGTTAGCCATGTCGGTAGTGACCCAATAAATCATGTCTTTGTAATAAAGCATCCAGAAAAGACTTGGGGCAATAAAGCTCAGAGCTCCTGTGAGCTTCCTGGTTGGTAACACTCTTGGAGGACTGTCACACTCAGATGCCATGAGGGCAACCCTGAGCCCTTCCCACTGGAGTGCTCTGTACAACAGCTCACCTGATGAGATCTAAGGGCTGCTTCTTGTCTATGCTTTGAGGAGGAGCCCATTCCCTGTACAGAAGGCCCGGTTTGCTGGGGCAGCTGAGGTCCTCTGATGGAGGCTGAAGTTGCACTGGGAAGCAGAAGCAAACAGGTGAGCATCACTGTCACCACGTTTTCACATGTTCTGTTGTTAAAATGTGGTGCTAACACTTCGTGGTCATTTGTAAATAAGGGGCCCTCACTTGCCAGGAGGGATGGAGGCACCATATACTTTTTCATAATTCTCACCCAGTATTAATACTAACCCCTTGAGGGTCATTTGCAATGGTGGGTGGAAAGGAACGCTTCGATGTTACAGTCCTGGGACCACCGTGGGTACCTGGTGAGAGCCTTGCAGATGCTTAATGTCCTACAAGTGGGCCAGTCTTCAAAAGCCAAAAAACTAGGCCACCCAAGTGCCCAAACTGCTACAGTGGAGGGACACCTGATGGTGCAGCCCCCTCCTTGGACCCCCAGAGGAACCTGGACTCTGGCTGGTTAGGGGCAGGGTCAATTCTAAAACCCAGGCTTTTTTGTCCCCACAATTCAGTAGATATTCGGTGACAGCACATGGAATATAAACAACAAAGAAACTTGACATGATGTTATATATTTAGCTTACTCAAGAAACAAAATTTAAATCCAGTCATTCTCCTTCCCACCTGACCTACGTTCCTTTCTCGTGTACTAGAACCAGATTATTACCCATCCAGCCTTAGCATGGATCCTGACTCCACTTACCTCCCTCCCAAACACCACATGAGATGATTCCTCAGCCTGGATGTGGGACCAGCAAGTACAAGAGGCTTTAGTGGAAAAGAACTGGATGTGCACAGACGCCAAATAAACACTGTAGGATCCTGGTGTCCCACATTATTAATCATGACAGCTGTATGCAAGTGTCCCCAAAGTTCATTTAAGACTCTCACTGCTAATTTTGCTGGGACATAAATATAAAACATGTGGACGGCTGGGCTGGACTGCTATGCTGGGTCTCTGATCCAGGAAGCTCAGTGTCTGCTCCCTGTACCCAGCTCCCTGTTCTGTTCATGCATGTGCATCAAGCAGCTGTTTAGTGTCCATTTTAATATCTTAAACAGTGCATTTCAGTATTGTCTTCATCCACAAATACGTGTACCACACAGTAGTAACGATCAATCTCAGTCTTTGCTTTCTTTGGTCTTAGAGAGTCAGATAAATGGATAGCAAAGATAACAAAGTCATAGAGCAGTATAATACAGTATTTCCATTATTTCAATGACAGGATTTATTTAAAGAGCTTAGATATAACATCCTTGCATTTATGGCATCATTAAGCGTCTAAAGCTGTTACATTATAAAAACTTCATTTCATGCGAGATGTTATCCGTTAGAGAAGTGCTCCTGAATTTGAGGGGTTGCTGTCATCTCAGACGGAGTCCCTAAAAAATGTCAACACTCTGCAGTATTGCCATCATGACAAGAACACAGACAGATGAAATTTGGAAAGCCCTGTGGCTTCCTAGTGCACAGACAGAAAATGGTATTTCAGAGGGAAAAGCCTGAATTACAGAAAATGATAAATGAAGTGGTCTAAAATGCATTTCCCTTACAAAGAACTAATACTTATTTGGTTGATAATAACATCTGTCAATAATTATGAAAAGAGCTGACAGATGCATAGTATTTACTATTAGCCAGGGCTGTTCTAACATTGACACAGATTCATTAATCCCCATAGCAACTCTACGAGGTGGGTACTATTATTATCCCCAATTTATTGATGAGGAACTTGATAAACACAGTGGCTAAATGACTTTTACAAGGTCGACAGCGAGAAACCAGCACAGGTGTTCCAGCCTGACTCTGCGCTCTTGGCCACTTCTCTTTTTTTTTTTTTTTTTTGTGGCTGGGAGATAATAAGGTAATTATGGTGGGGGGTGGGGAGGTAATTAGGGTTATTGGTTTATTTTAGAGGAGGTGTTGGGGGCTGAACCCAGGACCTTATGCGTGCTAAGCATGCACACCATCACTTGAGCTGTACCCTCCCCTCTCGAGTCTATGCTCTTAGCTGCTAATGTGCACTGCCCCACATGGTAACTCTGGGGGAACTACACTTCATCCATTCACTTGATAAACTCAGCCTTCCCGGTGCCTGGGATTTAGCAGTGAACAAAACAACATGGTTCTTGCCCTAAGTGAGCGTCTCGCCTCCTGACATATTGTCTTCATTTTACCCAGGAAGAAACAAGGTCAAGAACATTAGCCTTTTCCTGTTAACACCGGAGGATACATGACGTGCTTTATTTCATTTCTGCCATTTGACTTACACCATGGGGAGGGAAAGCTGCCTTACAGATCCCAGAGATCACAAGCCTGTTAATCCCGAATTTTTTTTTAACACTATCCCTTAGTTGATACTTGATCTGAGAAAGGATGAAGTAAACCTAAAAATATTCTAAGAGAGTGTGTGGTTTATACAGGGTAACTAACCAGCCACTGTTTATTATCCTAACAGGAATCTCTAGGCATATTTCTTTTCTTTCTCTTTTTTCTTTTTATGGGCAGCTTTTAAAAACCAGACCAAACCAACCAAACCAAATCACTGATAATTCAACAGCAGGCTCTAAATCACCCCCAAGACAGCTGCTAAACTCGGTTTAGACTTACAATGCAGCTTCTGGTGGCTGGATTGAAGAATGTATCTCTATCCTGAATATAAAAGTCATTCACGCAGCTCTTCTCAAATAGGGAAATGAAAAACTCTTGCTCCAGCTTGATGATACTTTCATCCACTTGGGGGACTTTCAGATAACAGCTGAAATTATCAAAGGCTGAGGACCGGGTTTTCGGATCATTGGGCTTCAGAGGCAATTTTATGTGCAGTATCTCAACGTATGTACAGAGAACCTCCCACAGGGTGTGTACTTTTGCAAATACAAGCTTTTCATCCAAAACCTATATTGGGAGAATGAAAACACAAACCAGGAAACTAACTATTTTCACATTTTTAGTACACAGGTTTTTCTTACGTTGCTGGTAGTTAAAGCACTTGTGCAAACACACACACATATGACACTGGTAAAAGTGAAGATATAATAAAAGTAGATTTGCAAACCATCATACATATTTGCCTTAAAGATAATTTCTTTGTTGAAATTACTGAAAAGTTATTTAAAATCCTTGCAGTTCATTCATAAAATAACCAATGTTTTAGATGAAGAAAAGCAAACTTCTTAATTTTTAGTCCAAATTAGTAACTAAAAATAGAAACACCAAAATATTCTTTGCAGTGGTATTGTAATGACAATTTTTTAAATTTCTGAAACCTAGGACTAATTACATATCTGTTCAATATAGTGTTAAACGGCCATTAAAAGGGATTTAAAAGAATTATATTTATTGATATGGAATATATAATAAAAGGAAAAAGCAAAAAAATATGAAATAATAATTTTCCTTCTTGGAAGGGAAAAATATCTACATTTGAATAAAAAAAGTTTAGAAGGATTTTAAGATTCTTAATGTATAATTAAGGTACAGATGATTTTTAATTCCACTGTTCTTTCATTTTCAATTTCTGGGGGTAAATTTTTATAATAAAAAAATCTTTAAAAAGGTTCTTGCATAATTAATAGATATATTTATGACTACATTCTCTGGCTATTAGAAAAGATCTCCTAGCTTTGGATCTGAAACATACATTCCATAATGCAGATTCTGACTTACTCGCCTCCCAGCCCACAGCAAAGGCACGGCTAGTGTGACATGTTTCAAATACCATTCCAGGTAATATGCATGCTCCCAACCAATGGCTGCAAAGGGACTGACACTGACCTGGTTGCTCCCAGCTGCAGACCATCATAGATGATGTTGGATTCATAGGCTCATGTTTTCTCTGTCAAAAGAAACCAGAAAATATTAGGCTTTTACTTTCACCAAGGGAACAAGTAGTTGTTTGATTTTTTTATGCAAAAATAACAACAAACCAATTTGAACCTGATGAAAAGACATTTGCTCCAAACAGCACAGTAGCAATGAAGGTGCTCTGGCAGGCAGAGATTTGTTGGATTCCTGTGAGTGCTGGACTCCCACATGGAATTCCCTTGGCACTCCAGAAGGCCTGTGGTTGTCCCCATGTGTTTGTGGCCATATGTGGAGCACAAAACTCTCTGGCTTTGCCACAATTTCAAAGCCTTTTTTGGCTTTTGAAAAGTTTTGGACTCAAATGGAGTTTTCTTGAGTCCACTCACTGATGTCATTCACCAGTTATAGTCCAGATCTGACATTCTAGACTCTTAAAATCTTGCAGACATTCAAATGGTTCAGGTTTGGATGTATTTACCTCTGCAGGCCTGGACCAAATTCGATAAAGCCACCCGGACAAGTTCAGCAAAATATAAAGAAATTTTTCTCTCTGCAAGTCTGAAATGTCTGTGAAGCTATAAAAACTTCTGCATCTACAAAAATAGAGAACCAACTCATCAGTAACATATCTATCCATAATGCATGGCCATTTAAAAAAATACTGTATTAACTGCTATTAAATTCTATCTGGCTTTTGCCAAATTGTGTCCTAAACTGTAAGGAAAGTATATAAATGTAGAGAATTTTTGACCTTTTAAGAGAAAAAGGAACCCTCCTACTCAGTTGGTGGGAATGTAAATTAGTGCAGCCACTATGGAGGACAGTATAGAGGTTCCTTAAGAAACTAAAAATAGATTTCCATGTCATCCAGCAATCCCATTCATGGGTATATGTCTGGAGAAGGATATAATTCAAAAAGACACATGCACCCCAATGTTCACAGCAGCACTATTTACAATAGCCAAGACACTGAAACAACCCAAATGTTCACTGAGAGATGACTGGATAATGAAGGTGTGGTATATTATATAAATATGTATATATACATATATATAAACACACATATATACCCACGCACACACACACACAATGGAATACTGCTCACCCATAAAAGATAAAATAATGCCATTTGCAATAACATGGATGGACCTACAGGGTATTATGCTAAGTGAAATAAGTCAGAGAAAGAAAAACAATTATTCTATGTATTAACTTATATGTATATCTAAAAAATAAAACAAATTAATGACTATAATAAAACAGAAATATACTCACAGGTACACAGAACAGACTGGTGGTTACCAATGAGGAGAAGGAGGAGAGGGGAGGCAGGAAGGGAGTAGGGGATTGAGAGGTAAAAATTACTACGTATATAATGGATAGGTTACAGGGGTGCATCATACAGCACAGGGAAATATAGCCATTATTTTATGGTGACTTTAAATGGAATATAATCTATAAAAATGTTGAGCCTCTGTGTTGTACACCTGAAAATACTAGGATGTAAATCAACTACTCAATTACAAAATTTTTAATCAAAGTTTTCTTTTCATATTATTTGCAATAATTTACAAGCCAGCACTGTCAATAGAAACATAGTGCAAATCACAATTTCCAATAATCCCATTTGGAATATAAAAAGGAACAAGTGAAATTAATTCCTGTAATAATTATATTTATCTCAAAATATCCAATATACTATCATTTAAAAAGTGTGATAAACACTTTTAAAACTTATTAAAAAATATTTTACATTATTTTTGTTGTATGAAGTCTTGAAAATCTATTACGTATTTTGCACTTATAAAACATCTCAATTCACAATAGCCACATGTGGTCGGTGGCTACCATACTAGACAGAGCAGATTACACCATTTCCACTTCTGATAAATTACCTGCTCTTACTTATTTAAAAAACTTGCAGAAAAGGCTTTAGATATTCCCTATATCAAACAAAGCAACCTTGACGGGTGTGGAGTATCTTCATTATAAGGTGAAAAATAAAGGTAAGAGAGCCATGGTTACATGTATGTTAATTTAACAATAACTTCTTAATTCATTCAGGACTTTACAATCTTTCTTCATATGCCAAGGATTCACTGTCACTGTGCAATATTTTTCACTATTATCATCTTTGGAATTGAGAGGATTCTGATGACCCTGCTTTGTGCATCTGTACATAAAAGAAAATAACGAAACAGAGAAAAAGACCTTATTAAAGATAATTTGGGGGGAGGGTATAGCGCAAGTGAAAGATCATATTCTTAGCATGCACAAGGGCCTGGGTTCAATCCCCAGTACTTCTTCTAAAAATAAAATGAATAAATAAAATTCTAATTACCACCCCCCTGCAAAAAATTAATTAACTAATTTTAATTAAAAGTTTAAAAATGATAATTTAGTGCAGGCTTATCAGGCTACAAGAGCTACAATGAATGACCGTCCCCCCATTAATTTTGAAGAAGTCTCACAGTATTTCCCAACATAAAGGCTAAAATATAATTCAGAACACTTTCTGATGGTCAGCATGATTTTAACAGAAAAGTAGATAATTACCTCCCTGCTGTCAAAGCTCTGTCAGAGATGGGCACAGAAAATTTAGTAAAAATGATTTTGCAACTACCTTTGAAAGAAATGCTGAGAAATGATCTTTTCTGTTGGATATTAGCCTGCTTTTACATTCTGCAGTAAGCATACGTGTTTACAAACCAGGCAGGAACTAGATCATATTTTACACATACTTTAGAAACTGATTTGAATTTTGCTGTCTACCTGCAAGGCTATTTTTTAAGTACTAACATAAGCTGGCCACTATACTAAATTTTGTTTCCCTGTTTTCTTAATCCTCACAACTCTGTAAGCTGCTATTATTACCCCCATATAACAGATAAAAAGCTTGGGGCAGAAAATAATTTGGGTAACTTGGTAAATGGTGGAGCTGGGTAAGACTGCAGCCAGTGTGACACTCAAGTCCATTCTTCTCACCAATGTCTGATACTGCTACCTACATTCAGCAATGACTGCTGATTTCATATTTAAGTGTGTCATTTCTAAAAGTGCAAAGCTATATTAGTACTCCTGTGTAAATTATTCTTTTGAGATGTGATTGCCAAAAAAACAAAAAGATATAATATCAGGGTACCACTGAGGGGAGGGCGAACTGCATATGGATGGACACAAGGGGACATTTTGGGGACACAGTTGCACAACTCTAGAAATAGCTAAGATGGCTGACTTGAACAATTATAATGTGTGAATTTTATGGCCTGTAAATTGAACCTTAATACAGCTATTAAATTAAGAAACTGGGATACCAAATTAAGACTAAAACACATATATATCACACAAAGAAAAAGAGGCAAATATCATTATTTGCTGCGCCATTTTCCTTCATGCAGCTTCCTTTCCTCACCCTTTCCTGAAAGGATGATTCAGTTTTAAAATAGTCTTTTAATTTATTCAGCAAATAATTTTTGACTGCCTACTATGTACCCAGGACTAGTCTAGGCACTTGGAATAGATCAATAAACAAAACAAAAGTCCTGTCCTCACGGAGCTTGGTTGGGGTTTAGCTGGGGTGGGGGTTGGAGATGAAAATTCACACAACAGAGCAGCAGAGGAGGTGGCATGTTAGGAAAGAGGAACCATGGAAAAAAGAAAAAAGGGCAAGGTAAATAGGGTTGAGAGTATGGGATAAGGGTGATGCTGTATTAAATACCAGAGCAGGCCACACAGAGGACTGAGGTTAGGACTAGGACTAGGAGGTGAGAAGTCCCAGGTGGACTTAATAAACATCACCAAGGCCAGCACGCACCTCGCATGTTCCAGAATGGGGGCACAGCTGGAGCTGTGGAGAAGGGTCAGTGCAGATCCTGTATGGCCTTGGAGGATGTTGTAAGGACTGTGGCTTTTACCTGGAGTGAAATGGGGAGGTACTGCAGAAGGACGACACAATCTAACTTAGGTATTCAAGGCTCACTTGAGTGCCGGGTGAGCATAGTCAAAATGGTTCAGAGATTAATAGAGGGAAGCCATTGAGAACGGCTGTGCAGGAGAAGAGGACAGTGGCTCAGGGCAGGGAAGCAGCAGTGGAGGCAGGAACCATGGTGAGAAGTGGCTGGGTTCTGGATATGTTTTAAAGGCAGTGTTAAACCAGATCTATAGACAGAATTCTAGTGGTATGTCAGTGAAAGTCAGAATAACTCCAAGATTTTTGACCCAAGCATCTGGAAGGATTAAGTTCCCACTAACTGAATAGGGGAGGCTGCAGAAAGAACCAGTTTGGGGTGGTAGGAGGAACAAGAGCTGTTTTAACACATGTTGGTCTTAAGATATTAGAGTTCCAAGTGAAGATGTCAAATCAGCAGAAGATTGTAAGAGTCCAGAGTTGGAGAGAAAAAGTCTAGCGGGAGACAGAAATGTGGGAATCATGGGTCAACAGGTGGTACAGGAAGACATGAAACCCAGGTACTCAAACATTAAGATAACCTGACATTAACCATAGAAGTTATCCTTGAGGGCCTGCCTACTAGGTGTGGATATCAGTCCTATTTCCCGACCACTCGAGTTTTAAAATGGAACTTACAAATGAATTCGTGCAAGACACTGCCTCCAGTGGGTGGGATCAGAGCTGGAGTGGGAGAATGGGATGTTGCACGCTACTCCCTACGGCAGATTTGTGTGTGTGTGTGTGTGTGTGTGTGTGTGTGTGTGTGTGTGTACAACGCATGTGTGTGTGTGCAGGGGGATGAGTTACACCTCGCTTAAGAAAAAGAGCTAGTAAGTCTAGAAACCGAAAGATGAAAGAACATCCAGATCTGATAAAGGGAACAGGGGAAACACTGTGTAGTGTAAGACATATCCCCATAATGCCATTTCCCACCATCCTTTCATACGGAACACAGTTGGAAAGGGGGGAATTATGTAGATACGTGTGATGTACACAAACTTTCTGACTATGTAACACTGAATATCTACATATGTAGCAATTTAATGATATTTATATCTGCTTCAAGTTTAATAACAAGTTCACAACAGAGGGAAAATAAAATATTGAGGACTGGTAGAAGTATCATAGAAGGCCTTTCAATGTTCAGAATGGAAGCAAAAGCAGCTTCACCGCACAAAGAATGTCATTAAGAGTCAAGAATGTTTATATTTGCTTAAGAAATTCAGAGTTACAACTTCCTGCTTTAAAGAATTAACTTTAAGACAGATGCCATACTATAAGCAACGTCTATACTGGTACATTCTTAAAAATATTTTTAGTTCCTGCTTGTTCTGATGTACTCCAGAAATTCTGCAAAGAAAACCTTTTATTCAAAGGCTTAAAGGAATAAAAAAAGAAATAACACTGCATTCTTTTAAGTGTTCTCTGTACCAAAAGTCACCTGCAAATGCAGCACCCTGCCACAGCTCCACATTTTTAAAAATAAAGCCCTTAGCGCAATTTTTCAGTTGCTATGTGACTTTGTGTCAGTCTCTCACTCAGAAGTAGAATGCAGTACCAGAAAATGTCACGTCATGTCTAAAACTACAGATGTGGAAGATGAACGGACACCAGGACACAGCTAAGTGGGAGGGTGAAGTTTACCTTCTAAGTTACCGTAAGTGCAGTTACACCTGCTCCCTGCTTCCCCTGTGAAGTGAAGAACTAGTCTTTTCCAGCAAAGCTCTCATTCTGAGAACTGTCTTCTTTAAAATATTTGGAGATTCTTTTTTAAGGTTATTTCACTTTTAAGTCTTTCCCCAACTCTACATCCCATAACAAGTGTTAAAATTATCCAATAGCCTTTTGTTACAGAACATACTCTACAAAAGCTGAGGTTTCCCAGGGTTTGGATCCCAGAACTCTGCTACCAGATAATCCTAAAGCCTTCCTTCCATAACTGACTCTTCTGCCAATTCCCAGCTGCGGGCAAATTCGGCTTCTCAGACCAGGTAACTTTCTAACTCTGCCTACGAACACTCTACTGTCAGTAAAGGAAATCTCAGACAGGAAGCAAACAAAGCCCCTAGTGAGGGTTGCACCTTCAAACAATCAAGACGCCATCACCAAGCAAATATTTAAACTTACTGCAAAACTTCTGAAGACATCTTACAAAAAATGTAGTTTCTATAGATGCATACTATTTGCTCTGGAAGAGTGATTTCCAATGGAGGGAACATAGGACCCCATGACCCAAGCAATTTTTTAAAACTGCACATAACCGTCCCTCTTCACGTGAGGATTCAAGCAAGCCCGTCTCACAGGTCTAGGTGTAATAGAATGACAGCAACTCTAGGAGTGGGGTGAAAAACAGTGAGGTAGACTTTTAGTGAAAGGGGTGATGTAACAGGCCCCACCGCCCACTTACCTCCCACCACAGGACAATCATCTCAGATCGAGGACAAACACTTTGGGAAACAGAGGTTCTTTATGTTTTTATGGTTTTCTGGTGGAAATAATGCCCTGAGTCATGTGAAGTTGTGGCTGCAAAATTGAACAGGGGACCAGATATTTTCACATTCAAGACACAAATAGCCCCAGGGTGGCCACCATATCTTCTCTCCCCTTTGCCTGTTCACCCCAAAAGCTGCAGGACAATCCTACTTGCAAAGACACTCACCACTTCTCACAAATTCCTGCCAAGTCCACATCAGCAGCTGGTGGTGTCAAAGTCACCATTTGTACTGCTATGAAGTCCCTCCATTACTTTATATCCCTTCTATTTTCTCTGTTGTCTTCCTAGCTACACTTGCATTCAGGAGTTTGTTACTGCACTAACATTGCCTCTGTAACCAGTCCAGGATATAGGAAGTAGAGGTTCAACTGTAACCTGTCCCAGAATACTTGTCATGCCACTCTAGTTTTCCAACAAAATACTCTGGTATCCCTCAGCTCACCCAAAGAACCACCGCATTACTTACAGATTGTAAAAGTAGAGGGCTTTCTCTACTAGAAAACACTGTGGTCTGTGGTAGAGATGTGATTTCAGTTTTTGCAACTACTTACAGGCAAAAAGACATGTTCTGCAAATTTTCTTCAAGTGTTTGGAATTTAAACTTTTATTAGATACAGAGCCGGCGGACTAACCGTAATCAATGAACATACGGTCATATTACCAAATAATGTTCCTGTCTGCCTTACAGACATGTAAGAACTTGAATTACACCTGCAGCCTGTAGGTCTTTAGAATTGGATGTGAAGCATCCTGTGAGATAAAAAACCTCCTATCCAGTCACAGAACACCTTACAGACAACATCACATTAATGCCACTGAATACATTAGTAGAGTCCATGTATGGTTAAGTTACATCTCCAATTTCTCAGAGCTAGATAGGAGATGTCTAGAAAAGGTGGAAAAGCCCAATTACCAAAACAGCTCAAAAGTTAAAGCAGACTCCTTCACCTCCCAAAGCGGAGGGCAGAGAGGGCATTGCCCACCACCCTGTCCTCCCCCAGGATGTGGCATGTGGGGAAGCAGGCAGGAGTGGGTGGCTGGGACTCGGAGGTGGAAAGGTGATGAAAGGAATAGTGGAACTGCTCTGGTCCTAGAACAACAGAGCTGTAAAAAGCTCGGCTTCAGTTCAACCCACTCCCTCTCCCACTTTCCCTCCCACCTACGTGACAAACAGCACAGTCAGGCACTTTCTACCCATGACAGTGACTACTAGCAGGAAAGGGACCAGGATAAAAGCATGTCCTATAAAAAATCAGTCTGATTTTAAAGACTATGTCATAAACAATGAACAGCACTGTCACAGTAGGACATTTGTGAGGCGCTCAAATAGGGAGGAGGAGGTTGAGGATCTATTTCCAGCACTTCCATGTCTTTTATCACTCCTATTTCTGACCTTTCCTTTACCACATTTTGTAGCACTGCCATCACTGGCAGGTAAAGGGGCAGCAATGTGACTTGACCGTTTGGCTGATGGGGCTACATTTCCCAGCACTGGAATGAAAAGGCACTGGAAGAGGAGAAGCTGGAAGATGTGAACCGTGGTCCTGGTCTGTGCCAAACACTAACCAGGTGACCATGGGTTAGGCTGTTAGTCTCTCTGGGCTTCCGGCTGTTTACTTATAAAAGAAGGTTTTGTCATTGCACAAATATATCCAATATGAAATGTAACATGAAAGTCAAACATAATGATATCTCACCTGCTTGCCTCAGGGAACCGTACAAGCACTGAACACTGTGAATGTAAACACAGAGTTAAGGAAACTGTTGAGGTAAAGCACTAAACTGAACATGGAGATAAAGTTTTATGGATTTTCTTGGCTTTCTTTTTTAATTGCAACACTGAATTAATAGTTATTAGCTATAATCCACACCACCACCCCTGCAAATAAGTAAAGTTGGTAAGCACTGCCTGGATGCCTGCTATTGCCCGATGCTAAGCAGGGTGAGGGGTATAAAGGAGGCTGAACAAGGGAGTCTTCTCCAGTTACCAGCTAAGTGAGGAGATACATTGGAAACCACCCGGGAATGGTACCAAGTCAGTACTCAAAGCCAAGATTACAGGCTACCGATCATAAACACTGCAGGAATACAGAGAGGAGCTAGAAGTATTTGGAGTAAATAGGGAAGACTCTATGAAGTGGGTGGGGCTCCAACTAGTTCTCAGGGCAATTCTAAGCTGTTTTAACTGAGGACTGGATTGGAAAATGCTGGTGACTCCTGGTTTTTAATAAGGCACAGGTTACCCTAGGAGGCTAAGTCACATAATGATTGGAACACATAAGGTAAGTCTAAAATGATGGAGGGTCGAGACTACCTGGCTGAGATCTGATTGTGGTAAGTCTTTGACTTGACTCTAGATGTTGGAGTGTCAAAACTGTAGGTTGACTGAAAGGAGGGGAGAGAATATCCAAGAATTCAGCAGAAGGAAAAATTCATGTATCAGGGATGAAAGCTCTTCATCAGAGTATCAGCAATCAGAATAGACACTTGAAACCAAAATCATATAGTTCCAGAAGCCGAAAATATGTGGAGGGTGGTGGGAGAAATATAAATCAAAGATCATTCCAAGCCTTTGGGTATTCAAGACCGGAAGAATGATTATCCCACTGAATAAGTGAAGACGCTGCAAGAAAAAAGATTATGAAATCAACTTTAGACATGTTGAATCTGACATATAAGCTAAGAGTAGGTGTTCTCTAAGAAGCTCAAATTCAAAATTGAAGCACAGATCTAGAGTACAGGCTTAAGATGCAGATGGACAAGACATGATAAATCTCCTAAAAGAAAACATAGGCAAAACATTATCTGACATAAAACTTAGCAACGTTCTCCTAGGGCAATCTACCCAGGCAATGGAAATAAGAGAAAAAAATAAACAAATGAGACGTAATTAAACTCATAAATTTCATCACAGCAAAGGCAACCATAAGTAAAACAAAAGGAAACAACCACCTACGAATGGGAGAAAATATTTGCAAATGATACGACTAAAAAAGCCTTAATTTTCAGAATATATAAACAGCTCATACAACTTAATAACAAAAAAAAAACAAACAACTCAATCCAAAAATAGGTAGAAGACCTAAACAATCATTTCTCCAATGAAGACACAAATGGCCAATAGGCACATGAAAAAATGCTCAATATCACTAATAAACAGAGAAATTCAAATCAAAACTACAATGAGGTATCAGCTCACAGCAGTCAGAATGGCCATCGCTCAGAAGTTCATGAATTATAAATGCTAGAGAGGCTGTAGAGGGAAGGGAAACCCTCTTACACTGCTGGTGGGAATCCAATTTGGTGTAGTCATTATGGAAAGCATGGAAATCCCTCAAAAAACTAAAAGTAGACTTACCCTATAACCCAGCAATATCACATCTGTGTATATAATTGGAAAGAACTCCAATGTGAAAAGATACCTGCACCCCAGTATTCATAGCACCACTGTATACAATAGCCGAGACATGGAGGCAAGCTAAATGTAGCAACAGATGACTGGATAAAGAAGTTGTGGCATATTTATACAGTGGAATACTACTGTACCATGAATAGGACAAAATAAAACCATTTGCAGCAACAAGGATGGAGCTAAAGATCGTCATTCTAAGTGAAAGCAGCCAGAAACAGAAAAATACCAAGTGCTACCACTCATATGTGCAATCTAAAAAAAGAAAGAAAAAGACAGTGAACTCATCTACAAAACAGAAACAGACTTGCAGACTTAGTAAACAATCTTAAGGTTACCAGGGAAAGGCGATGGGAAGGGATAAATTTGGGAGTTTGAGATTTACAAATGTTAGCCACTATATAGAAAAGTATATTTTAAATAAAGTTTCTTCTGTATAACACAGAAACCTATGTTCATTATCCAGCAATAACCTATAATGGAAAAGCCGATACAGCCACCAACTGAGGAAGCAAGAGAAGAAAGGATTTAGTTATGCTGGGCTAGAGCCCACTTCTAAAATCCTTGTCAGCCACTGAGGCTGCCTCGAGTACACTGAGCCCTCCTCCCAGGGACAGGCTGACATGACATGTGTCCTGCAAACCTGGGGCAGCAGAGGCCGTCCCCAGGTCTGGCCCTGGGATAGATGGGAGCAAGTCCACCTGCTCCCCTTGGGGCAGCACCCCTACCCACAGCCCCTGCCACCTGACTGCACCGCGCCTGCCACTCAGGAACCCACTGACTTGAAAACAAGTGATCCACGAACCTGGGGCAGCAGCAGGGAGATGGGCAGAGGCCTGGCAAGCTGGTCGACTTGTCCCCATCTCCCCCACGGCCTGTCCAGGGCTCGTCCTCAGCTACTCCAGGCACGGTCCGCAGGTCAGCCTGCTTCTGGTAGGAGGGCATGGTGTGGTCGAAGGTATTGGCGAGGTTTGCGGTCTGCCATTTGGAGCCCGTGGATTTGCTACAAACTCCCCAGCACATGGCCTGAGCTTCGCCTCTGCTGCCCCAGTTTTGTGGAACTCAGGTTACAGGTCAGCCTGCTCCTGGAAGGTAGGTGCTGTGCTGTCAGGGAAAGGCGGCGGCTGCGATGGCGGGATTGGGGCTGCCCTGTTGGAGCGCGGGGGTTGCGACCATTTCCCGCTGCTTCTGCAGCCATCCCAGCACACTGATCGCACCGAGCCCACCTCCCAGGAGCAGACTGACTTGTAACATGAGTCCCACAAACCTGGGGCTTTACAGGCCGCCCCCAAGGTCAGGCCGTGGGAAAGATGGGAGCAAATCCAGGGGCTCTCATGGGGCAGCCTTCATTCCATCTGAGGCCCCGCGACCGCACCGCACCCGCCTCCCAGGAGCAGGCCATGGTCTGAGGAACAGTCAGAGATGCTCCGGATCCGTCCGGCGCCCTCCCACCTCCTGGGGCTGTACCTGCTCTCCTAAACCCGGGTATAAGCGGCGGCAAAAACGCGGGGTTCAGGAACTACTAATAGCGGGATTACCACAAACCACAGCGGCGGCTGGGACCCGCCTAAGAGTCCTAATGGGACGCGCGGCCGGGACCTCACCTCCGCACCACTCCTTGGGCGCCTCCTCAGCTGCACAGCGCATGCCTCACCCACCGGCTCCCCGAGCAGCACGCCCCCACCAGCGCCCCCTTAACTGCCCGGCAGCGGCAGCCGAGCCGCGGGCAAGCAGCGGCCCAGACCCCAGGCCGTGTTCCTCTTCCAGGAGCTGGTCCAGGAGCACCCGGCTCCCGCCAGCTTCCACGTGTTCTGGGCGGCTTCCGGCGTCTGCGCGTCTGTCCGTCGGCACGTGTGCGCCCCTCCTCCTCCCGCCTGCAGCGCAAACCGCCCAGGTGGGTCTCCTGCTTTACCGGACCTGTCCACTGGGGCCGGGAGGGGCCAGGTGGGGCCCCTCCTGCTCTTCCCGCCGGGTCTCCATCCCCAGAGCCTTCACCCCGCCACTGACTGGGTCCTGGCACTGAACTAGAACCACGACTGTCCTGGGCCAGGCCACACCCCGCCAGCCCCACTTCCCCTGCTCACCTTCCCCTCCCTGTTACTACCCTCCCACCCCTGGCCAGGCCTAGTCTCCCACAAGACCTTGAAGACAGGGCTTCTTCTCCTCACACTGAGGTCCGTGCCCTGACACTCCGTCCTGCTAGTTCCTAACCTAAGGCCCCTACACCCTCATGCCTCACCACAGGACCCCCAACATCCTGAAACAATCCCCCTCATCTCTCAGCCAGGTCAGTTCAACTCTGAGCGGGCCCCACGCTCCTCAACCTATACTCCCTACCCATGGGATCCCTTTCACTCTGACTGCAACCCTACCCTGAGCTGACTCCCTCACCCCTCACCCTGTGGTTGGGGTGAGGAAATCTGGGCTCCAGTAATGATGACTACTGCCACCAGTGGGGGATCCAGCCTAGTGTGCACGTTCATAGTTAATGTCTGCGGCTACAGGGTGAGGCAGGCTGGGCTGAAAGCGGTTCCAATTCCCGCCCTGACACCCTGATCCCCACACCCTGTGTCTCATCTGACCCGATGGATCAGGGTGATACCAGGCTGCCAGCCACTGGCCTGTGGGCCTTGGGTGGTTGATGGTCCTGATGGTGATCTGGACCCCTAGGGCAGAGGCACTGGGCATGTGGACCTTTGGGGTGGGGGAGTTCAGAGGGTGCACTTGAGCCCAGGGGTAGACAGCAGATGGTGGGCTGTGTGCATGGGGCTGTGTTTGTGGCCTGGCCTCAGCCCAGGTGGGTGCAGGAATCTTGTTCATTCACACCAAGCCAGAGGGAAGAGGGACGGGAGATTTTAAAGCATCAAAGTTAGGAAGCCAAGGCTGGAGAGCAATGTAGGCAGGTGCATTGGCCAAGCCACCTTGGGGCCCCCCTCGACGCTGGTCCCTTGCATCAGGGGAGACTGGCATTTGACTGGCCAATGAGACATCCCCTGCTGTGGTATAGTTTACAGGCAATTGAAGGGATTTTGACAGGTAATTTTAATCCAATAATTGTCACTTTCTCTGTGGGAGATCAGGTCCAAAGTCATGGGGAATCTGGCAGTGATCCTGCCTGAACTCCAGCCTGGGACAGTGGAGGACCCACCCAGGAATCATCATGTTAGCTCTCACCAAAAGTCACTGTAATAGAGAAGAACAAATCTGACTCCATATTGGATCTGTTCATTTTCCTTTAACCCTCTGCCGTGTTCTCTAGGCTTAGTCTAGCTAGCTCTGCTCCTTTTGTAAAACAATGTTGCCTTTAGCCTAAAATAAAGAGAAGAGCCTATTCTCAGGGCTCTGAACTTTAAGGATATTAACACTTTTGCACTCCTATAAAGATAACAATTTGCAGAATAGAAAAAGTTTGTTTTGTTGCAGGTTTTACAGGAACACCATGATCTGACCCACGTGGACAGCTGCAAAGGATTCCAAAAACAAAGAAATCCTACACCAACAAGTTTGCAACAACCAACCACAGCCCCTCCCCTTTTTAGTAGAAAAGGAGCCTGAAGTCTGACTTGGGGAAGATGGTTCTCCAAGTCTGCCATTATCTTGGTCTGCAGCTGTCTACATAGACCAGGTCATAGTGCCTCTGTAAATCCTCTAACAAAACAAAAGTTATTTTCTTTTCTGCAACTTGTTGTCTTCATATAAGTGCAAAAGTGTTAATATCATTAAAGATCAGAGCCTTGAAAATAAGCTCTCCTGTATATTTCCGGCTAAAGGCAACATTGTTTTACAAAATGTGCAGAGCTAGTAAGATTAAGCCTAGAAAAGAGGGCACAGGGTTAAAGCCAAAAGAAAAGATCGTCTATGGAGTCAGATTTTTTTCTTTTCTATTATACTATATTCTATATTTGTTTTAAGTTTATAAGAATAATGTTTAGCCTTTTCCCATTTTAAATTGTGCAGTTTTCAGGAGCATGAAGTGCATTCACAATGCTGTGAGACCAACACCACTGGTTTCAGACTATTTCCTTCCTCAAAGTGAAAGCTTGTATACAAAGTGAACCCCACATCCTACCTCCCCCAGCCCTTGACAAGCCCTAATCCCCTTTCTCTCTCTATGTCTTTACCTATCCTGGAGGTTCCCTATCAATGAAATCATATAAAAGGTGGCTTTTTTAATATTTTTTGTGTGCCCACATATCTTAATTAGGGAAGGGTGAATTTTTGTTTGTTTGTTTTCACGTGAATTAGCATTTTTGTATTTGGAGAGGAAAACCAGCTGGATTAAAGATGAGACGTACCAAATGAATCCTTTTTTGTAACTGGCATAATCTCGGGGTAGGCACTGCTGTTCTAACTGTGAAACCAGAGCCAGAAGGGAGATGCTTAGCTCTTCTTGTGGCAAAATAAAAGCATACAAAAACAGAAAACAAAGGCCAAGAAAGACAGATTGAAAGGCAAACCACAACCTGGAAAAACCTTTCCTCATGACCCAAGGTCGGAGAAAAGCTTCACATCCCTGTGGTCCAAAAACCTCTTGAAGCCCAGTGTTCTGAAAAGAAACAAAACACACACAGGCATTTCCAACGAGAGGCAGTGCAGGTGGCCAGTGTCTGCTAGAGATGTTCGACCTCTCAGGTGAGGACACAGGCAGACGGACAGACTGCAGAGACAGCTTTGGCCACCATCATACTGGTAGGACTTTAGCCCGGTGACAACCAACCCTGGTGACAACGTGAGCAGGCAGAGGCCCCAGGAGGTCCCCTGGAGGGAAAAGCAAATGGACGCTCCCCTCTGGCAAAACAAGGTGCAGGATACATCAAGGCGCCAAAGGTGCATCCCTTCCCCAGCAGTGCTGGTCCTTAGAGGAGAACCCACCAAAGTTCTTGCACAATTTTCAAAGATAATTTTTCTTCAGTAACATGAATTCAAAATAATCAATATGTCATCAAAGGATTTTCAGAAGTGACCTGCCGTGGGCCAGAAAAATACATACATAAATACACACATATGCACATAAATATATGTACACATACATACAGGAAAAGAGACAGACTGAAACACAGAAATGCAGGGGGAGACAGAGAAACAGAGAGCGAGACAAGACAGAGAGAGAGGCACTGAGAGGCAGAGACAGAGAGAAGGAACACTGGAGCTGGTAATGAGTGGAACTCACGCACATTTTCACAAGTCAGTCTACATGTCAGAACCTGGTCCCAAAGTCCATCCACCTTCCAGGGGAGGGTGTGGGGATCACACAATGGCGTGGGAACAGAAGGCAAAAAATAGGAAACCATTGTGGGGCAGCCCACCACAGAGGCCGAGATGAGACACTGGACCTGTATGTCAACATGACAGAATGACCTAGGTGGCTGTATGCCAGAGCGGACGATGCCAGAGTTGTATTTAATTTCAGTCTCACGACTGGGAGCTGGGAAGCATGTAGCAAGGAAAGTGACTTTCTCCAGACCCCAGGGCAGACCCCGGCCGGTGTGGCATATTCTCTGCGCTCCGCCAGCCCTCTGTGGGGTCCTTCCTTTGCTGAGTCTGTGCAAGAGCTCCCTGTGATGCCAGCCCATGGGGGTGACAGATGCAGTAGGTGTTTCTAGGTCTAGAGACAGGATGGCTTCACTAGGAATCAGGGGCCAGAATGATCCCCACTGTGCCGATGGGGGTTTGGGGAGACCCTGAGAGGCACATGGCTTGTCCAGGGTGACAGCACTGCTGAGTGGGGGGAGCCAGGTCTGACCCCACGTGTCTTCAGAGCTGCGGCACTGGCTGCATCCAGGCCTCCCCAGGGCTATGGGGGAGGCTGAATTGGTATCACTGTGTGTGAACATGGCAAAAAGTGAGAAATGAGAGATCGGCAGCCCAGAAAGGCCCTTGGGGAGCTTTGTGTCAGGAGGAAGCTTGGATAAGTGGACCCCAGTAAGTGACCTCAATTCCCTGGCAATAGAGCCCAACAGAACTTGGAACTGAAGTCACCAGGCACCCACTCTGTACAGAAGTCCCTACTCAGCTCACCTGGTTGGAGACAGAGGCATGTTCTGCTGCATCCCATTATCCCGAGGCCGCAGCTCCCGGAAAACCCGCAGCGAGGGGCTGTACCAACGCTACTGGCGCTGGGTCAGGTCTCACTCAAGGTTCCTCTGGCCTTTTGGCGAGAGACACCCAAAGGTAAAACAGGGAGGCCCAGGGCAGACCTGCCCAGGCCGGTCCACCACTCAGATCCCACCCAGGTAGAACCATGGCCCTTTCCTGGCTGGTGGAGGTGGAGCAGTCATGTTGGGGATGGGTTTCTGCCTCAAGCAAGAGCAGGTCAGAGGCCTAGGGGGCCGGTCACATCCCCAGCCCAGGTCAAAGCTGGCTGGCTGGGATGTGGAGAGCCGGGGAACGGTCCTGCTGCCCGAGGTGGAGCCCACGCTCTCTGGGTATGTCTTTTCCCTCCTGGGTGTCTGAGCTGAACAAGGTCCCAGTCTGACCTGGCAGCAGAGGGTCGAGTGGACAGAATCAGGAGTGTTCCTGGCCGGGCAGGGCTCTGAGACTTCCAGGCCGAGTCAGCCGCTGGTCACTGTCATTGCAGAGCCAGATACCACATACTGAACAGAAGCTGATGAATAAGAACACCAACGCTCCCTCCCCAAGTGAAGGGCTGGTGTGCCACTATTCTGAGGGCCAGCACAGGCACCATGTGGGTCTGGATATTGAGGGGTACCCACCACCATGGCCCAGAAATCAGTGGGGCAGGCCTCCGACCCATACATCACCCAGGGCTCTCCCCAGGGACCTGTCCAGGGCTGACGGGTAGCTCAGCACACCCGGCTCTGACCTGGAGCACCGTGCCCACCTCGCTGCAAGTCAGGTGGAGGACCAGGGGCCGCCGAAGCAGAGCCCAAAGGTCAGAAAGGCAGGTGTGTTGCATGTGTGTAGGTGAGGGAGGGGCAAGGGCTGGGCCACACAGGGAGGTGTCCCCAGAGGCTACTGTTGGGACCAGAGCAAAGAATGGCCTCAGACCACCTGTCTGGAAAAATTCTGTCACAGAACACATCCTGTGGGCACTTTCTGGGTGGGAGCTGTCTGGAAAGCTCTGGGAAGGTTTCTGTCCTTGAAGAGGCACATGGAAAGGGAGGCAGGTGGGTCAATTTTTCCTCTCTCACAGCATGAGCACTTCCACAAGACTTAAAACTCTCTCCACATCCAATAGTTACACAGGAGGCAGGGGCAGAGGAAGATGTCAGAGACCAAAAAAGGATGATCTGGATCCAGCAGTAGACCCCGAGCTCCCTCCTGCATCTCCTGCAGCTCCTCCTGAACCTGCATCTGCAGCTGGACTGCTGGGCAATGGAGAACCAGTTCAGGCATCACCACCCCCTGGGGCAGAGCCCCCTCTGCACCCACCCACAACTTCTTCTCCAAAATGTTCTCCAAATTCCCACCGTCAGTCCCCTCCCCCTCCCAAACTTGACTTCCCTTCCGCTGGAGATGTTTTTGTTTGGTTTTCTTTAGTTTCCTTTGTTTCTTTCTCATCATTTATGGCATCCTTTATTTTTCTTTTTAGAGTTTCATGTAATAAAATATAGACATTTCCTCTTTTAAATTGTGCAATTCAGGAGCATTAGGGGCATTCAAAATGTTGTGCGACCATCACTACCATCTAGTTTCACACTATTTCTTTCCTCAAAGTGAAACCATGGATCCAGAGCGTGCACTCCCCTCCCTCCTCACCCAGCCCCTGACAACCCCAAGTCCTCTTTCTCTCTGTGTGTCTTTACCTCTCCTGGGTGTTCCCTGTCAATGAAACTTTAAAAAAAAAAAAGGTGTTTTTTTTTGTCCCTGCCCACATGTTTTAAGCTGGGGCTGGTGATTTTTTTTTGTTTTCACTTGAAACAGCATTTTTATTATTTTAAGGGGATATCCAGAGTTATCACATTAAAGATGTGATGTACAAAATGAAGCCGTTTTAGTAACTCTGTGCATAATCTCAGGGTAGACACTGCTGTTCCCCCTGAGACACAACAGCCAGAAGACATAAGGGAGATGCTTAGCTCTTCCTGTGGCAAAAACAAAACCAAACAAATAAAAAAAATTAGCAAAAGCCCAGAAAAACAGCTGGAAAGACAAACCACAACCTGGAAAAAGCATTCTTCATAACCCAAGGTTGGCGAAGGGTTTCCCACCCCTGTAGTCCAAAAATCTTTCCAAACCCAGTGTTCTAAACAGAAATAGAACAGAAATGGGCAGTTCCAATGAGAGGCAATGCAGGTGGCCAGTGTGTGTTAGAGAGGCTTGACCACTCAGGTGAGAACTCAGGCAGACGGAAACACTGCAGAGACAGCACCGGTCACCATCACACTGGTGGGTCTTTAGTCAGGTGACAACCAGCCCTGGCGACAATGTAAGCAGGCAGAGGTTCCAGCTGATCCCCTGGAGGGAAGAGTGAAGGGACGCTCCTCTTCAGGAGAACAGGGTGCAGGACGCATCAAAGGGCCACAGATGCATCTCTTCCCCAGAACTTCTGATCCTTACATTTCATCCCACTAAAATCCTTACACACCTATTCAAAGATGCCTTTTCAAGGGTGTTCATCACAGCACTGGCTGAAACAGTCGGAATTAAGGCAACACTAATGTTGATGGAGAGGGGATGGGGTCCATTCGTTCTGGTTGATGTGAATTAATGAATGCTGTGCAGTTGGAAAAGTGGGTGCCTGGTCTCAATCCAATGTCAAGGGAGGCCTCAGGGTGGAAGTATGCAGACCCACTGTCTGCATCCAGGGTCCCATCTGCACTACCACATATGTGTGAAATCAATATAGTTGTAAATTGATCTGATTGTGAGTGTGTGAGAGGCAGAGATGGAAATAGACATACTGAGAGACACAGAGACTGAGACCTAAGCAACAAATCATTCATGACAGTCACCTCTGTGGGTGGGAATTACAAATCTCTTCTCTTTTAGGCAATATTTCAATTTTTTGTAATGTGTCTGTATTACTCTACTAATTCTAAAAGGATTAAAATCCTATGTTAATGTGACCCATTCATTATTCATCTATGGAGTAATTAAAGTACACTAATCCTGTTTTTGAAAGAATTTAAAGCCTTTTCAGGACTCAGCTCCATGTCAGCTCCGTGGCAGCAGAGGTTCTCCAGGAGGTCGTGTCTTTTCTGAATCAGCGTCCAATAGAGGTGAGGAAGAAGTATCAAACTTGGGCACTGAAGACTACAATAGATGAGAGATTCTGTTGAGAGAAATTAAGACCTACATTCACAGAAAATAATCCCATATTCATGGAGCAGAAGGCTTCATTCTACTAAGATGACAATAGTCCACAAATAGATCTAAGGATTCAAAGAATGCCTACCCAAATCCCAGGTTCTGTTTTGCAGGAACTGACAATCAATCTAAAATTCAAGTGGAAAATCCAGGGGCTCAGAATACATGAGTGAATCTTGAAAAAGAACAAAGTTCGAGGAATGGAAAGTCAGATGGAACCCACGGTTAATACAAAAGCACTTTAAGCTGAAGATACCTGAGATTCAATAGATGTAGAAGAAAACCTGTCATGGAAGCCAATTCTCTCCTCTCCCTTTGCCCTATTAAGTTAGGTTGATAAAAAGCCTTTAACTTTCACCATTTAACATGGTAGTTACTTTTCTGGTTGGCTCCTGCATGTGTATAAATAAACCTTTTCTCTCGTTCGTCTCCTCTTTACTTCTGTGGGCCCTTTGGAAGGGATTCTGAATGATGGGGACCTGCTCTTTTCACACCTTCTTTAGTGACATCTTTTGTCCATGGTGAAGTGCTTAAAAAAAGAAAAGACTCATTGGTTTTGGGTCAGATTTGGAACATATATAAATTTGGAGACCCCCTGAAGGAACAAGGGGGTTCAATACTGCTGGCAGAATTTACTGGTTGTCTTGCCCAAATGCCTAACAAGATGCTATTTGCAAGGATTTTTTTTTTTTTTTAAAGATACTTACCCTAAAACAAAAACCCTATCTCAACCTCTTGGATGATCAAATAGAAGAAATTAGAATCATGTCTGGCCTAAGAAAACTTCCTTAACAAAACAGAAGGACAGAATCAGATTCAGAGCAAAAATTAAAATCCATTTATACCATCAACCCTTCCATTCTTTGGACACTTTCCTTATGTAATCTGCCAGATGGCGTCCTGAAGAAGGCCCTTTGCCCGGAACTCGTGCTCATTTTCAGAGCTCGGCCAAGCGGGAAGTTGGTCCCCAGGGCCTGAGAGGGTCTATTTTTGAAATCTCTGCTGAGACCCACCGGACTGAAGGGAACTGTGTGCTCTGAGGGAGAGAGAGCACACTGAGCATCTGTGGAGGCATCTCTGAAATCATCCCAAAGGCACACAGCTCTAACTCTGGACACGGGGATTTTTGATTGGCATCTTATTTTGAAATCTCCTCCTGGATAGAAAGAGGCAGATTGAAGATGTTGCAATTGGATGGGCACGTCGGCCTCTCGAAATTGTCCATGAGGAAGACACGCAATTCTCTGCAGAAATAGGAACACCCATCCCTGCTCTGCTGACTTCATCTACCGAGAAACAGAGATGCGGCTCTAGGGGGAATTCAACACCCACCAACTCTTCTTACCAACGTTAACGTCCCCACTTTATTCTCCTGTCAGGTCTCTGCAGAAAAACTGTGAATCAGCCCCAAATATCACATACCCATCACCCTGAACCACTCTGTGTCTGTGTGCAACTTGAGCATTAATGCCTGTGACTGTTACTGTCAAATCGTATCCCCCTTTCAGCCTGTCTCCCGCCATCATCCCAGCCCAACCTCGGTGTCTCTCTCCAGGTCAGCAGCACTCTTCCCATTGGCTTCCCATCAGCTTACCTTGCCCTGCTTCCATTGTTTATTCCCTATATGTTACCCACAATGGTCTTATTAAAGTATGAATCAGATCAAGTTGTTCCGCTTTGCAAAATACTCTCGTGATCTTCCATTGTATTCAGAGGGATATCCAGAGTCCCTACCAAGGCCCTGTGTGATCTGGTCCCTCACCCGTCTCTGAAGCCTCTGTTCTCACCGTTCTGCTCCAGCCCATCTTCACTGCCCAGATGATCCCCACCAGGACAGCTGTGTTTGTAACTCCAAGTCTTGTACTTACACTTCTGCTGGCCTGGGAGGATTTTCTTGTCTGTTACCTACGTGGCTTATTCTTTTGCTTCATTCAGGACATTGTTCAAATTATTTTACCCTCAGAGAGGACTTATCTGACCACATTATTTAAAATAGCACGCACATATTTCCTATTCAATCATTTTCTCTCCTAATATGCTTTATCTTTCTTTGTGGCAATTATTAGTACCTGGCAGTACATCATATATTTATTTGCTTACTTGTTTATTGTCTATTTTTCTTACTATACCTATATTCATGGAACCACAAATAACTGTTTAACCAGTAACTTTCAAACTGCCTTTAAATGAATTCTTTCATAAAATGAGAATTTCAGTGGCTTCCACGGGTTGCTTAGGGGAAAAAAGAGAAAGGATTCAGGTTGAACTAGGTAATTAAGGACCTGGGAGTTGGTTATTTATTTAATACATAGTAGTTTGTATCTGTTAATCCCAAACTCCTAATCTAGCAAAAGACCGAGCTGATTACTATTATTAAAAGACTTTAATTTTTTCTTTTTAAACTTGGGTTGTTTGAGATCTCTTTTCTTCTTTGTTCTTTTTCTTTTTTTTGAAGATTTTTTCTTATTTTTTTTTTACATTGAGGTACTGAGAATTGAACTCAGCATGTACTCTACCCCTTGAACTATACCATCCCCTCCAAAGACAGTTATTTTTATACTTTGACAATACCATATTGAATTAAGATTTTTTGTTCCATTTTCCCTTCATAGAGTTTATAACTGAGGGAGAGAGTCAGAGGAAGCCCTGGGCCATCCCTTCCTTCTCAGCAGGTTACTGCACAGCAGAGGAGCTTGGCTGTCACCAGGTCCAGCTCACCTTTCTGCTCTGAGGGCCGACTCAGGCCACTTCTCTAAACAGAGGCGTGTTAGAAGCAGCAGAAAGCCAACTAGCGAGCAGCAATGACAAAACTGACCCACCTGCAGTTGGACATAATCTGCTCTGAAATGAACATCTTAAAACTCTTTTTCCTATTAGTGGATGGTTTTCAAAAATATTCCCAAGGAGATGAATCTCAATCTATTTTTCTGGATTTTTTGGGCCTTCTATGACTTTAACTGCAGGCTTGATTGTCTGCAGAACGTCTTCAGGGAAGCCAGGCAGAACACGTGAACAGATCCTGCAGGCCACGGCTGAGGCCTCTGGTCAAAGCATCCTTGTGCAGAGCCTACATTCATGGGACCATTTTCATGACTGCTGTAATTAGTTCTCATCCAACTGTCCCACTGAAAATGTTTCTAGATGGAAGGTGGTCTGACACAGTTGAGCAGTGGGGATGTGGGGTGCAGATGGCAGACAGACTGGAAGGAGAGAAGGGAAATGTTTCCTCAGGCTTCAGTTTGGAAGACTTATGATATTTATATGAACATTAAACTAGGTCAGGCTGAAGAGCCTTTTGCTCTAAGATGGGGTGATGTACGCGTATCCCTACAACTTCTAAAAAATATGTTGAAGCTGGACGTGACAGCCTTGGGGACACACAGCTTAGAGTGACACCTTCGTTCCAAGATGCCTATGATCTCAGGCTCACAAAGAGGAAAGGAATACACATATTTTGCCTGTGTAGTTCTATGTGAAATTATTTTGACCCTTGCCGGATGGTGTAAGATCAGAAATCATGTAGTCTTTCTTGCATCGCAAAGACAACAATCCTTGATGAGTCAGCAGACTGTTTCCGATGGCCCAAGGTCTGCGCCAGACATTAGCTGTCTAGAAAATACCACACAGCCCCCTATCCCTCAAGGAGATCACAGTGTATCGTGGAAGAGACAAATTTAAATAGATTTTCAAAACAATGTGGTAAGAGTCACTTGGCATCATGTATATTGTATGTTCAGAGGGGCTCTTGCACTGCCTGGGGAAGGGTTCTAGAAGGTAGGGAAGGTGTCAGAGAGGAAATGCTTTCTGCACTGACATCTGAAGGATTCCAGCAAATCTCTAGACCAGGAGAGTGCGTGCTGGGCACGGGATTCTCGCCAGCTTGCGTGTCTAGTGCAGAGGTCTGGTCGTGTCTAAGAGCACTTTGCACTTAGGGAAGGAAGGTCAGTGAGGTTAAAGGCTGTGAGGAACTAATGGAAGCTGAGGCTGAAAAAAAGCAGCAACTAGCTGATGAGAAGGTGTAACTTTAAATCAGGGAGCGTGGACTTCCTCACATATGCAGCGGGGAATTCTTTGGGGTTTTAAGGAGGAGAGTGACACAAATTTGTCATTAAAAGTGAGCAAAGTGGATTGTTCACTCTAAAGAACAGCACTGGGGATACTAGCAAGGGGTGTGAGTTAATGCAGTGGGGAGCGAGGGGCAGGGACTTAGCTGGGGGACATTAAGGAATAGAATTGTAATACTGACGGGAGTGAGGGAGTGGAAAAGTAAAGGAAAACTCCCAGATATATAGCACGGAAAACAGATGGGATAGTGATGCCATTGTTTGAAGATGTAAACCTAGTTCTGAGCAAGTGTAAATTCAAACATACAGAGCTTGAGATTTTTATGGGCTAATCAAGTGGGAATGTCTACTTTTCAATTACAAGTATATTTCTGGGACTGAAAACATTTGACGGTTAATCAGTGGACAGAGAGCAGTTGAAGCCACAGGAATAAATGCCACCCACTGACAGTTTATCAAAGAGAAGGGAAGGAGGGCACTTCTGGTTCAGAAAATATGGCAGACCAGAAACTTGAAGACCCACTCACTGAAGACACATAAAAACGTAGGACACAATGCCGAGAATCTTTTCTTTTCTTTTTTTTACAGGCACATTTATTGTGGTATGATTCCTTTAAAGTAAATTACACATATTTCACATGTACTATTTGATGAATTTGATAGATGTCTACACCCAGAAAACCATCACCACAATCAAGATATCTATCATTCCCATCACTCCCCAAGAGGGACACTTTTTGAATTCCCGTATTTATCCCTTCCCATCCCCTTCTCTCCCTGGTAACCGTAAGATTTTTTCTCTATGTCTGTGGGTCTGTTTCTCTTTTGTAGTTAAGTTCATTTATGTCTTTTTTTAGATTCCACGTATAAGTGATATTATATGGCATTTTTCACTTTTTCTGGCTTACTTCACTTAGAATGACTATCTTTACGTCCATCCATGTTGCTACAAATGGCATTATTTTGTTCTTTTTAATAGCTGAGTAGTATTCCTTTGTATAAATATACTACTAATTCTTTATCCAGTCAGCTGTCGATGGACACTTGGGTTGTTGCCATGTCCTATCTATTATAAATAGTGCTGCTGTGAGCATTGAGGTGCATGTGACTTTTTGAATTAGAGTTTTCTCTTGATATATGCCTGGGAGTGGGAGGGCTGGATCATGAGTTAAGTCCATTTTCAGTTTTTAAAGCAACGTCCACACTGTCCTCTCTAGTGACAATGCAGCCCGTTTTATTAAAGCAGAGCCATGCTCAGAAAGTAACGTGTATTTCTAGGGGCCAGACATGAAGTGCAGTGAGTGTGGCCTGTTGAAGAATCAGAGGGCAGTCTGGCAGGGCTGGAGGAGAGTGACAGGGAGAGTGTGGTACAGGCAGCATTCAGACCATGTGGGGACCTGATAGGCTGGGACAAGGAGCCTGGACTTCCAGTCATCCCTTGGTAACCATGGGGCACTGGTTCCAGGACTCCCCCAGACGTCAACATCCATGGATGCTGACACCTCTTGTATAAAATGGCATAGGACTTGCATGGAACTTATGTGCTCCCTCCCATGTACATTTTCTATATATATATACAAACTTTTGTTTTATGGAGTTATAGTCACTTTACAATGTTGCATCAAATTCCAGTGTAGAGCACAGTTTTTCAGTTATACATGAATATTCACGTACATTCGTTGTCATATTCTCTTTTGCTGTGTCCTCCTGTGTACTTTAAGTCATCTCTAGATTATTCATTGTATCTAATACAACATGAATGCTATGTAAGTAGTTGCCAGTGTATGGCAAATTGAAGTGTTGCTTTTTGAAACTTTCTGTTTTTTCCCGAACATTTTCAATCCACAGTTAGTTGAATCTGCTGGATAGGGAGCCTCTAGATATGGAGAACCCCCAAGCTCTTCCTTTCCACCTAAATTTCCACTGCAAGCACTGAAGGGTTCCAAATATAGAAGAGCGCCATCTACCTGCTATAAACGCTGAAGAACTCCTTCAGCGTATGTAGAGCAGGAGAGAAGGTTTAGGGCCAACTAGTGGGAAAGGAGGGCCTGCCTGGAGAGGAAGGAGGAAGGACCGCAGTGGAAGCCAGCTTGTACCCTGACTGGAGCTAGTTGATAGCAGTGAGGGACGCCGAGGAACTGGGGACAAGCCACTTGGGGGGCGATCCTGGCCGCCTGGTGCAGGGTTCACATAGCTGGGACCCAGTTTGCAAGATCAAAATAACAAGGGAGGAGAGGACCTGCCTCAGCCCCGGGATCCTGACAATGGCCACAGCGCCGTGACCCCAGCTAATGCGGCTCCCCTAGTAAGCCAGAAAAAGGAAACTCTGAGCCAAGATATTGCAAATTCCACCACAGCCACACGGATAACTAGATCTCTAAGCTGACAAAATGTAACCACCAGAAACAGGAATCTTTCCTTTTCTCTTCCTTTGGACCTTTGGACAAAGAGCCACATATCTCTGACGGGAACCACCTTTAATCCGATAGAGACCTCACTTATTCAGGAATAAGCATAGATAAAAAGAGTGGGGTGATGGTTTAAAGTGGAAGTCAAAGCGGAAGCCCAACTGAGAAATGGTGAAAACATGCATGTCATTGAATCCGAGTTATGGCGAAAAGATGGAGGAAGTTTAAGGAAATCTTTATTCACCAGACATGACTAGGCAGTCATAAAAAGACAGCACTTTAAATCAATAAAACATTTTTTGTTGATGAAAAACAATGCCATATTTTAAAACATGGCTTGGGCCATCAATAACACGCTGAGAGTTGTTGATGAGGAGAACATAAAGCTGCATATAGACATGTAAGTGTTCCAAGCCCACTGCTCAAAAAAACTTAGCTAATCATGTGTCCAGTGATTTGAAAATCCCTATAAGTAAATTACTCAAAAGTGGGAAAGACATGGGATTAAATAGTGGTAGTGAGCAATGAAATCCAAGAAGTTTATACCTATAATTTCATTGTTAATGTAACAAACTGAAAGTAACTGTCTAAGAAATAGTAACTGGAGGACAAACACACACACACACACACACACACACACACACACACACACACACACACACACACAATCTGGAACAGCAGAGAGGTAAAATATGCTAAATTTATCATTATTGAGGAAGGATCTAATAGATTATTTCATTTTTGAGACTGTTATAGAAATACTGGTCCAATTACATATAAAGTTATGAAATTAGAGATGATTTATAAAAATTTAGAGAGAATTTTCATTAAAAGGCAATATAGCTTCCAAATCATTGAAGAGAAAATTAACAATAAAAAAGTAATCAATCCAGCTAATATGGAGTAACAGATACAACATATACCATCCTAAAATAAACCACAAATTGGATGCAATATATGAAGCAATGATTTTTAAACCACGTGAAAAATATCCTCCACAAGGACCCTGTCCTGACACCTCCATAATAAGGCTGCTAGGCCTCCTACTGACATCACCAAGAATGTCCACCAGGAGGCGACATTTCCTTCCTCTGCTCCTACTGCAGAGCCAGTCCTGCGTAGTCCTTTTCCAGGTTTTGGCAGGCAGCTCCCAGAAGTGCTCTTCTGGGCCTTGGTCCCTTTTAGCCACCAGCAAAGGGATAAAGGATGAGTAGTAAGCCTCCTTACTCATTGAAGACCTAGGAAACTATCTGATTTCTGAGCAGCCCTTCACTCATGTCTGCTGTCTGTTACTCCCCGCCCGGCTTCCCGAGTCCCCGGCTTGGGCAGTCTGCACGCTGGCCACAGCCCATCATAATCTGTTCCCCCGCCAAGAGGCCATGCGTGATCGTGAGCAGGGCTCCAGGACTCTGGAACAGCATGGCTTGGACTGCGTATTGGCCCTGGGCTTGTGAGCTCCATGCCCTTGGTTGAGTCATTTAACATCTCTAAGCTACAGTTTCCTCATCAGTAAAATGAAGACATAATCAATATGGAAAAAAAAAATCAGAATCTGTTGGGGAATAAATTTCTGGTGATTGAATATTATTTTAATTTTGAATTATACAGCAAAGGACATCACACAATTTTTACTACTTCAGAATTCTAAAGGACAGCTTCTACAAAACTAATGCATGCACGTACACACAAACACATGTGCAGACACACTGGCTCTGCTTCACATACATCCCCACGCGCACACACACATGGACTCATGTACCACACACGCACATACCATACAAAAAACCACACACGTCCTCAGGCTCAAACACACACATAACATACACACAACCACATACATCCCCAGGCGCGAGCGCACACACACACACACAGTCACAGTCATGTACCACACACATCCCCAGGTGCGCGCGTGCACACACACACATCATACACACCTTTGGCGTTATTCTAAATCAATTTACAATTGAGGGTCTCAGTGTCCATTGTTTTATCCGCTCAGAAGATCCTGACTTCGGAGCGTGAAGCAGGAGCCCCTCCTCTCTGGAGATGGTCTTTGCCACTTACAGTCTCAGCAGAGCCAACATAACTGCCCTGGACCTTTGGAAGTGCAGGGCCAGAACATACCTGGGAGCTCACATCCTATATATCTAAACATTTTAAGTGCAGTAGGTTCTAAAGTCCTGCCTTTACAAATATACATTCATTATAAGGGGGAAGGCCAGGTTCAAATTTAGAATTCCCAGATTCAGGAGAGTCCTGCAAAGAAAGTGAGTGTGTGGGGAGAGCTGATTCCAAGTCTCTGATCACTAGCCTGACCCTTTTCTTCCAAATGCTGGGTCCATCCCTTGTCACAAGGGGCCTTGGATGTGCAAAGGGGGACACTCAGAATTCACGTCTGTGCTCGGCCTATACCCTCCATGCAAACAGCTGCCCTTTGGCCTCTCTATGAGTCCTGGGAATCTGAAATCTGGGGAGAGCCGGTGCATGACCTAGAAATGGGTCAGGGTCTGCAGAGGCAAGGCATTCGGGGTCCTGGGTTTCCAGATCACGGGATGGAGCCAATGACCGTGTCCCCTTGGCCCTGCTGACTCCACCCCATGGAGGGCGTGGCCAGAGGAAGTGTCAGGGCCAGGGGGACCTTCTGTAGTGCAGGACCCAGGGCAGCGGGCCCCCTTGCCGGGGACTAAGGGCAGAATCCCTAAGGCAAGGCCTGAGGAGACTGTAAGGTATCTTCATTCCCATTAATTAAAAAAACAAAAGCTCACCACAGATGTGAGTGGGAAGGGTTTTGTTATAACAAGGGAGGGCACTTGCCAATTTCTGGCCATAGAGGGCTGGTGGGTTTGCCAGGATGATGAGGAACTGAGAGGCCGTTAGCCTCCCCTGGGTCTAAACACCGCCTGAATTCCTCCAGGTGACACTGAATTGCAGTGAGACATGGAACCCTCTCAAGTTGTTAAAATATTCATGGTGAGCCATGCAACTCTCTCCTCATTCTTGGCTATGAAAACAGGATAAACACAGGCGGGAAACTCATCTGCCTGTTGGTTGGTTCACTGTCCATCTGGTGCCCCTTCTTGTAGGAGCCTTTATCATATCACCCAGGGATGACCCGGCTCAGGATTACAGCTGATTTTCAGCAGGTGGCATCACTTGCTGGTGACACGAAGGAGGCATGTGAACCACCTCCCAAACACTGAGGCTCCTCCTGGGAGGAGCCTGCAGGCCCCCAGTCCAGCCTCTGCACCATGATGCTCCTTAGTGCCACTCCCTGCTTGCTGTCCTGGCCTCTAGCTCTGGACAGAACATCACTGGGTTGTCGATAAATGTCACCCATGCACCACGTCTAAGCTTGGTGTCCAGATGTGACCATGGTTCTTATTTTCTTCCCATCGATTGATTGTTTGATCTTCGTGTAATCGTGTTGGCAGGAAGGCCAGTACCGCCCTCTTGAGGCCTCTCCAAGCTGCCTCTGCCTATAACTGCCCTAGCACCCCAGGGGATAGGTTCTGAATCCTGGCAATCAGACACGAGGATGAGAGCTGGAGAGACAGGAGTCCACTCCTGCTGTGGTTTCTGCTGAGGCTCGATGTGGCCATAAAAATGGATCCCACAGGCCCTGACATCAATTGACTCGCTGCAGAGATGCTCCCTCACTGCCCCATTCACCTCACAGACCGAGGGCTTTTTGCTTGTTCCAGAAGGCCCCACCCCGGAGGGGGCACTGGGTCCAGTGGAGTGCCCAGCCTGGTTCCCCGCCAGCCCTTAGGGCCTTGGTGGGGACAGGAACATCAAGTACCCTCCCCTTAGGGGCCCGTTTGTCCATTCCAGCCAACAGACCGGGGTCATAAGCACTTTAACTCACCTGAGGGTGTTTGCCTCACTTCAGGGGTAGTGAGGAACGGGCTTCTTCACACCCCAAGTGCCCCAGGTCTGGATTCAGACAGCCTGGCTCTCCCCTCAGTCCTGCAGGTCCCCGCCACACCTGCTGCTGGTCACTGAGTCTGTGCTGTGTTCTCTTCCAGGACAAGAGGTGCACTCTGCCCCCACCCCACCCCCACCAGCGGTGGCAGTGGTGGCCGACAGGCAGGTGAGCTGGGGCCCGAGACCATGCCTGGAAATCAGTGCCCCAGAGGCCGCTGGTGACTAGAGGGACCACGGGGCACAAGGCAGCATGGGATGGGAGGAGGAGGAGGAAGCTTCAGGATAAGGAGATGAAAGGGGGAACGGATAGCACTGTGAGGACCTCGACCATGAAAGGAAAGAGAAAAGACAGTGACAGCTAGAGTGGTGTTGGCGTTAAAAGCTGTGGGCGTTTTTATTTAATTTTATTAATTACCATTATATATAGTGACAGATTTCTTATTTTATTAAAGATTATGTGCCATGTCATATAACAGGATATAGTATGTTATTATTTATTAAATAATACAGAATAGTAGATATACTAGCATATTTTGTTCTGTTTATTTATTAGCAGATATTATATAATATATATGTAGGTGTTTATATACATAGTATATAATTCATGCATCTATATAATATATAACACATAACACATAATGTAAGATTATGATTAATATATTTTATAACAAGATTACATAACAATAATGATGTAATATTACCCATTGTATGTCTTGGTTCATGACACATTCTCACCTTAGGTGCCTGTCAGAGGTATTTATGTATTAAAATTAATATTATAAGAAACAGTTGTGAACGTATCACCCAGCATCAGAACAGGACTATTGACAGTGACATACTGTGTCCTCTTTCCCTATCCTGCTCTTGGCCTCTTCTCACAGGAAGTAACCAGCATCCTGAATCCTGGTTTACCCTTGTCTTGTGTTACTTTCACACACACAACATTTAAGATCAGTTAAAACAAATGAGCTGCAGGTACATGCAGCGAAGTGGATGAATCATACACTCAATTTTAAATGAATAAAGTAAGCCCTAGAAGGTAGCCTATAGTGTGCTATGCTTTTAAATGTGTATATATATGTCAACTAAACTCACCAAATTATGAACAACTACAGCTAGAGTCCAGGTGGGTGAGGGACAGAGAAAAGGTGAGGTGAGCAGATCTGCTGCAGGTGAGCGAGTTCCTTTCCAGTAACATGCCATTCTCTCTGAAGCAGGAGGCAAGGCCATCCGCTGGGAGTCAGGGAAG
Source organism: Camelus bactrianus (assembly GCF_048773025.1). Taxonomy (NCBI): domain Eukaryota; kingdom Metazoa; phylum Chordata; class Mammalia; order Artiodactyla; family Camelidae; genus Camelus; species Camelus bactrianus. The sequence goes on along the minus strand of NC_133544.1, from coordinate 111,879,349 downwards.
AGACAGAGGGAAGGATAGAGGTGTGCAGAGAGCAGAGAATGTTGACACCACTGAGTGATAAGTGGGGAAATGTGCTCACTAGAGAAACCCTGGAGGATTACCTGGCAGTGGCAACATGGTGGGCATTGATTTGTAGTCTTAGAAATCTGTGCTGGGAGAGCCTTCTGCTTGCAGGCTCAGAACAAATAGAGCTGGGTGAACCGAGATGGAAGTCGGCCTGGTGAGGAACTGAAAAGATCAAGGGTCAAGGGAGTTTTGTTTGTCATAAAGAGAGTGCTGACTGTGGATGCAGAGCTAGAAGGTGGGGAAATGGAAGTAAGAGGAACGTGGACAGGCAGGAAAGCAGAGGAGTCAGCCCATGATGCCCCAGTGAGGGTGAAGGAGGGCCAGGGAGGCCAGTGGTGAAGTAGCTGGATGGCTAGATGTGGGCACTTAAAGGAGAGAGCATGGACCTGGGGTGGAGTCAGGCCCGGGTATGAGCCCATGGGTAGGGTGAATGGGGGGTGGCTGGCTCAGGCTGATGGAGAAGACCCTAAAATGACCATACTGGGTGGTGGAGGGAGAATCAGCTTTGACGTCTTGATGGTAGGAGGCGAGGCAATACAGAGGTGGTGGTCCAGGTGCTCCTGACTGAGGCAGATGAGCACGGAGGACAGGGTGGCAGGCACTGCTAGGAAAGGATCTGGGTTTTCCAGGTGCTCCCAAGAGAGGAGGAGCAATGATCTGAAGGTGGAAAGTGAGCACAAGGAGGTCAACCCAGGCTCCTGATCAAACAGGGGTTGTGAGGGGGCAAAGCTTCAACTCCAGAGATGGTTGCCCAGGAAGCAGGGACCAAGGGTGAAATGATGGGACACTCAGAGAAGAGAGGGAGGAGAGTCTTCTGGGTATAGGGGGAAGAGAGGCCCCAGGACAAAGGTGCACAGGGGCACAGTGATGAGGATGTACTGGCTCCACGGTGACACTGGCGGGATGGCTGGATCTTTGTCCTGAGGGCTTAGGTTGGGGGACTACTGGCCTCATGAGGATCCCCCTTTCTGAAGTCTGGACAGAGGCTCCCGCTCCTGAGAGCTGTGTGGCCACCACTGTTCCCGGAGGAACTCTGCCTCCATCATCTCCTATCAGGCTTTCCTGCCCAGACCCCAACTGCCAGTGAGGGAGCCTGGGCCTCGCAGCTGTTTCCCATGGAGGGACACAGGCTCCTGGGAGAAGCAGGCTGATCTTAGTTTGCTCCGTAACCCAGGGCCTAGCAAAGCGCCAGCCCATGAGTGGGCCATAAAGGGGCTTGAATACTTACTAAATTAACCCAAAGCAGTAGAATATCAGAGCTGGAGGAAATGACAACTGAGCTCACAGAGTTCACTGCCCACACCCCCATTCTACAGATTAGGAAATAGAGACCAAGCGGTGAAGCAAACTTGGCCAAGGACACACAACTCTTAAATGCTGCCCTGTGTCGGGCATGCCAAGTGATGAGCTGCAGTGAAGGGGCTGAAAGGGGGCTCTGGGGCCAGACAGCTTGGGTTCAAGTCCCAGCTCTGCCATTTATTAGCCGTGTGATTAGTGAATATCCTTACCTTTAAAGTGGAACTCACAGTGGTGCCAACTCATTGGATTGTCGTGAACACAGCGTTCCTGGAACAGCAGGACAGAGTTCTGTAAGTGTTTGCTATTACTTTGGTTACTATTATTATCACCAAGTGAACCCTGAAGTGAAGAACAAAGGCAGCAAGAATTTTTATTTTAAAGGATTTTAAAATCCTCTGATGAATGTTTCATTTCATCTATTCAAGTCTGCATTTGACCCTTATTAACAACTACACAATGGATGACTTTTGAGGCAATCTTGCTTCATGTCTTTAATTCTCACTAACGACAGAGGCTATTAAACAGGCAGCAGTTTCTTTTCCAGGAAGAGGGACAAAAAGTTAAAAATAACTCAGTGCCTCTTGGTCCCCAGTGAGTTGGTTGTGACCTGTCAACCCAGCTTTGGGGAAGTGCCCGCTCCCTCAGGGCTCACTGCGCTGCCCCGCTGCCTCCAGGGGGCGCTGTACCCCCACACGATTCCAGTCTCTTTGTTCCTATCTTTGCTTCAGATCCCTCAAGGACTGCCCATGCCCCATGGCCCCATCTGCCCCGCCAGCCTCGCCTGCTGGACTCCAAGACACCATCCTGGGTCTCAACCATCCTCTATTCCTACGCCCGCCCCACTACTCTTCACTTTGTCCTTCAAGTGAGGGCTCCTGTGGCTCGCCACCCAGCAGGGGTCTCCCGTCCTCCACCTCGGGTAACTGCATCGTCCTGCACGGTGCCTCAGGAACCCGTGTGGAGGCAGGAAGAATACAGAACAGGTGCTCAGAGGGGCTGCCTTTCCCACTACAGGGGCCCTGGAGAGCTTTCTCCCAGCTGGTTATTCACAGGTGCTGAAGCTGTGGAATCTCGATCTCACCAATATAAAGGGCATTATCATTAATTACAAAATCAATCATTTCTTCAGGAGCAAAAGGAGAAAAGACTTTGTGTTCCCCGCCTCCAACTTTTTTTCTCCACCTTCAGAAGTTTCTCATCTATGGGCAAGGGTAGAAAACAACACACAGAATATTATTTTTCAATTTTTTTCCCAATCTGAAGATTGCTTTCCCAGAACTGATGAAGGCTAAAATGGTTTGGCTTTCCTGAACTGAGGATTCAGAGGCGTGGGGGTGGGAGGGGAGATAACTCAGCAATATTGAACCTAACAGAGACATTAAAAGGTTCTATTCTAAACAGAAAGGAAGTAGGATGCTATAGAAACAGGAAAACCATAGCTGGAAATGCAATAACGTGTTACAAGAGAATAAACATGAAGATGTGAAAAAGAAAAAGGACATCAAAATAAAAAAAGGTGGGAATGGTAGAGGGGAGCAAGAAAATATAATTTTTTTTCTTTCTTTTTTTTCTAAATTATTCTTAGGATGTGTTGGAGCCTACGTGATTATCAGTCTAAAGGAAATAGATATAGTAATGGGTTGATAGAGTTGAAAAATAAGGTAACCAGTAATCAAAAGCGTACAATAGAGTCACAAAAAAAAAAAAAAAACCCAAAAGAAACAAACTCAAAATGGCTTAAAGACTTAAGCATTAGACAGGACACTATAAACTTCTTACAAGAAAACATAGGCAAAACATTATTTGACATATATCACAGCAATGTTTTCCTAGGGTAATCTACCCTAGCGACAGAATTGAAAGCCAAAATAAACAAATGAGACCTAATTAAACGTATAAGCTTTTGCACAGCAATAGAAACCATAAGCAAAACTAAAAGACAACCTATGGAATGGGAGGAAATATTCGCAAAAATGAGAATGACCATGGCTTAATTTCTAGACTATATAAATATTTCATACAACTTAATAAGAAAAAAATAAACAACCAAATCCAAAAATGGGCAGAACAACTAAACAAGCAATTCTCCAATGAAGACACACAAATGGCCAATAGGCATATTAAAAAAATGCTCAATGTTGCTCTATTATGAGAGAAATGCAAAGCAAAACTAGAGTAAGTTATCATCTAACACCAGTCAGAATGGCCAGTATTCAAAAATCCACAAACCATAAATGCCGGAGAGGCTGTGGAAAAAAGGGAACCCTCCTACATTGTTGATGGGAATGTAGTTTGGTGCAGCCACTGTGGAAAACAGTATGGAGATTCCTCAAAAGACAAAAAAATAAATAAATAAATAAAAAAGACTTATCACTTGATCCAGCAATTCCACTCCTGGTCATATATCCAGAGGGAACCTTAATTCCAAAAGATACCTGCACCACAATGTTCAATGCAGCACTGTTTGCAATGGCCAAGACATAGAAGCAACATAAACATCCACTGACAGATGACTGGATAAAGATGTGGTATTTAGATATAACAGAATATTTCTCAGTCGTAACAAGAAGGAAATAATGCCACTTACAGCAACATAGATGGACCTGGAGATTATCACACTAAGTGAAATAAGTCAGACAAAGACAAGTATCTTGTGATATCACTTATATGTGGAATTTTCAAAAATGATACAAATGAAATTATTTTTCAAACAAAAACAGACTCACAGACTTAGAAAACAAACAGGAGTTTGGGATTAACAGATACAAATTACTATATGTAAAACAGACAAACAACAAGGATTCACTGTAGAACACAGGGAACAATATTCAGTATCTTGAAACCTATAATGGAAAAGAACCTGAAAAAGAATAGACTATGTATATGTACAACTGAATCACTATGCTTTATACCTGAAACTAACAAAACAGCTGTATATCTGAAACTCACAAAACATTGTAAATCAACCACATTTCAATTAAAAATTAAAAAAGAATGATAAGTTCTAAATACCTTTATTCAAAGAAAATCTTCAACCCTTACCTCTTACAAAAATTAAAATGGGAATCTTGAGCAGGACCAAATTATACTGGATGGGCAGTTACATGTCTTCTGCAGCATGTGGCCCATGCTACACACACATCGTGTTTTCCTACAGGAAAGAATGGCCCTGGCTGCACAGGGAGCGAGTCCTGCTGGGACAAGGCCTCTGTGGCAGTGGCCTCTTTGTCACGCTCCATCTCACCAGGAGGCCAGGATTTTCAGAGGGGAGGGGACATAGAGCTCATAAAATTCAAATCGATATCCCGAGAAAAACTATGGGAACAGCAAATTTACCTGCAGTGTGGGAAACATGAGCAGGGCCCCTAAGCAGACCAACAAGCCCAAAGCAAGATGGCCGGATGTTCAGATCGGAACCAGAACAATGACCACCTGTCTCCAGTTAAATGACCACCACCTCACCTGCAATGAACTACTCATACTCAATGTCAGGGATGTTTCTCTTGAGACTTGGGAGATCAAAGAAGTCGGACCAGAGAATCTGGACCTGGTTGATGTTGGGGCTCTTCCATTGGTAGAGGTGGCCCCAAGGGGGGAGCACCAGTACCGACTCCTCCATCTTCAGCAGGGTTTTCAGAAGGAAGGCAATGTGGATGCAGACATTCCTATGGTGGCTAAAGCCCTCTGGAGGGTTGATATCACACAGAAGTTACCTGGCAGGGAGCAAAGGAGATTGGGTCTTCAGGGCCAGGCCTCTGCACAGGAATCCCAGCTTCGATATAACAGATAGAACAGGAATCCCTGCACAGCACATGGCCTAGACTCCAGACACGTTCAGCAGCTTCTGGTTTTTAAAGTGGAGGCACTGCCCACCCATCTCCATGTGGCCAATTACTTCGAGTCCAGGAGCAGCTGCGGAAGATATCTTGGCATCCGTCTAACACTGCTAAGCACCTGACTAGCACCTGAGCACCCGTTCTCCAGGGGCTTTCAAACTTCTTGGTCTACAGAACCATATACACTCTTAACAATTACTGAGAACTCCAAAAGGCTGCTATTTATGTGAGCTAAATCTATCAAAATATTGTGTGTTAGAAGTTAAATAAGAACTTAAAAAAGTGTATGAATTCACTTAAAAATATTAACAACCTACTACATGTTACGATTAATACTCCTAAACAAAAAATAAGTCTATTTTTCAAAACAAAAATCATTAGTGGGAAGAATAGCAGTGATTTTAATTTCTGCAAATCTCTTTTGGACTGTTGAGAGCTGAATTCTCCTATCTGCCTCTGCATTCCTGTTTTGTGATATCACAGGCCAGGTTTTCCCTGGAAAACTCCACAAGAACTCAGAAGAGCAAGAGTGTGCAAAAGACATTTGACATCCCGGGGTTTCTACGAAAATAGTCTTGCACCTCAGGGGCCTCGGACACACTTTGATAACTGCTGCCTTACCCTAGGCGAAACTCTTCTACACAAGAGCCAGGCAAGGGTCCTAGCTTCTGTAATGAGTTACAGCCACCACATCCCTCCCTTCTCAGTGTGTTTCCCACAACCTCCATTACTGCAGATGAGGATGTAATCCTCATCTGAGGCCTCTAGTCCTAGAAGACTGCTAACTTCGAGAGGGAGGGTCCCATCTACCAACCCTACACCGCGCACAGTCTATTTTGAGTCAAGCCCTAGATAACTGCTAATCAGCACTGACCCTTGTGACTTATTCCTGAGTTTTACTGAAGGAATCAACATCTGGATGGAGCTCAAATTTCCCTGCAGATAAACAAGGCTGATAAACCACCCCATTCCAACATCTGATTCTGGGGCTCTTCAAAACCTGGGTAAGGCCCCTCTTCATCTAAGAGGGGTCCTCTGCCTGCCCTTCCCGGGGGGTTCGGGAGGCCGTGGCCACCCAGTGTGATCCAGACTCGCGGCCCCAGACCCAGGGCCTGAGGGGGAGGAAAGCCTGAGGCTGTGCCCCAGCCCTGTCCCCCCCACACCAACCCGCTCCCCGGCACCACAGCCCCTCACCGGCCACCACCACAACCCCGATCCCACCGTGGTTCATGTCCACCCGCCCCGCCGACGGCACAGCCATAAGTTTACCATCTGTGGGATGCCGCCCCAGACAGGATGTCGGCGGCCGACTGACCAGGCCAAAACTAGTCTCCCGGCCAAGCAAGCCGCCATCCCCAGCAGCAAGCACCGCCATGGTCCCTGGCAGCTACACACTTCCAGAGCCCGCTCCCTGCCCCAGAAGCTCATGCCGGCCCCCCGCGGAGCATGGCGCCTGTAGCCATGGCAACGCCGCTGGGCCCTCCCTTAGCTCTTGAGTCGTGCATCCTCCCGAGGCTAGATGTGCGAGGGCAGAACTTGAGGAGCCAATGGGAGCCGGGGCACGGCCAGGACTGGGGTCGGTGGGAGGCTTATGGGGCAGCTGAGCGAGACTGTGATGGGTGGGGCCGCACGGAAGTTCTCACTTGCACGTGGCGCCGGCCGAAGTCTGGGGCATTGCTGCCAACAGTGGTCGTGTCAGCGGGGCAGGTGCACCCTCACCCGTCCGTATGCGGGGCTCAGCCTGGGCTCCGTGGCCTCCACTTGCACTGGACGTGGACCCGGGCTGCGGGTGGGCAAGATAGAGGACTGAGCCCAGGCACGCAGGGCTGGCCAGGTTAGGGCACCTGAAGTGCAGATCTGCCAGGCCCGCTGCCGGCCTTGAATTCGCGCTGCTGGGCAGTTTCGAAGAAGACAGGGTCTGTCCCAACAGGGGAGGTAGGGCAGGGGTGCCAGATGCCGGGTTGGGTGCGGTCTCTCAGGAGAGCCATGGTGAGAGGGCGCAGAGTGGCCCCTGTGTTGGCGGGGCTAGGAGTTTGGGGTATAGGGTGGGGATGGTGTGTACCATGCTCTGTGGTCTCCCCAAGAACCCTCACTCCAGAGCAAGGGGCTCTGCTCCCAGCACCCTTCACTGCACTCCCTGCCTTCCCCAGCACCACTGCCCCTGCCCCCAGAGTGTCCCATGACCTTTCCCCACACCGGGTATGTCTCTGTTAGAGGTACTGAGCTCCTGGTGGCTCCAGCCCGAGGGTGAGGGGCTGTATCTGACCAGTTAGGACGCCTGAATCCTTTACATGAAACCTCAGACCATGATTCAGGCATGCATAGAGGGCCCTCTAACAGGATTCCCTGCATGGCCCTCACCACCACGCACCCACAGCGCAGCTGCCACACCGGGCCAAGCCTGCCAGAGAACCGCTGGTCCCTCTCCTCCTGTCCCTGATCAAGAGTGCACCGCCCACACTGCTGGGTATTTAGGGGGCCTTAGAAGAGCAGCTGGCATTTTCACGGGCAAATACTTGCTCTTTGGGGAAGATTTGAGTGCAAAGGGATGTAGGGTATGCTTTTTCTGTTGCCCTGGAACTGGTGACTGGGATACAAATGTAAGTCAAAGCAGTTTTTAGAGAGAGCCGCAAAACATCTCACAACCAAAGATCACTGTTCCCCAGCAAAGGCAACACCACCTGGCAGGTGGGGGGCCTGGCCTCTCTTTCTGGAGGTTGCGGATTGCACCCTCCAGCTGGGACAGAGCCAAAAACAGCTCTGAACACACTGGGAGTCGCTTCTCACAAGACCTGTGGTCTCCATTGCAGGTCCGGCTCCAGAGCCCAGAGCCAGTATGGTGACTCTGCTCCCGCTGTCCATTCTGGGAGGTCTAGGTGTCCTCCACGGCCCTTCCACCATTGTTTCTTTTGGAAACAGCCTCCGGGTGAAATGGGTCTGAGAACAGGAGTGCTGGATGCCAGCAGCCACTGCCCAGTTTGTGGCCCCAGGGAGGGGCATCTCCTATCCTTGGGCTCTGATCTCTCCTCTTCTCTCCCCATATCCTCACCCCTCTTCTCCTTCATTTCTTGATTGATCCCTGGATAATGGTCCTTACCAGGAATGACCTGGGAGAAGTTTTATGAGTCCTTAAGGAAAAAAAACAAGAAATCTATAGACGTATTACTGAAAGCAACTTCCGTCTTTCCCAGGAAAGTCTTCTTTCCAATGTTTAAGGCTAGTTGACAGGGTGTCAAGTGGCCTGACCAGTCACATCTGAGCAATTGTTAACTCTCCCTCCAGCCACCAGCAGCATCCGTCTGTGGCAACTTAGCCACAAGAACGCAATAAAGCTCTTTCCCCATGCCAGTGACAGCGTGGCTTTGGAGGCAGTGGAGGCCGAGAGAAAGGGCCCCGCCCTGAGGCTTGGGGGATCTCCAGCCACAGCCAGAGGAACTGGAGGTTTTCAGAGCTGGCCCAGCAGGGAAACCAGGCAAGGCCGCCTGACCCAAGTCTTTCCTGCCCAGAGAGCCCCATGAACTGCCCTGGGCCCCACTCCCCAGTCGGCCTCCCTGCAAAAAGTTACCACGGGATCCACACCTGAGAAGGGAGGAGGACGGCCCTTTGGCCTGGGGTCCCAGCAGATTTGTCCTGTGAGATCCATGGCCACATATCTTCCTTGTCTCCCCAGGTCTCTGATGGGTCCATGCTGGACATTCTGGTGGTCAGGGACACTGGAACAACTCTAAACTCTGAAGAAGGACAGAGAGACCCTTCTGGAAACAAGGATTCCAGGGAGATGCCTTGCCCAGAACGGGGGACTGTGTGCTGAGTAGACCCCTGGGAGGCACTGTGGAGCTGTGGGGTCCTCTTCAGAGAAGGGAGCAGTTGTGATTCCCAGTGAGGGGCCCTGCTTTGTTCAGTCATGTCCTCGTGTGAGACTCACTTACAAACACCTCCCAGTCCATCTAGGGGTGGACCCATGGGTGGGGGCAGAGGAGGAGAATGAAGGGGGCAGCCTTAGGACCCCTGACCCACACAGGGAGCCAAGGGTCAGTGGGAACATCTTGGGAATCAGACGCAGGAGAGGAAGACGGGCACTAAGAACATGCCAAGTCATGCAATAAAGTGACCCGTGACCACAAGACACAGGCGGCCTTCCACCAAAGCAGGGAGATAGAAATTTAGACCCAGGCTCTGAGAAACTTGAGTGGGGCTGGAGGGCCACAGGAGCCCTGAGGAGCAGCTCTCCTAGGGGCAAAGACATTCCAATACACACATTTCTCATGGATGCTTTTTGGGGTGCAGAGTGAGTTACCAGAATCCTGAACTTAGTATGGAATCCCATCCCCTTGTTCATCAAGGTTCCTGGCAATAAATTGCTGTCATTTTTCCCTGGACATGCACAGGGGAGCTGACTGTTGTGGGGGTCACTGCAGGACTGGAAGCTTCTGGTGTGGGCTCTGTGACCACAGAAACCCAGGGGGATTTCTTAACGGGAGCAGCTGGAGACCATGCCTGCCAGGACCACCCTCATGGGATGGTCAAGGAGCCCATGGTACCAGGCCACCAAGTGACCAATTTGTAAGGCTGCCTGGGGTTTCCTGGGAGCGTGTAGATTCCTCTGGTCAGCACGTGGGCCCAGGACAGCAAGACGGTCTGCCCAAAGAGGGGCCTGCCCTTCTGATGATGGCTCCTAACACCTGCAGGGAAACTGCTCCCAGGTCTCCTGGAGGTCCATAGTGAGAGTGGCCTGCCTGCCACGTGGGGTCACCTTCCCCTGATGCAGAGGCACACGTCTCCCCCTTGAGGCCCAGGGGACACCTGGCTCAGGTCCCACCTGTGTGCCCTGGACAAGCAGAGCCCCAGAGCTCTGGCACAGCCTGGGGTGTGGTCGTGTTGGGGCAGGGAAGGCCCAGGGAAGGGGCTCATTCAGGGTCAGGGTCCACTCTGCAGGGATGCTGTACCTGGCAGCGATGTGGTGCTTCAGAACTCCCCTGGGTTGGGTTTCCAAGCTGTGGGATGGAAGGGTCTCTCCTTCCTGCGGTGCAGTGGGGGGAACTAGATCCATCATGAATGTCAGCCCTGAAAATGGAGGCTGCGCTACATCCATTCCTGGAAAGAAAAATCAGGCCCCTCCATCCCAGGTGACTCAGAAAGTCATTCAGTCCCCAGTTTAGGCTTTGAATTAGAGCTGAGTGGCTCAGGAGGCCAGATCCCCGTCCGTGGCTCCAGGAGTAGGCTTTCTTCTGGGAGACAGGATCCTCACAAACACCTGTGTCTTTGTGGGACACTCCCCTCTGACCAGCTGGGAGGCAGGGTGCAGTTGTGGGAAATCTTGTTTCCATGAGCAGAGGGCCACCAAGTGGTGGGGGCACAGGAGACAGTGAGAATGAGTCCCGTAGCCTTTCTGGAATAAAAAAACTGGCAAAGGTGAAAAACTGCATAATTTGTTTTATTGAACAGGCTGCTTATGTACGTTTGGAGGGCCAGGATCAAGGACTGCATCCCTCCAGGACAATAGCCTCAAGAGAAGAACAGACAGACCAGGAGGAGATCTGGGGTTTCTCCCAGGAATGAGGCAGAACTGGGATTTCTGCACATTTGCAAGGAGTCCCTGCCCACTGAGCACAGGGTTACCATCCACGTGACCCCTGTCGTGTTTGGCTTGGGCTCTGGGTCTGGCCTGACCTTGTATTCTTCCAGCTGAGTTCCAGAAGCTCAGAGGGTGGGCTTAGAGGGGCTGCGTTTGGAACCCGGTGAGGAGTTGGAGGGTCCTTTATCCTGAGTCCCCTCAGCCTAATCACTGTAGCTGAGGCCCAACACCCCTCAGGCCCCCAGGGTGGCCGTGGAGGGAGAGCAAGCCTGGAAGGAGACCTGGGGGTCCCACTGCTGTGTCCCTCCCTTGTCTGTGTTCCCTTTCACCCCGGAAGGTGTGATTGTCTCATGTCACGGCAATATATTCTCTGTCAGGTGGGGTCCCCACCCCCGCTCAGCCTTCTCTCTGCATGGATGCTGAAGGACCAGGCCCACCTAAGTTCTGAGCTTGAGCAGTAAGGTGGAAACAAAGAAACCAATGGAAACAAAGAAACAAGTGATTGTGGCAAAGCTCCCCACCACAGAGAAGCTGCCCTGAGTGGAAGGGAGGGTGTGGGCATGCCCATTTGCTTCCTGTCTCCCAGTGCTCTTAGCTTTCTTATTGCAGACCTGCATGGTTATAACAAAATGATCTGCCAAACTGAAAATATTTACTCTCTGGCTTTTACGGAAATGGCTGGCCAGTCTCTGGTTCCCATACCGGGCAAGTGACTGGAGTACCTTTCCAGTATGGAAACATCTGGGCAGGCCCAGGTTTGCACATGTCTTTAAGAGTAGTTACGGGGTTTTGCTTCTAAAATTTTTTTGACGGCTGTATACTTCTGAGCTGAGGTTTTGCTGTGTAAATCTGAGCTGGGATTTTCTCACACTGTTTCTCACTTCTTATACCGGACATCCCTAAATTCCAAGGGGAACTGGATATTAAGGAAGCCATGGAGTTTAGGAAAAGGATACAGATCTCATTTCCTTTTAAGCATCGGTGTACCTCCATCCTAGGCCGTATCGGTTATGTGTTATTGCTATGGGAAATAAATAGTAACCAAATTTATAGAAAACAGTGGGTCTTTAGGTATACAAGTTCATCTTTTCAACATTTTTTGTAATGTTTTCAGTTTAAGATGACCATTCCTGAGAAACCATTCTAACAGGCATCCTGTTAGAATGAAGTAGCATTTTCCCTGAGCCATACTTAATTTTTATTTCGTAGACAGCAGGAAGGGCAATCACACATCACACATTTGTGGACCTCAAAGATAAAATGTGACTTTCTGGGAGCACACTCACCCCATCTCCCCCTGCTCTTTTCACTGTCCCATTCTCCCTGAAGGCTCTTTCGTATCATCTGCTCATGACTCCAGTAACTCTTTCTTCCTCCTCGTTCCTCAGCTGGTGAGTTTACTTTTTTACTTCTCTTCTGAAGCCAACAGAAGAGAACTTTCACCAGCAACTCCCAGCACATCTGCTCGCTTTCAGATGTCTGTGACCTCACTCTCACTGCCCCACCTCTTATTACAGGTGACATCAAAAGCCAGTTTCTCCAAAAGTCCCCGGGGCCCTGTTCCTCCTATCTTCTCCAGGCTATCACTCCCAAAACTATCCTCTCTCTCACTACCTCATCTATTTTGTTCTTCTGCTTGTTGGCTCCTATCAGTATATAAACGTCCATCCTCTTAAAATAAACAAACAGCACTCCTTGACCCTAATTCACCCCCACTAATTGCCACCCCATGTCTTTGCAGAAAATCTTTAAGGAGTTGTTTAAATTCACTGTCTGCATCTTCTCTTGAGCCATCCCTTTTTACACCCACTCTGGCTTTTCCCCTGATCCCTCGCTCTATGGAAACTGCTCTGTCAAGGCCATCAGTGACCCCACGTTGCTAAATATAGTGGTCAGTTTTCAGTCCTCATCATGCGTGGCCCCTCGGCAGCATTTGTCCCAGCTCTTCCATCACTCCTCCCCCATGTTTCTGCTTTACTTGGCCTCCAGCCCATCGCTCTGTCTGCTTTCTGCTTTTGGTCCACTGGCTGGTCCTTTGCCAATGTCTCCTCTTTCTTCCAAACATTTACTGTGGGTGTACCCCAGAGTTGGGTCCTGGGTCTCTCCTCTCTCTCTCTGCTATATCTTAGGTGGAAGAAACCAGCCTTGAAAATTGACATGCCATCAATTTGTCGATTTGTCAAAAACTCCCTGATTTGTCCTTTCCATTTGGACCCCTCTCCCTAAGACACATACTCTTTTTCTTTCATTCATCTTGCTTTCACATTCATACATATGTTCTACTATGTAAGTTACTTTTCCAAATTTTGAACCAGTCCATATATATCATGTAAAATGCTCAAATCTCTATTATTTCCACTAAGATGCTTATTCTACCTTAAAATATTTCTGCATTTCTGTATTTATGTGAATAAAGCAAATAGTATTTCTACAAGCCTCATAGTTAAACAGTGTGTTTGTTTGGGGCTCTTATGTAACATGAAATAATGATACATCAAGATAGTCTTTTTTCATTTATTTTTATGTAACACCAAGATGAGGTTTTTGCACTGAGGACTGGTTTTATTGAAATTTTACCCACGTTATGGACAGTCAGTTTATGTGAAAGCCCTCATTTCTCCCCTTTTCTGATATATTTTCCATTTGGCTATGTATAACATATACCTTGGCATGATATAAAATTCCAAAATCATTCACATAATACAATTAATATATATAAATTATAGTTTTTAAATGTTAAAAAGAAAAAAAAAACCAGACTCCTCTACCTATTAGGCATTTCTGTGGCAATATCTAATAGACCCCTTAACCATGACATTGAAGAACTGAGCTGATTCCAGCCTCTTTCCACCTGCTCAGACTCACCTTGTCCCATCCCCTGTGGATGGAGAGGACATCCCTCCCATTGTCCAGGTCCAGATGTTCAAACCATGTTCTTTCTCTCTCTTTCTCTTACACACACACACAGCAAATCCAGCTTGTTAGAAAATTCTGGCTACTCTGTCTTAATTAACCATCTGCTCCCTGCTCCCTGCCCTCATAAGAGCCACCTTCAGCCCCTTCTTGGACACCAAATAGCCTCTTTCTTCCATCTTTGCTTTTATACAATCTCTCATCCAGAGTCAGAGGGAGCCTTTAAAAGCATACATTGAGGAGGTGAGTGTAGCTCAGTGGTATAGCGCATGCTTAGCATGCATGAGATCCAGGGTTCAATCCCCAGCACCTTCATTAAAATAAATAAATTACCATCCCCCCAAAAAAAAACAAAACCAAAGCATAAATTGGACATGACCCATCCCATCAAAACTCACTAAAAGGTTCACCATTTCATTAAGAGCCAAAGTTGTCACAAAGGCTTCCAGGACCTGGAGTGCTGTGCCCCTCTGCCCACACTCTCTCCCTCAATTTGGGGGCCTCTGGCCCCTGCTCTTCCTTCTTCTTCTGGAACTATTCTGCTTCAAGTTCATTACTCCGTGAGATCTGCCAGGACTGCCTTATTCCCTCCAGCCTGCCTCCCACCCCACCACCATCACCTGAGTTTGCACATATCACTCTTTTTTTCCCAAGCTCTTGTTACCTCCAACATGCTGCCTGTTTCCTCTACTAAAACTCTGAGCCCCCAGTGATGGGGAGTCTTGTCTATTTTGTTGACTAATAAAGCCCAAGAGCCTTGGGAACGGGTTTAGTTACTAGATTCCCATACATAGTAGGAGCTTATACAGATTTGCTGAATGAATGCAGAGGCCCGGGTCCAATCGGATGGAGCACTTCTGTGTCCTGCTCAAAGAATAACTCTCCTTTCCTCCTGAGATGGGGTGACCACTTCCTTGCTGATCAAAGGCAAGATCTTTTAGCTTTATGCTGTTAACCTTAGGCGGGGGACTGGGGAATCTTCATATATATTTTAAAATTTGATTCACTTTGCAGTTTGTCTTCGGTCTATGTATCCTTTTGAGAAACGGTTTATGAGTGATCATTCTTCCATCAGATTGAATAGGGTCCAGGGGGGAGGACCAAGCCTGTTCCATCGGCCATCCTGTGTGTCATGTCCTGTGACCCAGTGGATGCTCAGCACGTAAATGAACAGAGAGGAGTGAGTGAAGAGATGGGAGCATCTCCTTATTGTGGTGGTTGCTCTCTGCCCGATGCCTTGATATTTGGTGAAGGGCTTACAAGTGCAGAGGGGTGAAGACAGGGCCTCTGTGATCTTCCTAACTGCCCTGGCCTTACCCATTCCCCCAGCCCCCTCTGGGCAGCCAAGCCGAGGAGCTGGGCCACCGGGGGTTGTGCTGATCACTTCACCCAAAGTCCGGGGGTAGGAGCGTCTAGCACACATGGTTGTAGACACTGGAGTCAGGTCCTTGGAGGAATTCCTCACTGAATGATGTTTTGGACCTTTTATTTTTCTCTATAGCCTCCAGCTGAAGAAGCAGATTGCCTTAGATACATGAAAGTTGAGGACGCCTACTATCCCCATGAAGCCCAGTTGGGGCTGTGAGTCTGCTGTTTGTACAGCCGGTGGGCTCGTGTTGCTTCGGGCATTCCTGTGCCTGAATTCCTGCAGTACACTCGGTGGTAAGGATGGGGGTGCCTGGCAGGGAGGGAAGCGGGTCGGGAGTCTGCACAGCTGGGGATACGTTAACCTGGGGTGAGCGGGAGCCAGCTGATGCATGGCATCTCGGTGCAGGGAACTCTCCACACTCAGAGGGGTTCCCACTCCCACAGAGGCCCTTTGATCAGGGTGCTGGGCTGTCAGCACAGCAGGGTCCCTTTGAGGATCATGGTGCCTTCAGGCAATGGGAATTGAGGGGTCCAGTGGCACTTAAATTAACTGCATCTGAAGCCAACCCCCATCTCTTTCAGCCTGTTTCCTAGTCTGCAAAACTGGAATGATGTTAACCATCCCGCAGGGTCGTTGATGGGCTGGGACACACTAGACAGTCAGGAGCTGGAATTCCTCTATCCCCTGATTGTTTTCCTTCCTTCTCACTATTTGCTCTCAGTCTCTCTGCCTCTCTCTCTCTCATTCACTTGTAACTTCCTCTCCTACTCTGTTTCATTTGATTTCCACCCTCCTCCCAATTCCCAGATGAGTGAACTTGATTTCTGTGTGTCAGTTCCAAATTCCCAGGAAACATGCTCTGTCTCCCTCTGGATCTGTTGTCCAACCCATCAGTTACAGCTAGAGGAGCGATTCCCTCTGGGACCAGCGGAAGGGCTCTGCCCAGCACCCAGCCACCACTGTGGGAGCACATAGGTCTCCGAGGAGGAGGTACTGGCTGTGACTTGGTGTCACTAAGTGTGAATTTATGTCTCCTCTTGCCTCACCTTCATCCTCCTAAACAAAGATGAAAAACACTCCCAGGATTTGTGTCACGGAACACTCAGGATGGGGGCTCAGGAGGCTGGATTCCCTGCTGCATTTTAGGGGCTACAGTGACTCCCAAACGAGAGCCTGCAAAGGGAACAGCACTGGCCCCACCCGGCACTTAGGGTGCTGAGTCTGCGTGACATTGAGCCAGGCTTCTGACCACAGCTCAGTGGTCTGGTCCGACCGGTTAGCCTTTGAAACCAACCAGCTTTGGATTCCTCAATCCCTCCCTGAGATTTTACCTGAACCACCAGCTTCTGTATCTCTGAAGACAGATGATGTGGACCCTTCACGTAAGCCGTTCACACAGCCCTGTGCGGGAATTTTTGCTGCTCGGTCTGCCCCACGAGCTGACCGAGGTTGGTATTTTACTGATCTTAGAAATAGTCTGGTTTCCCGATGCACTGTTTCACTGAACAAGCAACAGAAGCCACCTCTGGCTGATAAAAGCAAAACAGGGACTTAATGAAAAGATACTGGGAGAGTACATGGAGTGGCCTGGACCAAAGCTGACCCGGGGGCCGTGGGAGGTTTTGGGGAGCCCCAGGCACCAGGCCGGGCAGGGTACTGCTGGGTCCCCTGCTGCCCGAGCAGGGACTCCCCTCCTCCTGACCCTCCACCTCACTCACTGCAGGTTCATGTCCCAGCAGGGCCAGGTCACACTGAATCCACCAGCACACACCTCAATGGGGGAGTTGGCCCCGTCTCAGCTGAGGGCGTGCCTGGTGTGGAGAGATGCCCAGTTAAAGGAAGGCGGTTCTCCTACTGTTCCGAGTTAATGTGCAAGTCAGTGCCCGTCACTCAGGAGAGCCAGGCTGGTTGGAACTCATTGTGGTGACTAGGCCGTCTGAGTTCACTTATTGCTTTTTATGTTCGAAGGCCCTGGAGGGAGCAAAACTGGAGGTTCTAGTACTTATTTTATATTTCCCATGTACCAGGTATGGTAAGCGAGCCACTTCAGACAAGGCCCAGAACAACCACGTAAATAAGCCATGGAGCAAATCATGCAGTCAGGCCTCTGCAGCCCCGAAACCCATGTCCCCATCAGCTCCGTAGTTACCAGTGGAAATTGTAGGGATTTATGGGACTGTGTGCTCCTGTGGGGGCTGGGATGTGTGTGTTTAAATCCACAGCTTCAGAAACTCGGCTAAAACCACAGCCACTGATTGTCTGCATGGAGGGAGAGGAGGGGAGGCTTCCAGCTTCTGGTCCAGCTTGTGAGGAGCTCAGAAATTGCTCCTTCTTTCCTGAAAACAACACCAGAGCTGAGGGAGCTGCAAACCCACAGCTCTTCTTAGATCCACCAGAAAACTGAGGGGAAAAGCTACTCCTAACCCAGAAAGGCAGCCAGGCAGGCTTGGAGAGTCACATCTCCCAGGGCAGAACACACTGCTGTAAGACCCGCTGGGGCAGGCAGATTTCAAAGCTCCCTGTGACCATCAGGAGGCTCAGCGTGGGGAAGTCTGAGTGTGACAACTCCAGGAGGCCAGTCAGAGGGGCCCTCTGCTCTTTTACATGCATTTTACCTCCAGGACCATGCACTGTTCTCAGAGTGAAGATCAGAGAAGAACCCCTCATGCTTCCTGCCAGTAAAGGAGAAAATATCTCTATTGAAATACACCCAGAACATTCTGTTCCATTGTGGGGGGTTGTGTTTGTTTTTTAATGAGAAATTATTTTACCAGAGCCTAACCAACCTAGGGGAAGGGAAATATCTTCTGTGTCACCCAAATTGGGGTGGGGGGAAAGAGACACACTTGTGGAGGTCACAGCTCAGGGCACAGGCTCAATGAGAACTAATCACAGGAGTATAGATGCTCTGCTCTGTCCTGCTACCCCAACACCTTACCTCCATGTCATTAGGGCCCCTGTGTGATAACAGGAATAAAACTAAAAGAAGTAAATGTCTCAGTAGTGCTAGGGAAAACCCAAAGACTGTGGGGAGATGAAAACAAGGACACAGGTGGCTTTAGCCTCTCACACCAATAGCTGCAGCAAACTACACACAGCCCAGCCCCAGTAGATTAACAGAAAACCTCACAGAAGAAACTATAAATTTTGGTTCTCTTACCCAGTGCATTCCATGGTGCATCCCCGCCTAGAATTGAGTGGAAGCAAATCCATCTCAGAAGAGACCTAACTGAAAAGGGATGGCTTTCCAGACTCTGACTGGCAGAGAAAGCACCAGCCTGGGTGAGAGCAAGGTGAGGGCTGGGGTAGGGGGTAGGCTGCCCCCTTCCCCAAATAAACTTCCTGAGGCCAGCACCATGGGAGGGAGGGCCATGGGGTGGAAGCAGCCAGACTTCTTCCTGAGAACTGATGGGATGCCTCCAAGGGACCATTCAGGTGCCCAAACTTGGCCTTGAGGCTGGGAGCCAGTCTGTCTGCCTCAGAGACAGGACTGAGGTGGGTGAACAGCAGGTCTTACTTGGCCGGGGCCATTTCACTTCCCCAAAGCCCTGTGTAAAACATGAAGCATGGAAGGCCAGGGGAGCACAGCTCTGCCCTCAAGACCATTTTCAAGTTCTCTCTTCCCAGAGTGTTATGGAAACGACCGGCCAGTCAAGAAACAAGCACCACTCGAAGGGTTGGAGCACTCAGATGTATTACGCCAGCGGGCTCAGAGGGGTTTCTGCTCCGAAGCTCTGAGCACCTCCAAGACGTGCGCATGAGGTCTTATAGGGTAAAGTGCAAGCTTGGGGTATTCGGCCAATAGGCATGGAATAGCTTTAGCAGCATTATCATCACAAAAGTGGAGGCGGGGAGGCAGCAAACCACCATTCCAAAGCCAGATATGTATCTTCGAAAACCCAGCTGGCTAGCAAAACAAAAAACATGAACAACAAACCAACACTAATTAACTTAGATTTACAAGTTAGTCCAGCAGAACTCAGATCAGTATACTGATACATAGATTTGTGACTTATCTTTTTAGACCAGCCCGGCTTTTCCTTCACACTAGTAGATCTTTTGCATTCTGATTGGATCACCAAACTTGCATCAAAATGCTTGATCTTAGTTTAGACTTCAAACAATTTATGGTTGAAAATGCAGATTCACAGGACTAAGTTTGCCAAAGAAACATACTTTTCAATATCTGAATTAAGTGCCAAAGTTTTTTCTTTTAGTGTTTTTATCTAATTTGATAAAACTCTTTCATTTTTTTAGAATTTAAAGCAAAAGTTTAACAGTTTCAAATCTGTGCTACTTAAATTAAGCAAATTCACTAATTCTTGTGTCAACTTAGCGTTATTAACATCATTTCCTAAGGATATTGCATAAATTGAACACCAACTTTAAATTCGGTCAAAACAACAAACTGTTCAACTATTTCTGATTATTTTTGCAGCCAATTTTTACAACACTCTGCATTGTAAATAAAATATTCTGTATATTGTTTCATGTTAGAGAAAAATGTAAAATCTTTATTATCAATTCATATTATTGTGGGTTCGTCACCAGTCGTGGGTTCTGGCCAGCAGAAGCCCAACCGAGACGGAATTAATTACTCAAGACTGTGGGAAAGTCAAGTGAGCAAGAGGGAGTTGGGAACCTGGAGCCTCTCAAATCTCCCATATTTGTTGAGTACAGTCAAAGGAGGAATGCAGGAATTTAGGAAAGGATAGGTTCGGATCACAATGAACACAAAGGCTTTGTTTATAGTTGGTGTTTGGCTCAAGGTCAGAAGAGTCTTTTTGGTGAATCATGTTTGTGTTGAGCCTTTCAGCTTATCTGGGCGGAACGTATGAGAATCAGCTGTTTAACAATTTGGACTCAGGCGGCCGTGCCTGTCTTAGGTTGCCCCCCTCAGGGTACCTTTCCGGTCATTGGCTAACCAGCCTTCTCACCTCTGAGTCTACAGCTTTTTACCATTCCAGCCCAAGGCTGTTTTGGGGATAGAAGACTAACAGCAGGCACGCCCAGCGTTTATAGCCAGGGGCCTTTCTCATTGCTAAAACCTCAAGGCAGTTACTAAGCACATCTCCTTTAAGGAGATAAGCGGCTGGGATCTGTTACAATTTGTTAACCCATCATGGGCTCCCACAATTATGAGAACTTTCAATTTCAACATAAATGTCTGTACCTGTGTAACTAGGTCGTAGGTACAATTTTTCTTTCTTTGGTACTTCAAGCCATGCTTGTTTACCTGTACTGAGATACCAGTGAAAAAACATAAGCACTACCATTTTTGTCTTTGATTATTGAATATTGAAAAAAATACTTTCTTGATCAGTGTTAATAATACAGTAAATCTTTGTGAACTTCTTCCTCTTCTCAACTGAGCAAGATACACAAGATTCTTAAATGTATTGTTTTCTATTTTTCCAATAGTTTTGCAAGCTGGTTAGGATTCTTATTATTTTCATGTACATACTTATCAGTTTTAACAACTTAATACATGCTACTTTTCATAGCTTTAGAATGCTGAGCACAAACATTTTTTCATTCTATTTTTTTAGGGGGAAGTAATTAGGTTTATTTGTATGTTTGTTTGTTTTTGATGATGGCACTGGGGATTGAATCCAGGACCTTGTGCATGCTAGACACACACTTTATCGCTGAGTTATACTCGCCGCCTCACAAATCTACGCTATGTATATCATATATTGGAGCAGAGCCATAAGAGGAATATCAGTTTCTTTTTTAAAAAATCCAATAAGTGTAGCTTTTTAACCTAACATGGCTGGAGCTCTCTATTGAGACAGAGACTAATATTTTAATATATAGCTGAAATTCTTTGGCCGTGTAAAAGATGAAAAATTATCCATGCTACAATTTTGATTTTTTTTAAGGTATATATTGACATTTATTCTTAAGTTTGGAAGTTCTTTCAAACAAAATGTGTCTAAAGTTGTACTTTGGTAGTGTCTCTTGTATCACATGGCTTATCTAAAGCTAAAAGAAAAGTAATTTCTCATATTTTGAATCTACTGATTTTTGATAATGTTAGACATGTCTTCCATATGATGGAGAGTTGTTTCGTGGCTTAATTGAAGGCCTTCTACTTTTTCTATAATATCTGTTTTAGTATTCCTCATAATTTTCTAATAAAATATCTATAATTGAAATAATTTATTTACCATCTCTCTACTTAAATGTTGTTTCTTCCCTCTTCCCTTCCTTCCATCCTTCCTTTCTTTCTTTCATATCTCTCTCCCTCCCTCTCTTTCTTTTTGCAAGAATCCACACCATTTTATAGCTCACTAGATTAAAAAGCCCAGATCCTTTATAAATCTTTTAAAAATGTTTGTTGGACATTTAATTCTGATCTCAGGTGAATAAGTTTGTTGCTTCTCTTTTGAATTAGGAAACTTCTTATGAAAATTTACTATGTATTTCCTGAAAATGTCTCTTAATACTGTCTACTTTTTTTGTTTAAAATATTTTTATATAAGTAATAGTTTCTAAATTTTGCTTTACCAGAGATAATTGTGATTATTATTCATGTTAACATTGGTTCATTGTTTTCTTCTAGTCTCACTTCACTGTGCCGGTGGCAGCGCTATCACAGCATCTGCTCACTTTATGTCTTTGTGTTACATTTTAGCAATTCTTGCAATATTTCAAAATTTTTCATTATTATTATACTTGTTGTGGTAATCTGTGATCAGTAATCCTTGATGTTACTATGGCAATTGTTTTGGGGTGCCAAAAACCACACCCATTTAAGATGGCAAGCATAATTGGTAAATGCTGTGTGTTCTGGCTGCTCCACAAATTGTTCATTCTCCCATCTGTCTCCCTCTCTTCAGACCTCCCTATTCCTTAATACACAACAATATTCTAATCAGGGTAATTAATAACCCTACAGTGGTCCCAGTGTTCGAGTGAAAGTAAGAGTTGCATATTTCTCACTTTAAATCAAAAGCTAGAAACAATTAAGTGCAGTGAGGAAGATATGCTGAAGCTGAGATAGACTGAAAACTAGGCCTCTTGTGCAAATGAGCCAAATTGTGAGCAAAGGAAATTTCTTGAAGGAAATTTACAGTGCTACTCCAGTGAATACACAAATAAGAAGAAAGTGAAACAGGCTAATTGTTGATACGGAGAAGGCTTTATTGTTCTAGATAAAAAATCTAAGCCACAGCATTCCCTTAATCCAAAACCTAATCTAGAGCAAGGCCCTAATTCTCTTTAATTCTTTGAAAGCTGAGAGAGGTGAGGAAGCTGCAGAAGAAAAGTCTGAAGCTAGCAGAGGTTCGCTGATGAGGTTTAAGGAAAGACACAATCTCCTTAACAAAAAAGTACAAGGAGAAACAATAAAGGCTGATGGAGAAAGTGCAGCAAGTCAGCCTCAAGACCTCAATAAGAGAATTCATTTTGGGGTTCACACTAAATGACAGATTTTCAGTGTTGATGGAACAGCCTTATATTGGAAGATGCCATCTAGGACATTCATTCGGGTCTAACATTGCTGGTGACTTTAAGTTGAAGCCAGTACTTATCCAGCATTCTGAAAACCATCAGGCCCTGAAGAATTATGTTCAGTCTGCTCTCCTGTGTTCTATGAATGGAACAACAAAGCCTAGATGAGAACACATCTATTGACAACATGGCTTATTGAATATTTTAAGCTCACAGTTGAGACCTCAGAAAAAAACAAAAAGATTCCTTTCAAAATATTTTTGCTCATTGGCAATGCAAATGATTACCCAAAAGCTCTGATGGAGATTAATGTTATGTGCCTACTAAAAAAAACTTATGTTCTGCAGCCCATGGATAGAGTGACTACAACTCTCAAGTCTTATTATTTAAGATATGTTTTGCAAGGCTACAGCTGCCATAGGTAGAATTTCCTCTGATAAATCTGTGCCAAGTAAAGTGAAAACCTTCTGGAAATTATTCCCCATTCTAGATGACATTAAGAACATTTGTGACTTGCGGGAAGAAGTCAAAGTATCAACATTAACAGGAGTTTGAAAGACATTGATTCCAATCCTCCTGGATGACTTTTTGAGGAGTTCAAACCTTCAGTGGAGGAATGAACTACAGATGTGGTGGAAATAGCAAGAGAATGAGAATCAGAATTGGAGCATGGAGATGTGACTGAATTAGCTGCAATCTCAGGATAAAATGTGAATGAGTGAAGAGATGCTCCTTATGGATGAACAAAGACAGTTATTCTTGAGATGAAATCTACTCTTGGTGAAGATGTTATGAAGATTGTTGAAATGACCAAAAAGGATTTAGAATATTACATAAACTTGATAAAGTGGCAGTAGGGTTTGAGAGAATTGAGTCCAGAATTGAAAGAAGTTTTACTGTGGATAGAGTGCTATCAAACAGCATTACACATTAGAGGGAAAACACTTGTAAAAGGAAGAACCAATTGATGCAGCAAGCTTCACTGCTTAATTTTTAGAAATTACCACTGCCACCCCAGCTTCCAGCAAACACAGCCCTGGTCAGTCAGCCGCCACCAACATGGAGGCAAGATCCTCCACCAGCAGAAAGATTACAGCTCACTGTCAGCTCAGTGGGTGATTAGCAATTTTTAACAATAAAGTATTTTTTGATCAAGGTATGTATAATTTTTGACATAAAGTTATTGTGCACTTAATAGGCTATATTATATTGTAACTATAACTTTATATGTACTAGGAAACCCCAAAACTCCTGTGACTTGCATTGTTGCAACATTGACTTCATTGTAGTAGACTGGAATTGAGCCTGCAGTGTTTCCAAGGTATGCCTGTACTTGCATTGTCTTTGTGGCATGCCTCATAGTCATGCCAAATTAAAAAGAAAAAAAATTCAAACACTGTTTATGGATAAAGGCTATTTAGGAATCAAATATTTGGACACATGTATTATATTTGAAATCATGGCTCATCCCCCATTATTCTCCAAGTATTCTGCAGGAGTACTTGGGGAGTGGGGGGCATGTCTATATTCTAAAGCTGATTTCATCATTTCAGTGAAAGACCAAATGACAACAAAAGAGGGGAGTAATTTTGTTTAAGCACTCTCTCACAAGTTAAAATTTAAGAACATCTCATCTATAGAGATCTATAGATATCTCATCAGGCATACAACAGATGTTTAAATTAGGAAGTTTAATTTCAGCTGACATGGACTGTGGAAAGAGGTTAATGGAGTTCAAGTATTTAATATTCTGAGTTTGGGTAAGAATGAAAATGTTTTTTTATGCACACCTCAACTGCTTTGTGATTTTTAAAGCTAGGGCTCTCTCAACTAGTTATAGTACCAGCCTTTCTCTCACTCTTTCTTTCTTTCTTGCTTTTCCTTTTGCCTTCTTTTCTTTCTTTCACTGTTCTCCTTTGAGCAAGCCAAGCGTAAGTTCTCCATGTTTCTGATTTCCACAAAATAAATGAGTGTAAATACATATTGAATTCTCAGCCATGATCTGTGAATAGAGGGGGATGTGTAAAGACCTATTTTAAAAATCAGAGGAGCAACTCTATGAATAAAAAAAGGAATTGAAACTTGTCAATTAGAGAATTTGTCTACTAGATTGTTTCCAAATGCATTCTGTAGTAGTCACTAGAGATGGCCCTTGAAGAAAGGTTTCTGTGATTAAGTTTGAAGAAACACTGTGTACCATAATAGTGGCCTATTGATGATTTGTAAAGCACAATGGTATGTTAAAGATTCTGAGACATCTTACAAGAAAGAAACTTGTAAAAGCTTATTTATCTTTTGTCTCTTAAAATTCTTGGACAGTGGAATTCTTTTATATTTTTCATACTTGTATGAGAAATGCTGCCCTCTAGAGGCATAATTTTTTTGTTCTTTTGGTTGGGGGAGAAAATTTTCTTATATCTTATATGTCTAACATGAGAAAAATGACAAATCTCATGGACTAAATTCCATAAATTTAATGTAATTGTATGTTTTTCATTTTTTAAAGTTGTATTTTAAAAAATCTGAGACAAGAAAAACATATAAAACAACGGTGAGAAGAGAAAACAGTAAGACCTACTGGTAATGTCTAAGTAAGAGCTGGTTAATATTTTCAAATCAGAAGTTCTTAGAAAAAATAAATAGAGCTCTATCTCTCATGTCCAAATGCCTTTAGATGATTCTCCCAATTTTCGAGAAATACATTATTTTTCTACACATATTTTCCTTTTCTGCAATTTTACCTAAATGGTTTTTTATAAGGCTAATACTACACAGATGACAAAATTGGAGAGACGGTACTCACACAAACTTCACACTTTTATTTTATTTTACAAACACATAGAGGTTACATACCACAGTGTTATAATAGCACAGAATAGAGGTAGAAATTGACAAAACAGAACATTGTCTAGGAAAGGATCCATATAAAATGCAGTTTTGCATGTAACACATTTGGCAATTGAAATGGTGAGGAATGGCAGATTATGCAATATATTTTGGGATAAATGATTAGGAAAAGCCCATAAAAATGAAAATATTAATTTAAAACAAGTACAATTTCTAAAATAAAAGAATTACAAGACAAAAGAGAGCAAGATGATGAACACATGACTGTAAAGAAATGGAAATAGTGTAAGCATAAAAATATGCTCAGTTGCAGTCACCAGAGACACTGCAAATTAACCCAACCAGATACCAGCATCCTATCAAATTAGCAAAGAAAAAAATTTAAAGTGATAATCAACGCTCAGAAAGTTGAAAATAAACAGGTAATTTAATCTCTGCTGCAGGGACTACAGGTACAGCTTTACAGGAGGACAATCTATTAATATACAAATAAACATATACTACAAACTGGTGATTCCATTTCTCAGTGTCTACCCTAGAGAAATAGGTTTTATCTTTTACAAATTGCACTGCAGCAATTTGTAAGGGAAAAATTGAAAAATCTAAATATATATCACCAAGAAATACATATATATATATATATATATATATATATATATATATATATATATATATATATATACACATATATAAACTTGGATATATATCCCTACACTGTGGAATATTTTGCAATGATTCAAAGGAGACATACATGCATAATATATATAGAGAGAGACAAGGAAACACAATCAAGACATTAAGTGGGAAAAAATAAGTTCAAGAACATATATTCTTCCAATAACTCATGTAAAAGTGGAAAAGAAAATTATTCCTACATATTCCACATAGACCCATATATACACACACACATACAGACATATACAGACAGACGTACATAATCGTGTTGGAAAAGCACTGGTAGAAAAACTGACAAGCAATCATTATCTGCAGGAAAGAATCCGTGACTGGTAGAAGGCAGTCAAGGAAAAAATCAATATATACATTTATTATTTTTTCTGCAACATTTAATTAGGAATATTTGCAAATACATAGAAAGGTTAGAAGAAATGTAAGTGAACATCCATAAACCCACCTAGATTCTACAGTAGTCTACTATATTTATCTTATATCTATTCACCATCTGTTTTTAATGCATTTCATGTTGCAGATGTCCATACACTTTACCCTTGAACACTCCATGCATATTAACTAAAATTGAGAAAGCAAATTATATTCAGTGAAATGCACAAACCTCCAATGTACCATTACTTGAGTTCAGCCTATATGACCCAAGCCACTATCAAGATAGAGAACATTACTATCACCCTATGAATGTCTCTCATGTCCCTACCCAGTCAACACCCACACCCACCATCCTAGAGGCAGACATAATTTTGAGTTTTTTTCAAGCACAGATACGTATTGCTTGTTTTATAATTTCATAAAAATGAAACTATATAGTAATGTTCTCATAAATAAAATACTGAAACGCTAGTTTACATATTGTTTATGGCCACTTTCAAGCTACTAATAGCAGAGTCGAGGAGCTGCAACAGTCTATGGCTAGCAAGGCCTAAAATATTATCTGGTCCTTTAAAGGAAAAGTTTGCAGCCTCCCGTTCAAAATCACTTATATAGGCTTTTTCATTCCAAACTGATACCTGAAACTATCTTATGCAACTTTTCCCTTATAGAGGAAACTAAGACCAAGAGATTTTAAATGACTTATCTAAGCTTAGGTAGAAATGTAGAACTCAAATTTAGGTCTGTATTCTGAGTCCTAGTCTGATCATCTTCTCAATATACCAGTAAATGTCTACACTTATCAAGTAAAAATATATATGCCCACAGGCTCACTTTGACTCTCATGCCCTAACTGTAAACTTCGAAATGAGTTAGAAGTTTAGAGGAACAGAATCATGGTAAGCTAAGGGAAATTTCACCTTTATGAACAAGTTTTTCCACAAAGAAGACTTTCATAGTGTGGAGCTAAACCAATGAATCCACAGTACTCTCAACTTACAAACAGGTGGATCACAGGTGGCAACTGATTAAGTGACAATTTTTTCATCAAAAAAATAGCAAGTGCTTATTATGTGCTGGATGCTGTAGGGATATAAAGTCCTGCTGTGAGAACATCCAGTGAGTAGGAGCAGTGCACAGAAAAAACTATCATTCCATTGTACAAAGTTTTAGGTGTTAGAGGTGATAAATGTGGTATTATTTTCATCTGGGCATGCCAGAGAAGGCTTAGGATGGAGCTGGAACTGAAGAGTTTATGACGTAGAGGATGAAGGGTGTGGGGGAGGGAATGAACAGGGCACCCCAGACCAGCGGGCCTCAGATACACATATCTGGCTGTGTCAGGAGGTATACCAGGAATATGGTGTAAAATAGCAGGTTATGAGGTTGGAAACGTAGTTCTAAGCCAATATGTAATACACTCAGAATGCCAGGCTATCTGGAACTTACGTAAACATTCTGAAAGCAGCGGGAATCCAAATAGTTTTGGGGTACAGGGAAGTAGCATGTGCAAAACTACAGTCTTAGAAATAATGAGAAATACTGGTTTAGGTTTGTCAGCCGTGGGAGGCTGGAGAGGGGATGCAAAGAGGTGAGCTTCCCAACTGGAAAAAAATGCACAAGGAGCTGACATAATGCGTGAGGAGCTAACATGGAGCAAAACAGCAGCTTATTGCATTACAAGCGGGTGAAGCGCGTCCTCGGGCGTATGTACTTGTCCTTTTATTATGCCCGCGCATGCGTATTGTTCATAATAATTTCTCATGCTATTGGCACATGCATACATTTACTTCCCACCTCACACACATGTAAGTTATTGTGAACTTTGACCTTGGTCCCATGGCCTACTCACTTAAGACTATCGACAAGGTCACAACAATTCCAAATGATTCTTGGATATTTCTAGAGGGGCCCCAGTATTTAAGAGACCATGCTCCCCTGTCAAAAAACACTGCACTGCTTTTAAACAGCAGATAAAAGCTAAAAGCCAAGGGTCTATTTAAACTTGGAACAATTTTGAAAGAAAGTTACAAAAAATCTTCATCTGGTGCTTAAGTTTTACAATCAGAGAATTCACATGAAAAGGCACTGCCAGGTCCTGATAAAGAGGGGCAGAACTGATAGGAATGTTAAGGGCTATGCAATTTGCAACAGGTGGTTAGCATTGCAGAGCTAGGAAAGACAAGCACCCGAGGCTCCCTGTGAATGTGCACCTTCACAAGACATTGGAGGATGAGGCCAGATGGAAGAGTGGTGAGCAGGTCAGAGAAAATTCATTCCTGAACTGACCGTGGTAGGGTGTGCATCATAGAGGTATTCAGGAGGTGTTACGGGAAATAGAACTGGCATGATCTGGCCAGGTTTAAAGCCCAGTTGACAGCAGTGATAGTGACAGTCTTCAAAAACTACAAATACAGGAGCAGCTCAGAACTTCAGTGAAGGAAGGGGAAAGAGCCCCGCTTAATCAGTTGACGTATAAGGTACATGAGTTATCTAAGCCTCACTCTCAGGTTTACGGGATATGCAAGAAGCAACTGCAAACTGACATGATAACCAAGAAGTAAAATTTGTCAATAATCTTTGCAATTGTTTTAAGATGAAGATGAAGAGAAGACAAGGCCCAAAAGAGCACCTGGGAAATACATATTCAGGAAACAAGAGAACCAGGAAAGGAATGGCTAGAGAAGTGTGGAGTGGGGGTAAGGGCCGCTTTTTATGGGCCACATACTGCCAGCCGGTCAGAAACCATCAAAAAAAAGTACCTCATTCTGTACACAAGGGCCAGTTCTTTACCATGGTATTAGCAAAATACTAAGAGGAAATCATAAATAAGAGCCAGCTCCACAAATGTCTCAACAACAAAGTTTAAACAGGTATGGGGAGGCTGTTAGGTTAGAGAACTCTTTCCAAACATATTATTAGCTAACAGCACCATATAGGGAGAGGATGAGACTTAAATTAACCTCCACTGAGTCTGAGGGCAGGTAAGTTAAAAAATAATCAGAAGCCTCTATGAAGTTCTCGTAAGAGCCGTATAAGCAGCTGAATAGGGCAATAAAGCCAGACACAGCAGAGCTGGGTAATAGCTCTGGTTCTGTTATCCTAATCAGGTGCACCACCCAGGAGTGTTAAGCTCAGCTGAGTCTCCCATGAGAAAGTAAAGGGGAGGCTTCTTCTGAACACTGAACTATGAAAACCCATTCGTGCTCTACTCAAAAGAAAAAAAAGAAAGGAAAATGCCCAAACACTGGGTGAACCTTAGTGCTATTAAATGCCAATACCATCAAAGACATTAAAAATAATGTAGAAGACTAATTACAGCTAATTAGACTGGGGACACTTCATAATACTGCTCACTTATCCAAACAATTTTTATTACGTCCCTATTAAGTGCCAGGCCCCAGACTATATGTTAGGAAATTGTGAATAAGAAGTTTATGTCTAGTAAACAGGCAACAATAATACTATATGAAGTGACAAATGCTATGGTGGAAAAAGGTATCAGAGGGTACATTGAAGCACTTGACCCAGTCTTAAGGAGGTCAAAGAGGAGTTCAAAAACATTTCCCAGAGATCAGGCTCTGAAACCTGATGTCTGAGTAGCCAGGCCAAGTTGAAGGAAGGAGATGCTAAGAAGCTAGGAAACCAGCCCAGAAGGGGTGGGAGAGAACTAAGTAGAACAGTAAGGCGACAGGAGAGAAATATACCAAAGTGATTGCAAAAAGTTTGTAGGTCATGCTAAGAGCCCCAGGGGAGAGTAAATATTTACATGAAGAGGTGACTATAAAACATCCAGTTGAAAATTTCTGGCAGGTAGTTAGAAGAATATAAAAAAGCCTTAGGGACTAGAGATGCAGATTTGAATCCCAACATAGAGACAGTAACTAAAGCCACAAGAACACCAAAGTTTTAGCAGGAACTGTGGACAGTCTCCACACTGAGAGGTGATGGAGAGGCCCAGGGAGACTCCCAACGCATCAACTTGTAAGAAGGTGGCAGAGGGAAAAAATCATTCCCATTACACGTTAAGTGATACGACTAAGAATCTAGCTGAATATACATATATATATTTTTTTTCTTCTCCTTGACTTTTTATTTGGTCAATTAAGCTTTTCTAAAATTATACTGTTACAATTTGTCAATTTCTAGTGATCAGCATAATGTTTCAGTCATACATATACACAAATATATTCATTTTCACATTTTTTATTATAGATTACTACAAGATATTGAGTATATTTCCCTGTGCTATACAGAAGAAATGTGTTTTTTAATCTATTTTTTATATAGTAGTTGTTTGCATATCTCAAACTATCAATTTATCCCTCCCCATCCCCTTTCCCCCAGTATCCATAAGATTGTTTACTATGTCTGCAAGTCTCTTTCTGTCTTGTAGATGAGTTAATAAATGTCTTTTTTCTTTTTTTAGATTCCACACATGAGTGATAGTATATGGTATTTTTCTTTCTCAGTCTGACTGCCTTTATTTAGACTGATGATCTCCAAGTCCATCCATGTTGCTGCAAATGATATTATTTTATTCTTTTATAGGGCTGAGTAGTGTTTCATTATATAAATATACCACAGCTTGTTTATCCAGTTATCTATTGATGGACATTTTAGGTTGGTTATAGTAAATAGTGCTGCTATGAACATTGGGGTCCATGTGACTTTTTGAATTAGAGTTCCCTCCAGATGTATGTACAGGAGTGGTATTCCTGGATCATATGTTAGGTCTGTTTTTAGTTTTTTAAGGAATCTCCATACTGCTTTTCATAATAGCTGCAACAAACTACATTCCCACCAGCACTCTAGGAGAGTTCTCTTTTTTCCACACTCTCTCCAGCATTTATCATTTGTGGACTTTTGGGTGATGACCATTCTGACTGGTGAGGTGATATCTCATTGTAGTTTTAATTTGCATTTCTCTGATAATTAGCGATACTGAGTATTTTTTCATGTGCCTATTGGCCATTTGTTTGACTTCATGGGAGAATTACTTGTTTAGGTCTTCTGCCCATTTTTGGATAGGAATTCTTTTTTTTGTTATAATGTATCTGCTGACTTTTATAATATTCTGGGAATTAAGCAGTTGTCAGTTTCATCATTTGCAAATATTTTCTCCCACTCTATATGTTGTCGTTTTGTTTTGTGTATTGTTTTCTTTTCTGTGCAAAGATTATAAGTTCAATTAGGTCTCATTTGTTTATTTTTGCTTTTATTTCTATTGCCTGGGTTTACTGCCCTAGGAGAACATTGCTAAGATTTATTTCAGAGAATGTTTTGCCTATGTTTTCTTCTAGGAGATTTTTTTTTTAATTGAAATAAAGTTAGTTTACAATGTTGTGACAATTTCTGGTATACAGCATATTGCTTCTGTCTAGCTGTATATTTAAAAAATTTATTTATACATTAAAAATTGCACATAGAAAAATGTTAACAGTGATTATTCAAAGTGATTAAAGATTACAGGTTTTACTTCAAAATAAATGTAATAAATGCATAATTAGAAAATAATAAATTTATTTTTGAAAGTTAAAATGTTTTTTCTTCTATTACAAACACAATGTTAAATGGTCCTTAAACAAACATGAAGACAAGTCATGGTAAAGTTGTTACTAAAGATAGGGTTTTTAAACTTCTTTGAATGCAACTAATTTAATTCTGTAAATCTTTATTCAAAAATCAACTTCAAAGAAATTAAATTATTTCAAGAGTGAAGGGAGGAGCTCTTTAACATAGTAAAGCACATACTACAGTTATTGCAAAGGTACTGGAAGGCCACAGAGACACACACACACACTCTCTCCCTCCCTTCCACTAGCAGTAAAGGAAGTGCTGCCCCCTGCTGGAGGACGGCTCAGTAAGCCTATGCGGCTGCCACTGCCAAGCCCACGACTGACCTTCATTTCCAGCCTGAGCACAGGGTAAGGCAAGTCCTGTTACTTTCCCAACAGCACACATTTATGTAAAGTATCTCCAATATGTCACCTCACAGGACAAAGAGCATCCTAGAAAACTGGGAGAATACACACATTTGCCTTCTCCTCTACAGTCAGACACCCAAGATAGGATGGAGTCTGATCTCCGAGGCAGACAGCATTATCTGAGGTATGACCTAGAAAGGGAAAAAGTGACTGAAAAAAAATGGCACTTCATGGACCTACAATAAAACAGATGCACATGAACAAAGTGGAGATTTTAATAGTTTTGATCCAGAAATCTGACCTTGCTTGGAACCAGTAACTTGAGTTTTCAGTTAATATTAACATAAAGTGTCTATTGACAGATAACCTTAAGATAATGACAAGTGGTCGTCGTCACTAAATGACACCATGTCACGACATAATTTGAAGAGTAAAGAAAAGTTCTGTCCATAGAGGGAATTGAAAGGCCAAGGATTCTATTACTGAGTGAGTGAATTTTGATAGATCAGATCTGTGGGTTCAATGTTCACATCTATGAAATGAAGGCACAAGATTAGTTTAGTAACTTTCAAGCTTTTTTTTTTTTAACTGTGGGTCATAGTAAGATGTACATTTTACAGCAGGGTATCTGAATACACAAAACACAGGCAAGTTTCATGAAACAACATTATCTCTTAAACTTAGGAAGAATAATGTTCATGGAAAGAGAGACAAATGAGATTAAAGCAATTGAACTTTTAAGCAGGAGGGAGATGATTAAAAGAACAAGTTTCTGGAGGAGATATGGGGTAGACAAAATCAAAAGGACTGATATCAGTCTTGGGAATGATAGGGATCACCCTTTTCTTCACAGACAGGAAGGAAGGAAAGAGGAATCAAGAAACAAAAGCCTTCTAGATTGAGAGGTAGCAAATTGACAGAAGCCTAGCTCTGAAATCTTCAATTATCTCGATGAGGAGAGTAAAACACTTACTGAGCAGTGTAAGCTCTAGTTGTTAAATAAACATTTTATTTTATGTAGGACTGTTCAATTTTGATTCTTATTTTGTTTTATCACAGTGGAAATTTAATAACTTTCAATATTGATATCTTTTAGTAACTTACTTTACCAGAGTTAAAATTTGATTAGGGTTTGACATTCTTAAAGTATTAGTGATGTCTTAGACACGTTACAGAGAGAGATTTAAATGAAGAAGCCAACTTAGTAATGTGTATTTTCTGTGACCAGTATTGGTAAATATTGTTTTCTCCTTAATAATTTGACATTTTCATAAGGAAAATAATCTCAAGTATAATGTCTGTAGACTAATTCTAAGGAAAAAAGCTATATTATTATTGTAACGAATGTCATCTTCCTTGTGGAATTAAAAAAGTTTTTTAACTGACTCAAAATATTTTTAATACATAGTATATATTAGAATTTACATTTAATTTAGCATAATTTTGAGATCATGTATTCTACTTCTGTTAATATAATCTGTATTTTAAAACATTATCTTCTATTTTTGTTTATTTCAAATATTTCACTCCAACTCTTTTTATTTCTTAAAGTAAAAATAAAAATGGGCAATGATTTGGTTTGACAAAGTAATTCTTAAGTGTTTAGCAGCAATAAAGTTTATTTAACCTCTCAGTGTAGATTGGTTTTACTCTGTAAGAGCAAATACTGAAGAACTTAGACTAGGTCTGAATAAAGCTGGTGGTGAAACTAGGATTTCTTCAATACCATAATACAGGCAGTTCTCTTGTAAAGCAATATATGTGTCTCTGGAAAAAAATTAAAGTTCTGCAAAATTATACCCTAAAAATATGGACAAGCAACTCAGAACTATGCAGCCTTGTAATCTCTGTACTAGCAAAACTGGTAACAGTTCTCATAAAATGCTAGTATAGCTGAACATTTGCACCCAATATCAGTTAGTCTTCTTTGAAATGTAGTTCCATGAGGGCATTCAATTCTGTTAAAGATAAATTGTCAAAATTAAAAATTCTGATCCAGGATATAGACTTTCTTCTTTAGATACTCCCCTCTTATTTTTCTTTTAAGTAAACATGTGAAAATATTTTCATGGCTTATTTGTATTCACAGCTCAGCCAGATAGTCTAACATTGTAGAAATCCTAGCAGTTCTTGAAGCCATTAACTGGCCTCTGTTCACCCTCTTCCACAGGATGGTCATGTGTTTTCCTTAAGGTCATCATATATTGCTAAGACTCTGTGAGAAAGCTCATCCCTCAAGGGTTTAAAACATTACTCTGCTGGAAATAATTCTTTCTGGACCAATGTGACTCACATTATACTGACCTCATCACTTAATGATGAATAATTGAACTAATTCTCCATGCAGAAGTGTGTTATGTAGAAAAAATTAGACAGTAGTCTCTAGCTGTCCCATTGTTATGTCATGATTCATGTAGTGGAATGTATTTGTGCACATTCATGTTTATATATACATAGTACCATGTAGTAAAGGAAAAGGGCTTTGGAGTTTGGCTGACTTGGCCAATGGAATCAAATTTAGGTGACTGAGTTTTGGTTATGTGAAGTAAATTCTAATTATCTGGTAGGATTCTTTTGGAGATTGAGATAATTTACATAAAACATCTAGCACAGTGATTGGCATATTGCAGAAACTCAACAAGTGCTATTTCATTTTCTAGTGATGAATCTTAAGGCTAAAAATACTGTGACTAGTTACCCCTGTACATAGCAAAAGTCAGATTCATTATGTAATTCTTATGAGAAATTCCTATACAGGCATACATACCTGTAGGTGCATAGATAAATGCAGATTCTCCTACAGATTTAAGGTTTATTCTTCCCTTAATTGATTAATGTTTCACTAGTTCATATCCTTTTCTATTCAGATATTGAGGCTGATAATGATAAAAAAAAAATTGGTAGGGAAGCTCTTTCCTTGACGTAACTTCCTATACTAATTAGACTAGGATGCTGTACTAAGGTTTTGTCAGCAGTTTAATTCATGCCTGTTTGCACTTTTCCAGTAGACTATAAAATGTTTCCCTAGCTGCCTGATAATAGTCAGACATTGGCAAATTCATTGCTTCCTTTTTTAAAAAAAATGGCATCTCCCCCAGTCAAAATAAAATATAGCAGGTTGCTTGTTTTATGTGACTGCATTATGTTGATTGTGTGAGTTTTCCTTTAGAGTAATTTATAAATGAATATGAAATTCATTAATATGAAGTTAACACCTTTCTATTTCTTTTTCAGTAAAACTTCTACATGTTAAGATGGTCAGTATTTTATTCTTTTATTTATAGGTAAAATTATAGCAACAAAATTTATTTTCTTTTCCCCAGCTTTCCAACTTTTAGTGTAAAATGGGAAGAATATCTTCCGTATTTCTATAACAGGTTTGTTTACAGTATCTGCAGTTATTTACCTCACAGCACCGTTTGCAGTAACATTGCAGATTCTGAATGCTCTAGATTTTAAGATGTGCTGTATGAGTTTGTAGTGGTTGTAATTTTGTTGTTTTATGCTTTGAATCTTTAAGAATTAGATCTCACAGGATTTGACATCACAATTTTTCATTGGCTTTCGTTAAGTTTTTGAGCTGTTATGTATAATAAAAGTTATAATAAGCTATATAAATTTACATGTGTTAAGTGATTAATTTTGAAATCATATTACATACAATAACATTTTTTAGAGTCAATCAATATGTTTGATCAAATTTAAGATGCTTGAGATACACATTTATTTTAACTATTAGAAAGAAAAAATGCTACTCTTTAAATTATGGCATCTCATCAATTTCTGAGAAGCTGAGACATGAAAACAGATATGTGCCTTTAGACTCAATGAAATATTTCAGGTGTGTATTTAGACTTGAGGGCTTTTCTTTGGCGAGGAGCAGATTTTGTGTTGCTGGTTGTTGAAAACCCTGCTCAAGCCTATGTATCTGCACAGCTATGCTGGTTTTACTTGTTCATTCATTTGTTCCCTCATTTATTATTTACTGAATGTCCTTCAGGTGCAAAGCTATGTCATGTTTCAAGTCACACAAGATTTCTTCTCTTGGTACTTCCTTTATATATCTGGAATATAACACTAAACTAAGTAATTGTTTGATGGCACAGCATAGTACTTATGTCTCCAGCTAGATTCCAAACTATCATAAAGATTGCTCTTTTTCACATGTTTTGTATCTGCTTCATGTCCTAGGACATAATTTGTAATTCATTGTAACTTCTTGATTAATTGAACTTTGTTTATAATGATAAGAAAAAAGTGTATTCTGTACACCTGACAAGTGTGTCTGTATGATTATGCATTAATATAATCAGAAGTTTTGAATTTTAGAAAAATGGAATAAAAAATTTTAACTGTAAAATGAGATACCAAAGATTTCTGCAAATAGCAAATGACTTTTCTGGATTTCTTTGACATTACAAGAAATCTAGAAAAGCCCAGTGGTCTGGCAGCTGGCAGCTGTGGCTTATTACCCAGCTGCACAAGTGAATTACTGTTTTGAACACTGTGGAATCATGGAATGAAGAGGTGTCTAGGTGTTCTATTGCTTGGGTAGACTGCCCTACAAGGACATTGCTAAGATTTATGTCAGAGAATGTTTTGCCTATGTTTTCTTCTAGGAGATTTACAGTGTCTTGCCTTATATTTAATTCTTTAAGCCATTTTGAGTTTATTTTTGTGTATGGCGTGTGGGAGTTGTTCTAACTTCTTTGATTTACATGCTGCTGTCTGGTGTTCCCAACACCATTTGCTGAAGAGACTGTCTTTAATCACTGTATTTTCTTGCCTATCTTTGTCAAAGACTAATTGACTGTAGGTCTGTGGGTTTATTTTTGGGCTTTCTAGTCTGTTCCATTGATCCATATGCCTGTGTTTATGTCAATAACATTCTGTTCTGATGACTGTAGTTCTGTAGTGTTGTCTGAAGTCTGGGAGGGTTATTTCTCCAGCTTCATTCTTTTTCTTCATTATTGCTTTGGCAATTCTGGGTCTTTTGTGGTTCCATATAAATTTAAGATTATTTGTTCAAATTCTATAAAAAAAAAAAAAAAAACGTCCTGTGTAATCTGATAGAGATCACATTAAATCTGTAGATTGCTTTGGGCAGTATGACCATTTCAACAATATTGATTCTTCCAATCCAGGAGCATGGGGTATCTTTCCATTTTTTAGAAACTTCTTTAATTTCCTTCATCAATGTTTTATAGTTCCCCGTTGAATTTTATTAAGTGTGTTTTCTGCATCTATTGAGATTATGATGTGGTTTTAGTCCTTTCTCTTGTTGTTGTGAATTATTACTTTGATTTGTATGTGTTAAACCACACTTG
Organism: Camelus bactrianus; assembly: GCF_048773025.1. Lineage (NCBI taxonomy): Eukaryota > Metazoa > Chordata > Mammalia > Artiodactyla > Camelidae > Camelus > Camelus bactrianus. The sequence goes on along the minus strand of NC_133544.1, from coordinate 111,841,673 downwards.
TGTCCCTGGGATGAACCCAACTTGATCATAATGTATGATCTTTTTTATGTGCTGTTGCATTCTATTTGGTAGTATTTCCTTGAGGATTTTTTGCATCTATGTTCTTCTGTGATATTGGTCTTTAATTCTCTTTCTTGGTGGTGTCTTTTCCTGTTTTTGGTATCAGAATGATGGTGGCTGCATAGAATGAGTTAAGGAGTACTCCCTCATGCTTGTTTTCTTTCTATCAACTTTATAATGTTCTGGAAAGCACAAGAAGAAAATATGGTAAAGTGGCATAAGGCTGTGACTATGGTAAGTCCACCTAACGAGTAGTTTTCCCAACAACATAAATTCTTTTGTAACAAAAAGGGAGGGAAAATGACTGCTTTAAGTTGTAAGATGTGAAAGGCTATTCTACCACACACATTTCTTGTCAGTCACACAGAAGTTGTCAAATAATTATCCTCTGCAACTCAGAAAAAGGTAATACTGTGAGAACACACTGTTCACAGAACCCCCCGTCCACTTCAGCATAGGCATCAATTTTTCTGCCCTGCTCAATGAGGACACACAGCCGTGGCTACAGGAAAGTGTCCTGATGCCCAAGCACCATCACATCCCATGACAGGAGCAATTCCCTTCCCCTGGGGGGGGCAGACAAACTCAGAAAGCCCCCAAAGCCTGGGCGGATGGCCTTAGTAATGTTCTTTTTTCAAGGCTCCGAGCCCCAACCTATGTTGTTTGCATTCAAAAAGAGGCCATATTAACAGATACACACCATTATATATAAAATAGATAAGCACAAGGACCTACTGTATATCACAAGGAACTATATTCAATTTCTTGTAATAACCTACAGTGGAAAAGTAACTGAAAAAGAAAAAATATATATATATATACTGAATCACCCTGCTGTACACCTGAAACTAACACAACATTGTAAATCAAATATACATCAATAAAATGTTTTGAAAATGCAGCTCCAAAGAGCAATACAGTCATGGTTTGAGCTGCCAGGCCCAGTGAAGGAATTTTGAGAGGTGAATGTTTTAAAAATTAATTCCTAATTCCCTGAGATAACTATTTCCAGGATGGTGCAATTTTACCTTTAAAAAGGGAAAGAAAAAAAAAAAACAAAATACAAAAAACTCAGACATCACCATCCTGGAATTAACCAGCACACAATTAAATTTTGGAAAAGAAAACACAAAACAGTAATGCAGTCATTCATCAAATTCAGAAAGTAAAACCAAAAATACTAGCTCCTTACTGCTTGATTTCAAACAGAAGTCTGGTATAGGTTACAGCATGAAAATGTAATTCTAATAATTAAACAAAACTTCATAAAATGAACAGGACTGGCAAAAGTATGATTCTGATAATTCAACTCAGGGGATGTCCAAATATAATGCAAACAACTCATGCAGTTTTAAATTTTCCAGAAGCACCCCCAACATTTTTAAATAAGTAAAAAAAAAAAAAAAAGGAATTGATTTTAGCAATATATTTATATTTAATCCAATAGAGCCAAAATATTATCATTGCTGCATATAATCAACAGAAAAATACATGAGATATTTCACATGCTTTTATTCATACTAGACCTTCAAAATCTGAGTCTATTTTACATGTACCACGCATCTCAACTTCAGCTGGCTATGTATCAAGCAAGCAATAGTTACATGTGGCTAGCGGCTGCCACTTTGTTTTTCTGTGCTTTGTTTTGGTTTTATTGTTTGTTTTGTTTTGTTTGTTTGGGAGGGTAATTAGGTTTTTATTGATTTATATTTAATGGAGGTACTGGGGAGTGAACCCAGGACTTCGTGCATGCTGAGCACATGTTCTATCACATAGCTATACCCTCCCCCCTAGCAGCTGCCACTTTGGACAGGGCAGGTCTCAATGGATAATTTGCACTTATTTGTAAGTCCAAGTCTTCTCAAAAAAGAATCCCAATGGCAACCACTTAAATGGATGCCTTCAGAAAATATAATTTCAAATAAAATTTTTAAGTTTTTCCACTTCACCAAGGATGCTCTCTACTGTGATAATCAAGCAGATGGCTTCCCTATCCCTCATGGAGTCCCTGAAAGCAACTGGTAATGGGAGCAGAATGGGAGACTTCTGAACTCTGTGCCTTTGAGGATCCCTTTGGAGAAAAGAGACATTTTACTTCTGTTCCAGTCTCTTCACCTCCCCAGAAAAGTGTCTTCACTTCATCACCATGTCCTTTCTTTCCTCGAATCCACCTCTCATTCCACTGCTGTCGGTTTTAGCCTCCCCAAACAGAAAACCAGGGGTACTCCCCCATTTTTAACAAATCACCAAGCCTCAGTGTGTCCTTCTACAAAAATACCCCACTACTTTTCCTCACCCTGACTGGCTTCTCCACACCCAGTCTCTTGTAGTCTACATGTGAACTAAGATTTAAGAATTACCCCACCTCCCAGCCCCAACACATACACCCTCACTGCTGTTCATGGCCTGTTCCCACTTTCTCAGACAGTGGCCTTCATCTCCCCCACACCTGTGGTCCTGGTTGTTCATGGACCTGGGAATCTACTTTTGTGGGACTGTGGAATTCTGTTCATGCTAGTTCCATTCCAGGCCATCTGGTTCTAGACACATGTCCCAGGAAACCATTTCCAGTGATTCTGGAATCCCTGACCCCACCTTTCCTTGGAGCACGTGCTCATCAACAGCACCCCACCAACCCTAACCTCAGCAGGTCCACAGTGGAATCTGCACTCGGTTCCTCTCCACTCCCCACAAGCATGACTCACTCTGCTCTTCTACACATTCAGGGAAGAGGTAAGGTCCTTCCTATAGTTACATTGTGTCTCCTACCACCATTCATCCCTACCTTCCTCCAGGGTGTTTCCAAATTTGGAATAAATGACACATGTAAAAATCATCTGAACTTTGGAGAAGCTAGTGTGTGAATCAACCTATCTATCTTGCTATGGTGGCTTCAGAGATCTTTTAAAAGAACTAGATTAAACTGCATCCTGATTTTTCTTTATTGTACGTGAAAGTGTAAATAAGAAGACAATGGAAGACCTTCCTAATGTCTAATATAAACCAGGCTATAGCAAGTTGCCCGTTTTTATTATGTTTTGAAGATTTTTATGGATTTTATTTATTTTTTAAGTGAAAGGTCTTTATTTTAGAAAACAAATCAATATGATTAAATTTAAGTTTGACAGAATCTACTGTTAATGACAAATTAATAGCAAGTAATTCATGCCAAGAACTTGAGCTACACATTTCCATCTTGCGTCGGCCAGGTACCAGTGATCAGTACAGAGACCGAGCTTGGTTTGATATTTATACTTGTAGCTGTGCTTCTTTAACTTTTTCTCAATGGAGGCAGCTAGCCCACCAAAATAATGTTTTCGATTTCTTTAAATTTTAAAGACAGAAGAAAAACTCATTATGTTATTTGTCAGATCTTGTAAACTCTTGTAATTCTAGTACCCTCAGAGACCATAGTGATGGCTTCATAAGCAGTACATACAAGTGAATATTTTGATGATGCTGATTGGTAGACATATATCTCAAAACGTTTTGAGAAACTATTTCTTTGTGCTGTGGATGTATTTGAGGTCCCCCACTGGCCTTGGTGCTGTGTTCTTCCACTTGGAGTGAGACACTCGCTCTCCTGTCACAGCTAAGATGGCTGATCAGAGAACATGGAGTGAGCATCAGCTAGCCTGAAGTCCCTAACACTTCCCTTCCATGTCAGATTTCCATGAGAATGAAGCCCACAGGGAAAAACAAAGAGTGGAAGATAGTAAATTTGGTTTGGGCTCATTGCCAGTTTTTCTCAAAATCAGTGCAAGTTTCCTCCTAACCCACTGTGATTTCATTTTGACAGTGACAGTGGGTTCATCTGTATGTGCTCTCTGAGCATTTTTGCTAGTTTAATGACAACTTTTTTTTTTACTTTTTAAAATTGAGTTATAATAAGTTTACAATGCCTCAATTTCTGGTGCACAGCACAAATCTTCAGTGATACATAAATATACATTTATTAATTTTCATATTCTTTTTAAAAAATTGACTACCACAAGATATTGAATATAATTCCCTGTGCTATACAGTAAAACTTATTTATCTATTTTATATATGTCACTCAGTATCTGCAAAACTCAAATTCCCAGTTTATCCTTTCAAAATCCCCTCTCCCCTGGCAACCACAAGTTTGTATTATATGTCTGTGAGTCTGTTTTTGTTTTACATATAAGTTCATTTGTCTTATTTTTTAGAGCCCACATATAAGTGTTATGTGGTATATTTCTTTTTCTGGGTTAATTCACTTAGAATGACATTCTCCAGGGACATCCACGTGGCTACAAATGGCAATATGTTCTCAATTTTCATGGCCGAGTAGTATTCCATTGTATAAATATACCACAACTTCTTTATCCAGTCATCTGTCAATGAACATTTAGGTTGCTTCCATGTCTTGGCTATTGTAAATAGTGCTGCTATGAACATTAGGGTGCAGGTGTCTTTCGGAATTAGGGATTCTTCTGTATATATGCCCAGGAGTGGGGACACTGCATCATATGTTAAGTCTACTTTTGGTCTTTTCAGGAATCTTCGTACTGTTTTCCACAATGGCTACACCAAACAACATTCCCACCAACAGTGTAGGGGGGTCTCTTTTCAACAACACGCTTTCCAGCATTTGTCATTTATAGAATTTTGAATGATGGTCATTCTGACTGGTGTGAGGTGAAGCCTCATTGTAGTTTTAATTTGCATTTCTCTGATAATTAGAGGTATTGAGCATTTTCTCATGTGCCTTTGGCCATTTGTATGTCTTCATGGGAGAATTGTTTGTTTAGGTGTTTTGCCCATTTTTGGATTGGGTTTTTTTCTTTTCCTTATTAAGTCATATGAGATGTTTATATATTCTGGAGATTAAGCATTGTCAGTTTCATCTTTTGCACATATTTTCTCCTAATCTGTAGGTTGCCATTTTGTTTTGCCTATGGTTTCCTTTGTTGTGCAAAAGCTTTTAAGTTTAATTAGGTCCCATTTGTTTATTTCTACTTTTATATCTATTTCTTTGGTAGACTGCCCTGGGGAACATTGCTGAGATGTATGTGAGATTATGTTCTGCTTGTGTTTTCTTCTAAGAGGTTTATTGTGACTTGTCTTATGTTTAAGTCTTTAATCCATTTCGAGTTTATTTTTGTTTATGGTGAGAGGGAGTATTTTAACTTCATTGATTTACATGCTGCTGTCCAATTTTCCCAACACCATTTGCTGAAGAGACTGTCTTTTTTCCATTGTATGTTCTTGCCTCCTTTGTTGAAGATTAATTGACCAAAACATTGTGGGTTCATTGCTGGGCAATTTTGTTCCATTGGTCCATATGTCTGTTTTGTATCAATACCATGCTGTTTTGATTAATGTAGCTCTGCAGTATGGTCTGAAGTCTGGGAGGGTTGTTCCTCCAGCTCATTCTTTTCCTTCAGTTATGTTTTGGCAATTCTGGGTCTTTTGTGATTCCATATAAGTTTTATAATAATTTGTTCCACTCTGTGAAATATGCCTTTAGTAATTTGATAGGGATTGCATTAAATCTGTAGATTGCCTTGGGAAATGTGACCATTTTAACAATACTAATTCTTCCAATCCAGGAGCATGGGATATCTTTCCATTTTTTAAAGTCTCCTTTAATTTCCTTGTAGTTATCCATGTATAAGTCTTCTGCTTCCTTGGTTAGATTTACTCCTAGATATTTTATTACTTTACATGTAATTTTAAAAGGGATTGTTTCTTTATTTCTTTTTTCTGTTGATTCATCATTAGTGTAAAGAAATGCAACTGATTTTTGTACATTAATCTTGTATTGCTTTGTACATTAATCTTGTGATCTTGTATCCTTGTATTTTGCCAAATTCTTTCATTAGTTCGTGTAGTTTTTGCCTGGGCCTTTTAGGGTTTTCTATATATAGTATCATGTCATCTGCATATAGTGACAATTTTTTAGCTTCTTTTCCAATTTGGATCTCTTGTATTTCTTTTTCTTTCCTGATTGCAGTGGCTAGGACTTCCAAGATTATGTTGAATAAAAATGGTGAGAGTGGAGAACCTTGCCTTTTGCCAGATTTTAGTAGGAAGGTTTTCCGCTTTTCACCATTGAGTTCTATGCTGGCTGTAGGTTTGTCATAAACAGCTTTAATTATGTTGAGATATGTCCCCTCTATACCTACTTTGGTGAGGATTTTTATCATAATGGGCATTGAATCTTATCAAATGCTTTTTCTGCATCTATTAAGATGATCATGTGGGTTTTGTCCTTTCTCTTGTTGTTGGGGTATATTATTGATTGATTTGCATATGTTGAACCATCCTTGTGGACCTGGGATAAACCCGACTTGATCATGCTGTATGAACTTTTCTATGTGCTGTTGGATTCTGTTTGCTAATATTATGTTGAGAATATTTGTATCTATGTTTCCTCAGTGATATTGATCTGTGAGTTTCTTTTTTAGTAGTGTCTTTGTCTGGTTTTGGTATCAGGGTGATGGTGACTTCATAGAATGAGTTTGTGAGTACCCCCTCCTTTTCAAACTTCTGGAAGATTTTGAGAAAGGCCGGTATGAGTTCTTCATTGTATGTATGATAGAATTCCCCAGGGAAGCCATGCAGTCCTTGACATTTGTTCATTGGGAGTTTTTTTTTTTTTTTATGCTTATTCAATTTCATTTCTAGTGATTGGTTTGTTCTGGTGGTCAATTTCTTCTTGATTCAGTCATGTGGACTGTGTGTTTCCAGAAACTTGTCCGTTTCTTCAAGGTTATTCATTTATTTTCCATAAAGTTGTTCACAGTATTCTCATATAATATTTTGAATTTCTGTGGTATTGGTTGTAATTTCTCTTTTCCTTTCTTATTTTGATTGTGCTCTGACTTTTCTCTTCTTTGTGAGCTAGGCCCGAGGTTTGTCAATTTTATTTACTGTTTCAAAAAAAAAAAAAACAGCTCTTTGTTTGATTGACTTTTTCTATTGTTTTTTAAATCTCTATTTTATTTATTTCCTCCTTGATCTTTACTGTTTTCTTCCTTCTGCTGACTTTAGGTTTTGTTTGCTCTTCTTTCTCTAATTCTTTTAGTTGGTTAGTTGTTTATTTCAGAGTTTTCATCTTTTTTGAGGAAGACCTTTATTGCAATGAACTTTCTTCTTAGGAATGTTTTCGCTGCATCCTATAGATTTTGTGTGGTTTTGATTTTTGTCATTTGTCTCAAAGTAGTTTTTAATTTCTTCTTTGATTTTATCATTGACCCATTGGTTTCTTAGTATCATGTTGTTTAATTATCATGCTGTCATTTCTTTCTCCTTTGTTTTTCTGTAGTTGATTTCTAGTTTCATGCATTGTGTTCAGAAAAAAATGCTTAAAATAATTACTATCGTCTTAAAATTGTTGTCTTCTTTTGTGCCCAAGTACATGATCCACCCTAGAAAATGTTCCATGTGCACTTATGAAGAATGTATATTGTATTTTTTTTAGAATGTAATGTTCTGAAATATCAACCATGTCTAATTTGTATATTGTATCATTTAATTTCTGTTGCGTTATTAAATTTGCATCTGGAAGGTCTTCCAGTGAGGATAATGGGATGCTTTAATTTCCTACCATTATTTTATTCCCAGCAATTTCTCTTTTTATATCTGTTAGTATTTGCTTTATGTATTTAGTTGCTCCTACATTGGGTGTAGTTATGTTAATGGATGTAATATCTTCATCTTGTATTGCTCCTTAAATCATAAAACGTTCTTCATCTTTCTTTATGGTCTTTGTTTTAAAGTTCATGTTGCATGAAATCAGTATTGCTACCCCTGCTTTCTTTTCATTTCTATTTGTGTGTAATATCTTGTTCAATTTTCTCACTCACAGTCTATTTTTGTCCTTTTCCCAAAGGTGGGTCTCTTGTATGTGGCATATTGTAGGTTCTTGTTTTATTATCCAGTCTGTCATTCTAGGTCTTTTCATTGGAACATTTAACCTATTGAAATTTAAAGTAATTTCTGATAAACTTTAGTTTATTGCGATTTTGAACTTAATTTTGCAGGTGATTTGGCATTTTTTCCCTTGTTCCTTTCTTTTTCTTATTGTGTGTTGTTTTTTCTTAAGTTTTCCTTCCTATTATCTTGGTTAATTTTTAGTTTTTGTGACTCTCTTGTAAGTTTTTCCCTTATGGTTACCCAATTTTGTACATATATTAACCCATTACTGTATCTGTTTGTTTTAAACATATAGAAATATAAGCTCAAACCCATCCTACCGAGAATGATTTAGATGTCTTCTTTTACTATTCCATGTTTATTCTGTTGTAATTCATGGTATTTATCACCTTTCCAATTATGGTTTTCTCCTTTCAAAAGCAACCTACTTCTTTTTGATTTAGAGTATACCATTCAATATTTCTTTTAGCATAGATTTAGTGTTGCTAAATTCTTTTATTTTTGCTTGTCTGTGAAGATATTTATTTCTCTTTCTATTCTAAAGAATAGACTTGCTGGATAAATTATCCTAGGCTGAATCTTTTTTGTTTGTTTGTTTTTCATTCAGGACTTTGAATATATCTTGCCACTACCTTCTGGCTTGTAGTGTTTGTGTTTCTGTAGAGAAATCAGCTGAAAGCCTTATGAGGTTTCCTTTGTAACTAACACTGTTTTTCTCCTTATGCTTTTAGAATCATTTCTTTATCTTTAACCCAGGCCATGCTGATTATTATATATCTCAGTGTGTGTCTGTTTGGTTTCTTCTTGTTTGGGTCCCTTTGTACTTCCTGTATTGGTATATCTGATTGCTTCTTTATGTTTCAGAAGTTCTTAATTAAGATTTCTTCAAATACCTTTTCAATCCCTTTTGATTTTTCTTCTCCTTCTGAGACCCCTGTTATGCATAGGTTTTGGCAAGTTTTATATTATCCCATAGGATAATTGTTTTCATTGAATTTTGTTCTTTCATTGGTTTTTGTTTTCCTCTCTTCTGTTCTGATTAGTTGATTTCTGTTGTCCTGTATTCTAAACCACTTATTAATTCCTCTGCATTAAGTAGCCTACTTTTTTTTTTTTTTACAACTTTTAACTCAGGTCTTATCTCAGCAAATGTGTTTTCCTATTTTAATTCACACTTCTTTATAAAGTTTCAATTTCCTATTTGACATAGTCTTTGCCTCTATACACAATCACCTTTTGTGTCTTTAGTACTTTTATCTCTCCTTCTTTGAAATCATGATTTAATAGATTACCAAGGTCTATTTCATTGATCTCTCTTTCAGGGGATTTTACCTGCTCTTTTAAATGGGAGTTGTTCCTCTACTTCTTTATTTTACTTACATCTGTCCTGCACTATTGATTATGGAGCATCAGTTATCTTTTCTGTTTCTAAAGGTTTTCTTTTTGCTTATTTACCTAAAACAGATGCAGAAATAAAGCTAAAAAATAAATTTAAAAGAAAAGAATAAGATTTGAAAACAGATTATGAACAATAAAAGAAGTCAAAGAGAAATAAAAATTGAGTTGAGACAAATTTTAAAAGCCTTAAAATTAGAAAATAATATCTGAAAACTGATTATAATAAATAAGAGAACAAAACAAAGAGATAAACAGCAAATTGTGAGAAATTAAAAATCTTAAAAAAGAAAAAAATTTGAGAACAGAGTCTAATCAATAATAGAAGATTAAAGCAAAGAGAAATAAAAATGAAATTGAGACAAACTAAAAACAACTTAAAATATTTTAATGTCCAATTTTAAAAAGGGTAAACAGAAACATAAAAAATCTTTTAAAAGTAAAAATTTAAAAATTAATAGAAAAAAGTGAAAATATGTGGATGTGTTCTTGTGGGCACTATGTGCTCTTAATAATTTTGTCGATAGCTCTGTCTGAAGTATGGGTGGTTACTATGTCTTCCTGTCTTTTGCCTGTTATCCTTTTTGTTGGGGATTTTGCCTGTGATCTGGTAGTAAGAGTCTTCCCTGACTATTAAATGAGATCTCCTTTTTATTTTGTGGTTGTTGCTGCTCCTGTTCTCACCCTGCTACATGAACTCCAGTCACTGGTTCCAGAGGCCCTCCAGTTGTGCTCCTGATGTGTGCTTCTCCTAGTGCCATGTGTCATGTCTCCTCCAAATGCTTCATTGTGGTGGTGCACTTGTGCATGATAGGTGGTTGGGTCACTCTGTCTTTCAGTGCCTCTCTCAACTTCACTTCAGTTCCATGCTCTCTAGGTGGACTTGGATAAAATTGTCATACCAGCCATCACCCCTGCTCTGTGCCAGAACTCTGCTCCTTGTTCATTTGTCTTAGAAGCATTAGTTCACAGAGGTACTGCAGCAGAACTTTCCTATTTTCCTGGGGCTGCAAACAAATCTGACTCCCCTCTATGAGGTTGCAGAGCCCCTAGGTAGGGATTGAGATTTCAACCCTGCCTCCACCTAGGTGCACATTAGAGTATATGGTGGGTGTGGTGGAGTCCCACCTCTCTTCTCCAGAAAATGCACCAGAAATGATGCCACAAGACTTCAAAGACAAAAGCTATGGCACCCCTCCCCCAAGGGCACACCAGCAGTGTTGCTTTGCCTTTATTTTTTCATATTATATGTGGGACTCATGATGTTTTGCTCTGTATACCTTCCCAGCCATGGCACACAGCACATTGAAATCTCCTGAGGTTGTCTCTCTACAGTTGGCCCAAGTCCTACATCAGGCTCAGGCAGTCTGTTTCATCGCACACCTGCTGGTTCGTGTCTAAGCTTGGGGATCATGAGGACCCTTTTTGCCCACTTAACTTTGTTCTGTCAGTCAAGGGCTATTCTACACAATTTCAAGCCTCAGAGGTTCCCCCTCCATCCAGCTGACATCTTCATTGGAGTGGGAGAGACCCAACAAATGAGCACTATACCACCTTTGCTGCTCCCTCCCCATGGGACTAGACTGCACTATTTCCCTTTTTCTTCCTTTTATTTTCCTTTTCTCCTACCAGATTAATGGCAAGTTTTGTCTTTTGATGAAGGTGAAGTTCTGTCAAAGTTCATCAGACTTTCTGATTGGATATGTGGGTAAGTGGATGTCAGTCTTGGTGCATTTGTGGGAGAGGGTGAGCTAAGAGTGTTGTTCTACTCTACCACCTTGGTCCTTCTTGATTTTTTTCTTTTTTTAAGTGTACAGTAGTCTAGTGTCTGTATAAGTGTCAATTGTAGTGGGATTTTGTTCAGTAAGCCTGAAATCTCTACTTTGAAATAAATTACTGGGTTTATAAAAAAGAACTAAGTTAACAGCTGCAAGCCAGCATCATCCATTCAAGGGTGTTTTAAAGAAGGATGGAGGGGAGGAAGGGGAGAGGGGGAAGAGACACAAAGGGTGAGAGAGTGGAGAAGGGGGAAGTCCTACCTGCTAAAAAGGGGATGCTTGCTGCCTTTCAACAAAGGTCAGTTCAGGGGCACCCTACTTTATGCAGGAAGGGCTAGCTGTCTGGACTCTGATCTACAGACACTGCTCTCAGTTTCTACTCTGGAGTTGAGCTGGTGCTGCTGGAGGAGAGGGTGGAGTCAGGGCAATGGTGGTTGGATGGAAGCCTCTGATGTGAACAAGGAGCTGTGAGTTCAGACTTGCTGCTTAAGCCCCTAAAGGACAATGAGCAAGTGAGTCCTTCTAGAGAGACAAGGAGGGAGAGGGCCCTGTGGTGCTCCCACTGACTCTCCAAGCATCCAACTTGGAATTCTGCCTCAGGCTGACATCTTTGATCAAGAAACAACACAGGTTGCTTTTATTTCCTAATTTAATAAAAGCCTTTTGTTCACATCCATGGGAAGCATAATAACAAATCTGAGCTACTTTAAGAAGAAGGAAAATCCTCACTGAGCACCTACCCTGCACCAGACATGGTATAAGGACCTTCCTGGCTGTGATCTCAGTGACATCTGACAAGTCACTAAGAACTGGGATGAAAGGACATGATCAGAAACCAGAAGACAAAGGCAAGCTGAAGGCAAATATCATACAGACAATTCCACAAGAATGAATAGCAGAAGCAGAAAGTGGAGCTTGTGTGGGACCACATGGGCAAATTCCTAGGTTTGAATTCCAATGAACTAGGCAGGGAGGTAATCCTGGACTTAAAGCATAAAGATCATTGGTTTCACAGTTTCTCTGCATGACCAATTATTTTTGTTTGTTTGTTTCTTTTTGCTGTCCTAGATTTTCCGAAATGGCAATTTTTATACTTCTTCATCAACCATTCCCTTGACTGCTTCTCTTTCAACTCATATGCATAAAATACTTCACCACAGGACCAGATAACAAATCAGTTAATAACAGGAAGGATAAGCCTTCAGAACTTGCCAAGCAAAATGAGAGATTGGTATGCACAATGGTAAATATGTAAGATGATGAATAATTGAAATTTAAATGAGTGGCTCAGAGTAGTGCTCAAAAAATTCAAAGAGGAAAGGAAGGCAGGTGGAAGTAGTCCTGTTTGTGTGTGTTTGTGTGTGTGAGCATGCATGCTGGGAAAGGAATTGGGTAATGGATGAAGACATCATGCAAGATGGTTGAAGTGTCAGTAACAGTCTTTGGAATATGAGTTGAGAAAGGGAAATAAAAAGTTGAATTTGGAAATGATGCTTGAGGCCAGAATGTAAAAGGCCTTGAAGGTCAAACTAAGATGTGCTATCATATTTTATAAGTCTTGTCTTTCACACCAATATGTGTTGACCCTCTTAGAAATGGTGAATTAGAGAGGAGATGAAGGGTTCCTTTAAAGAAGAAATCTAGGCAAACAACAGCACACTGAGGCAATGGTACCCAGCAGTTGCATTCCACAAGATTAAGTACATTAGCATTTCTAAAGAAAAATAATAATTTATAGTAGAGTATGTTTCCTACTACCTACAGAGTTAGAAAATAGCTCAGTAACATTAAATTTGAAATACTCAAAGGGTGAGCTAGACAGACACCAAGTAATCTTTCGTGTGGTTCAGTGTGTGTTTCAAAATATTTCAGTTTTTCCTGACAGTGGCCACTTTTATTAGGTATTTACCTAGAAGCAGATTTGCTGGAATAGATTTATCTATATGTTCAGGTTAAAGTGGATACTGACAGATATTTGCTTCTCAGGTGATTGTACCAATTTACATGCTCATCAGCAATGTAGCATTCTTTATGTGCTCCTGAAAGTTAGGAAGTTCTGAGCCTCAATTCAGTTCTACAAAGGGTAAAATTTTAAGCAATCTCCTTTGTAGTTCTCATGCATACCAAATTTTTAGAGTTATTATCAGTGGTATAATAAATAAATTGTCTGTCCTTTATTTCTGGTACCATACACAGAACTTCAAAACTCTTGGAATTTCTTGAGTGAGAAGACCGTCTATTATGCTAATGAGGTGACTCATGGTAGTGGGCCCCAAGTTAACTTCAGCATGAGCACTAATCCCAGAAAGACCAGCCACATAATTAGAGGGTTGAAAATTAGGGACATGCTGGACTCTGGGAAGATGGGAGTAGATGGTGCTGGAGATGGAGATTAGTCATGTGTCCAATGATTTAATAAATTATAAAGCCCAAGTAAAACCTCTGGACTTCAAACTCAGTGATGCTTTCTGGTTTGTGAATACCCTGAATCCACTTGCAGCCAGTGTCTGAGTTTGGCATATACTAAGTCTGTGTAATTTATTTGTTGAACAACTTAATGCACTGATTCTAACCTAAGTCTTACATCCAACTCTTGTATCATTCTGGAAGTATAAAGTCTACGAGCTTGTTTCTCTCATGGTGAAGCTTGACATTTCTGTCCATGTAGGGAGATTCAGGAAAGGTATGAATAAACAGTGGGAATATTATGGTGTGGAAAAAGGTATCATCATAGGAAATGAAATCCTCTAATGCAACAATTTTCAGTTCAAAGCAAGCCAAAACAAATTGACTAATCCACTTGTGACCTAGGCAGTGAGCATTGCTCTCTCCAGTAAGATTTGGCCTCTCCAGTAAGATTAACAAGAGGACAGATGACTGGATAAAAAGTTGTATATTTATACAATGGAATAATGCACATCCATAAAAAAATAATAATATAATGCCATTTAAAGCAACATGAATGGACCTGGGAAATATCATTCTAAGTGAACTCAGAAAGAGAAAGAAAAATGCCATATGATATCACTTATATGTAGTATCTAAAAAATAGATGAAATTATTTTAAAAAAAAAGACTCACAGACATAGAAAACAAACTTATGTGTTCCACAGGGAGAAGAGAGTGGGAAGGGCTAAATTGAGAGCTTGAGATTTGCAGATAATAATATATATATAATATATAAAAAACAATTCCATATTGTATAACAGAGAACTATATTCAATATCTTATGGTAACTTATGATGAAAAGGAATATAAAAAAGAATATATGTATGTAAATGTATGACTGAAGCATTATCCTGTACACCAGAAATTGACATAACATTGTAAATTGACTATACTTCAATAAATAAATATAAATAAATATATATAGATATATTTTAATTATGCATTAAAATTCAACCATAAACTTTTATTCTCTAAAAGAAAGAGGAGAAGTGAGTGGAGAAGCAATTTGAAATGTATTTTGTATTTCATTATCTCATAATATAAGGATGATTCTAGTCTATAATTAATAAATAACTTGTAAGACTTAAACCCAGCAGAGAAAATACTTAAATATTTACTTTTGGGAAATTAGATTTTGCCCAAGAGGAAAAAAATCTAAAACTGATATTAGACATCCACCAATAGACATTCAAAAGAAGTGCAGTGTCTTCCAGTATTAGACTGACATGTTCACCTTTATTTCCTAGAATTATACGGATTGTGGGGGAATGGATTTAAGATAAAACTATGTTGGACTTTGGATGTCTGGCTAAGACATTTTAGTTTTAATTTTTGTTCACAGTGGAGAGTGGAGAAGTTTTGAAAGGCAGCTATGCTAACCACTATACCACCAATGGCATCGAATGGAGAAGTTTTGATCAGTAGAGGGAAGAGAAGGAATTAGTACCACAGAAAAAGGCATTATCAAGGAAGGTAGAACAAAGATAACTGATATTGACTGTACATGGCTACCAGACTTTCCATTAGTTAATCCTTTTATTGAAAATTCATAGGATTACACTTATATTTACTTCTTCCCTGCAGAATGTGCTGTCAGTTTCTTTTAAAAATAAGAAATGTCATGTTAATTTTCAGACAGGTATACAATATCTGTCTGAATAGATCATGGAAACATTGTTTGAGAATTCTGGCCAATTATTAGTAATTTCATTATCAAATCTAAGAAAGAGGAGTCAGGAGCAGCCAAGATGGTGGAGTAGAAAGAAATTAGTAGCTCACCCTTTCCCACAAATACACCAAGAGAAACACCCCAGGACCCACCCATTCACTCAGAACACCTACTGAACATTGACAGAACATCACCTTCTTCAAAATACAAAATTCACCACAAATCTGGTAGGAAAAAAGTAGAAGGAAAATAGCGTGGGATGGATTCCACAGTGTGGGAGTGACAAATAAGGATTCACACTCTTAAACTGGGGGGAACGGAGGACTCCAAGTCTTGTATCTGTGCAAAGTAGCCCTTGACCCACAAAACAATAAGTAAAATGAACACTAAATTTCCCTGTGACCTCAGCCCTAGACACAAACCAGCAGGGGGTGGGCTGGGGATGGCTGCCAAAGCCACATGGTGGACTGGGGCCAACTGCACAGAGGCAACCTCAGGGGGCTGGAGTATGCTATGAACTATGTCTGGGAGGATATAGAGAACAGAACAACCTGAGTTCTCCATAAAATTAAAAAAAGAATACAATACTGCTGGTGTGCATTGTAGGGAGGAGCACAATGCAGCTGGGCCATAGCCTTTGTCTACACAGGCCTGTGGCACCATTGCTGATGTGTTCTTAGAAGAGAGGCAGGGCTCCAGCACAACCACCATATCCCTTAGTGTTCAGCTCCCAGGCAGAGGTGGAATTGAAACACGAATTCATACCCAGAGGGTGCACAACTTCACAGGCTGGACTGAAATTTGTTTACAACACCAAGCAAAGGGGACCATTTTGCTATGCAGGTGCCTTTGTGGACCCACACCTCTAAGACAAATGGGCAAGGACTAGAGTTCTGGCACAGAGTGAGGGTGAGTGCTGGTGTGGCCATTTTCTGTGAGCCCACCTACCCTGAGTGGATGCAGCACTGAGAGTAGTTCTGACCAAGTAGCATGGCCTGTGGGCCTCTGGAAGAGTGAGCAGAATTTGCAAAGTGGGGTGATTGAAGGGGCAGCATTTGGCACTTTGCATGGTGCTGATCTGCTAGCATGAATACAGTCACTGAGTGCTGGAAGCCCTACTGGTGTAGGCATCTAAGGCAGTTGAGCAGAGTTTGTGTATCAGGGCAAGTGCAAGTGCAGTGTTTGCTTCTGGTGATGTCACTGACCTGATAGTGCATCACAAACCAAGTGTGTGACACTGACATTCCTGTAACTAAAGCTAGGACAAGGGCAGAGTCAAGAAAAAGTACTTAAACTGCTCCAACCCCACCTACTATGCACCAGAGCTCAGAATCAGGTCTGGAAGCCTCACTCCCAACAAAAAGGAAACAGACCCAGTCCCTGACAGAGCTGTGACAACCACAGAACAAAAATGAGACCACACTAAAAAACCAGAGAAGGCTCTGGTCACTACAACACCAGCCACATCCCTAATCAAAAGGATAACAGATAACACACATAGAAGAAAAACGTGGCTACCATCCATACTAAAAACAGACATAGCGAAAAAATTATTAGGTGCGCACAGTCTACACAGGAACACATCCTCTTCAAAACAAAAATCCCTTGAAGGCCAGAGAAGATAACTGATACTTCATAATCCATAGTGCCAGAGAGATATAAGTAAAATGAAGAAGGAGGGGAATGATTCTCAATTAAAAGAACAATAGAAATCCCCAGAAAGAACAGTCAATGAAATACATATCAATAGTCTACTAGATCATTACTTCAAAACTGGAGTGATGAAAGCACTGAAAGAAATAAAAGAGACTATAAATAGAGAGAACATTATGAAAAGGAAATTGAAACTATAAAGAGGAGATAATTAAAAACATAATACTCAATGGCTATGAAAAGAGCCAAGCGATAGAGAGTCAAAAACAGACTAGACAATGCAGAAGAATGAATAAGTGACTTAGAAGATATGATAAGAGAATTCACCCAATCAGAACAGCAGACAGAAAAGCAAGAGAAAAAAAGAAGAAAAAAAAAAAAACAATGAAAGCAGTATAAGGGATCTATGGGATAATATATTACATTCCAATCTATGCATAATAGGGGTCACAGAAGGAGAATAAAAAGCAAAAGGGATTGAAAAGGTATTTGAAGAAATCATGACTGAAAATATCCCAAACCTAAAGAAGCAATCAAATATCCAAGTACAGGAAGCACAGAGAGTACTCAAGAAGAAGAACCCAAATAGACCTACACCAAGACATATTAAAATTAAGATGGTGAAGTTTAAAGATAAAGAAATTATACTAAAGGCAGCAAGAGAAAAATGAATTGTTAGTTATAAGGAAAACCCCATAAGGCAATCTGTTGGTTTCTCTTCACCAACACTGCCAGCCAGAAGGGGGTGGCAATATATATTAAAACTTCTGAATGAGAGAAAGCTGCAACCTAGGAAAATTTATGCAGTAAGGCTGTACTTTAGAATAGAAAGAGAAAGAATTTCACAGATAAGCAAAAACTAAAAGAATTCAGCAATACTAAACCTATGCTAAAGGAAATAATGAAAGGTTTACTCTAAATAGAAAATAAGCAGAGGACAAGGGCAAAGATGGTGGAGTAGAAGGACACTTGTAGCTCACCCTCTCCCACAAATACACCAAGACTGATATCCATGAACCCACCCATCCAATCAGAACAATTGCTGAACTTTGACAGAACATTGCCTTCTTCAAAAGACAAAATACATTGCAAATTGAGTAGGAGAAAAGAAAAAAAAAAAGGAAGAGAAAGTAAAATAGTGGGGAACCGGTCCTGCAGGGAGAGAGTGACAAAAGAGAAATAGCATTCATTTGCTAGGTCTCCTTCACTCCAAAGGAGAGGTCAGTGGGAGGGAGGGGGAACTTCCAAGGTTTGGATCTGGATGGAATGGCCTTTGACTGACAGAACTAAGTTAAGTGGGCACAAAGGATCCCTGTAATCCCCAGGCATAGACATCAACCAGCAGGGTTGGGACAGGACAGGCTGCCCGAGCCAGGAAAAGGACATGGGCCAACTCTACAGAGGCAAGCTTGCGGGACTTCAGTGAGCTATGTCCCATAGCTAGGGGGATATACAGATCAGAAAAGCCTGGGTCCCTCATAAAATACACAGACACACACACACACACACACACACACACACACAAAGCAACACTGCACACACACACACACAAAGCAACACAACAGTGCCCTAGGGAGAGGGGCACTGTAGCATTTGTCTCTGCAGACCCATGGCACCATTATTGGTGTATCCTTGGGAGAAGAGAGGCAGGGCTTAATGACAACCACCATATTCTCCAGTGTGCAGCTCCCAAGTGAAAGTGGGGTTGAAACCTGAAGCTATACCTAGGGTTCGGCAACCTCATAGGTGAGAGTGAGATTTGTTTACAGCCCCAGACAGAGGGAAACTTTCTGCAAATGTGCCTCTGTGGACTCATGCTTCTAAGAGAAATGAATAAAAAGCAGAGATTTGGCACAGAGCAAGGGCAAGGGCTAGTGAGGCCATTTTCCCTGATCCAGGGACATGACTGGTGGGCCTCTAGAACCAGTGAGTGGAATTCAGGCAGCAGGGTGAGGATAGGGTCGGTGACAACAACAGAACAAAAAGGAGGCCCCACTAAATAGCCAGGGCATGCTCTTGCCACCAGAACGCTGGCCACACCCCCAACCAAAGTAATAACAGGCAAAAGGGAATGAAGGAAGACTTGGCAACTACCCGTAAGTAAGAAAGAACTCTCAACAAAATTATAAGGGCACACAGTCTATTGAGAAATATATCCATATTTTCTTTAATTTTTACTTTAATTTTTTTATATTTTATTCATTAACAAAATTTTTCTTTAAAATATTTTTATTAATTTTTAAAATTGATTTCAATTTGATTTTTATTTGTTTTGTTCTTCTGTTATTGATTATACAGTTTTCAATTTTTTTTATTTTGCATTTCTTTTTCATAGATTTATTTCTGCATCCACTTCAGATAAGTAAATGAATAAATAAAACCTTTCAGGGCCAGAGTAGATAACTGATACTTCATAATCCATAGTTCCAAAGAAAGATGAGCAAGATAAAAACCAAATAATCACTCCCAATTAAAAGAACAAGAGAAATTCCCTGAAAGAATAATCAATAAAACAGACTTTGATAGTCTGCTACATCATTATTTCAAAAAATGACTGATCACAGTACTGAAGGAACTAAAACAAATTGTGCATAGAGATAGAGAATATGTCAAAAAAAATAAATTAACACTATAAAAAAGAGCCACATAAAATTGGAAAACCCATTTATTGAAATGAGAGCTAGTGGGCTAGATAATACAGAGGAACAAATAAGTGACTTAGAAGACAGGAAAACAAAATCACCTAATCAGAACAGCAGAGAGAGAGAAAAAAACAATGTAAACGATATAAGTGACCTATGGTATAATATAAAGTGTGTCAATCTATGCATAATTGGGGTCCCAGAAGGAGAAGAAAGAGCAAAAGGGATTGAAAAGGCATTTAAAGAAAAAATAACTGAAAACTCCCCAAACCTAAAGAAGTAATCAGATATCCAAGTACAGGAAGCACAGAGGGTCCAAAACAAGAAGAAACCAAACATAACCACACCAAGACATATTATAATCAGGATGACCAGTTTTCTACTGAAAGGGAAAAAAAAGTAATTGGAAAGGTGATAACTACAATGAATAACAACAGGATAAACATGAAATTGTAAGAGAGACGTCTAAATCATTAAGAATGGGAGAGGGAAGCAAGTAAATTAAGAGTATTTTTCTTTTTTTCTTTTTCTTTTTCTTTTTGGCAGGATGGTTTGAACTTATATCACTATCTGTTTAAAACAAACAGACATAGTAATGGGTTAGTATATGTAAAAACCAGAGTAACCACATGACCAAAACTTACAACGGAGACACACACAAAATAAAACAGAGATAATACAAGGAAAATTATCAAACCACAAAAAGAAAAAAGAAAGAAACAAAGAGGAAATAACAAATCAACTGCAAAACCAAGTTCAAAATGGCAATAAATAGAAGTCTATCAATGATTACTGTAAATGTCAATGGAATAAATGCTCCAATAAAAAGACAGAGTGGTATATTGGAAAATAAAACAACAGCATACCATATGCTGTATACAAGAGACACACTTTAGGGAGAAGAAGAGACTTAGAGTGAGAATGAGAGGATTGAAAATGATATTCCATGCAAATGGAAAAAAAAGAAAAAAAGGTAGGAGTAGCAATACTGATTATAGACAAAATAACTTAAAAACTAAAGCCATAAATAAAGATAAACAGGGCACTATATAATGATTGAAGGCAAAATGCAAGATGAGGATAGTATACATGTTAACATACAAGAACAAAACATAAGAGAACCTAAATACATAAAGTGAATACTAACAAATATAAAGAGAGAAATCTATGGGAACACAATCATGGTAGGAGATTATAACACCCCATTCACATCACTTGACAGGTTCTTCTGACAGAAAGATAAAGGCAACACAGCAACTAAATGATACAATGGAACAATTAGACTTGGTTGATATTTTCAGAATATTACATCCCCCCAAATTACAATATACATTCTTTCCAGTGCACATGGAACACTTTCTAGGATGGACCATGCACTTGGGCACAAAATAAGACTCAACAATTTTAAGAAGATAGTAATTATTTTAAGCATTTTTTTCTGAACACAATGCCATGAAACTAGAAATCAACTACAGCAAAACAAAGGAGAAAAAAACAACAGCATGATGATTAAACAACATGATACTAAGAAACCAATAAGTCAATGATAAAATCAAAGAAGAAATTAAAAAATACTTTGAGACAAATGACAAAAATCACAACCACACAAAATCTATGGGATGCAGCAAAAGCAGTCCTAAGAAGAAAGTTCATTGCAATAAAGGCCTTCTTCAAAAAAGATAAACAATCTGAAATAAGCAACCTAACCAACCAACTAAAAGAATTAGAAAAAGAAGAGCAAACAAAACCTAAAGTCAGCAGAAGGAAGAAAACAATAAAGATCAGGGAGGAAATAAATAAAATAGAGATTTAAAAAATAGAAAAAGTCAATCAAACGAAGAGATGGTTTTTTGAAAGTGTAAATAAAATTGACAAACCTCAGGCTTAGCTCACAAAGAAGAGAAAAGACAGAGCACAAATTATCAAAATAAGAAAGGAAAATGGAGAAATTACAACCAATACCACAGAAATTCAAAATATCATATGAGAATACTGTGAACAACTTTATGGAAAATAAATGAATAACCTTGAAGAAATGGACAAGTTTCTGGAAACATACAGTCCACATGACTGAATCAAGAAGAAATTGACCACTAGAACAAACCGATCACTAGAAATGAAATTGAATAAGTATTAAAAAAAAACAGAATATTTACATAAACTCAGAATATTTACATAATCTAAAATTAATAGATGCTTAAAAATAGTGGGTGAAATTTTGATGAAGAACAGAATATTTACATAATCTCAAGTTACTGGTTAGTCAGAAAGGAAAAAAGAACTTTATAGGGAAGAAACCTAGTAGACACCACCTAATGCAGTGATGAACTTAACATCACCCATAAGTGGAAAAACTGACATCTTGTGCCATCTAAAGTAACACTTTGGGAAGAACATAGCATCACTGATGCCTGTTGTGCTCCTGCTAACAATACATGACATGGAACTAGTCATGAGGCAATACCAAAAACTATAAAATGGACACTATAAAATTAATGACATGTGTTCTTCAAAAATCATAAGATCATGAAAGAAAAGAAATGTTGAAAATTGTTCCATACTAAAGGAGAATAAAAGTACAAATCAAATGAATACTATTTTTCAATATCTGAGCACAGATATTAGATATTATAGATATAATATTAGACATTATAACTCCTATAAGAACAAAAAGTCATGATTAAAATTTTAAAGGAAGATATGCAAAAGTCTCATCCAATAGAAAATAATAAGAAAGAACTTACTTTAAAAAAAAAGGAATGGAAAACCTGAAGTTGAAAAGTATAACTGAATTTAAAAATTTGCCAGAAAAATGATAATGTCAAGAGAATGACAGAGAAGACATTTGGAGAAAATCTTTTCAAAAGGCACATATGATAAAGGACTGTTATCTTCAATATACACAAAACACTTAAAACTCAACAGTGAAACAAAAATACCTGATTAAATGTAGCCAAAAGTCATTAACAGACATCTCAACAAAGAAAATACACAGAAGGCAAATAAACATATCAAAAAATTTTCCGCATCATATGTCATTAGGCAAATGGAAACAAACCTGTTAGAACACCCGAAATTCAGGACACTGACAGCACCAAATCCTGGTGAGGATGTGGATCTATAGCAATTCTTATTCACTGCTGATGGGAATGCAAGATGGTAGGGAATCTGTGGAAGACAGTTTGGCATCTTCTTAAAAAGCTAAACACTCATGCACAATATAATCCAGCAGTTGCACTCCTTGGTATTTACCAGAAGGAGTTGAAAACTTATGTCCACACAAAAAACAATATATAGATGTTTAGAGCAGCTTTATCCATCATATCCAAATCTTGGAAGCAACCAAGATGCTCTTCATTAGGTAATGGGTAAACAAACTGTGGTACAGCTGGACAACAGAACAATATTCTATGCTAAAAACAGATGAGCCATCAAGGTATGAAAAGACATGGAAGAAATTTGAATGCCTTTTTTTTTTTTTGAATGGCTATTACTAAGTGAAAGAAGCCAATTGGAAAAGGCTACATATTGTATGATTTCAACTATGTGATATCTTAGAAAAGGCAAAACCATATGGACAGTAAAAAGACTGATGGTTGCCAGGGATTTTGGATGGGAGAGCTGAATCGGCAAGCAATGAAGATTTTGAAGCTGGTGAAAATACACCATTTGATACTATAATAATGCATGTATGTCATTACACATTTGTCCAATTCCACAGAATGCACACCAAGAGTGAAACTTAATAAAAACCATGAGCTTCAGGTGATAAAGATGTGTCATTATTGGTTCATCAACAGTAACAGATAGAAAAGTCCCCCACCAGAGTGGCCTAATAGGGAAGTTTGTGCAAGTATGGGGACAGAGCATATGGACAATCTCTGTACCTTCCTCTCAGTTTTGATGTGAATGTAAAACTGCTCTTGGAAAACATCTATTTAAAGTTTTACTAGTCATAACCACAGAGAATATATGCTTTGCAGGAAAAGCAGCCCTAGGAGGGAAGCTCATAGTAATACAGGACTTCCTCAAAAAAGAAGAACAATCTCAAATAAACATTCTAACCTACTAGCTAAAAGAATCAGAAAAACGAAGAGCAAACAAAAGCAAGTCAGCAGAAGAAAGAAAATAAGAAAGATCATGGAGGAAATAAATAAAGATTAAAAAACAATGGAAAAAATCAATATACCAAGAGCTGGTTTTCTGAAAGAGTAAACAAAATTGACACATCTCTGGCCAAGCTCATGAAGAAGAGAAAAGAGGGAGCAGAAATAAACAAAATAAGAGAGGAAAATGGAGAAATTACAAATACCAAAAAATACAAAATGTCATATGAGAATACTATGAACAAATATGAGGAAATAAAATGGATAACCTAGAAGAAATGGACAAGTTTCTGGAAACATAGTGTCCACCAAGACTGAATGAAGAAGAAATTGACCACTTGAACAAAACAATCAGGAGAAATCAAATTGAATTAGAAATAAAGGCTTACCTAGAAACAAAAGTCCAGGAACAGAAGGCTTCACTGAGGAATTTGACCAAACATACAGAGAACTCATAACAGTCCTTCTTGAACACTTGCAGTAGACTGAAAAAGAGAGAGTACCTCCAAACTCATTCTATGAAACCACCATTAGCCTGATACCAAAAACAAAGGTACTACCAAAAAACAACATTATGTACTAATATCACTGGTGATCATAGATGCAAAACTCCTCAACAAAATATTAGCAGAGTCCAACCGCACATAAAAGAGATCATACACCATGATCAATTTGGATTCATCCCAGGAACACAAGGATGCTGCAACATACATGAATCAATCAATGTAATGCATCTCAACAAGAGAAAGAAAAAAAAACACACACACAATCATCTCAATAGATGCAGAAAAATCATTTGATAAAATTCAACACTAATTTATGATAAAACACATTACCAAAGTGGTTATAGAGGGAACACATCTCAACATAATAAAAGCTTTTTTAAAACTTTTTAAAATTGTTATAGTCATTTTACAATGTTGTGTCACATTCCAGTTTAGAGCACAATTTTTCAGTTGTACATGAACATACATATATTCATTGTCACATTGTTTTTTGCTGTGAGCTTCCACAAGGTCTTGTATATATTTTCCTGTGCTATATAGTATAATCTTCATAAAGGACAAGGTTGTCACTCTCACCACTTGTATTCAATATAGTCTTGGAAGCCCTAGCCACAGCAATCAGGTAAGAAGAAAGAAATAAAAGGGATCCAAATAGGAAAAGGAAGAGGTAAAATTGTAACTATATGCAGATGACATGATACTGTATACAGAAAAATTTGAAAGTTTCACACAAAACTTCTAAAACTAATAAAAGAATTTGGCAAGGTAACAGATACAACGTTAATGGACAAGAATTGGTTGCATTTCTTTATACTAATAATGAATAATCAGGAAAAGAATTTAAAGAAACACTCCCTTTTAAAATAGCACTCAAAGTAATAAAATATCTAATAATTAATTTAATCAAGGAGGTGAAAATTTTATAAATGAAGGACAATGAAACATTGATTAAGGAGATTAAAGAAAACCTGAAAAAATGGAAAGATATCCCATGCACCTGGATTGGAAGAAAAATATTGTTAAAATGCTCATACTGCCCAAGGCAATTTACAGATTTAATGCAACCTGTATTAAATTAACTATGACATTCTGCACAGAAATAGAACAAATAATATTAAATTTTATATGGAATCACAAAAGACACAAAATTGCCAAAGCATAGCTGAAGAAAAAGAATAAGGCTGGAGAAATAACCCTCCCAGGTTTCAGAAAAGACTACAAGCTACACTAATCAAAACAGCATAGTATTAGTACAAAAACAGAAATATGGATCAATGGAACAGGATAGAAAGCCTAGAAATAAACCCAGAAAACTTTGGTCAATTAATCTTCAACAAAGGTGGCAAGAACATACAATGGAATAAACAGAGTCTCTTCAGCAAATGGTGTTGGAGAAACTGGAGAGCAGCATGTAAATCAATGAAGTTAGAATACTCCCTTACACCATACACAAAAATAAATGCAAAATGGATTAAAGACTAAAACATAAGACAAGATGCAATACACATCCTAGAAGTAATCATAGGCAAAACATTATCTCGCATGCATCTCAACAATGTTCTACTAGGGCAGTCTACCCAAACAATAGAAATAAAAGCAAAACTAAGCAAGTGGGATATAATTAAACTTACAAGCTTTTGCACAGCAAAGAAAACCATAAACAAAACAAATCGGCAACTTATGGAATGGGAGAAAATATTTGCAAAAGATGAATCTGACAATGGCTTGGTCTCCAGAATATATAAACAGCTCATATGACTTAATAAGGAAAACAAACAACTCAATCCCAAAATGAGCAGAAGACCTAAACAAGCAATTCTCCAATGAAGACATATAAATGCCCAATAGGCTCATGAAAAAATGCTTAAAATAACTAATTATCAGAGAAATGTAAATCAAAACTACAATGAGATATTATCTCACACTAGTCAGAATGGCCATCATTCTAAAGTCTACAAATGAAAAATGCTGGAAGGGGTGTGGAGAAAAGGGCACCCTAATACACTGTTGGTGTCAATGCAGTTTGGTGCAGCCATTGTGGAAAACAGAATGGAGATTCCTAAAAAGACTAAAAATACAAATAACTTATGATGCAACAATCCCACTCCTGGGCAATTGTACAAAGGGAATGCTAAATCAAAAATACGTCTACACATCCTACAGCCAGCATAGTACTCAATGGTGAAAAACTCAAAATCTTCCCACGAAAATCTGGTACAAGACACGATTACCCACTATCACCACTCCTATTCAACATAGTCTTGAAAGTCCTAGCCACAGCAATCAGGCAAGAGAGAGAAATAAAATGGATCCAAATTGGAAAAGAAGAGGTAAAATTGTCTCTATAGGCAGATGACATGATATTATATATAGAAAACCCAAAAACTACTAGAAATAATCGCAGAAATCAGCAAGGTAGCAGGTTACAAGATTAGCATTCAAAAATAAATTTCATTTCTTTACACTAATGATGAATCAACAGAAAAAGAATGTAAATAATAAATCCCCTTTAAAATAGCCCCAAAGTAATAAAATACCTAGGAGTAAATCTAACCAAGGCAGTGAAAGACTTCTACACAGAAAACTATAAAAAGCTGATGAAGGAAATTAAAGAAGACTTTAAAAAAATGGAAAGATATCCCATGCTCCTGGATTGGAAGAATCAATATTGTTGAAATGGTCATATGCCCAAGGCAATCTACAGATTTAAGGTGATCCTTATCAATTTACCCAGGACATATTTCACAGAAGTAGAACAAATCATAATAAAATTTACATAACCATGTTTAATAAAAGCTATTTTTGACAAACCTACAGCCAGCACAATACTCAATGGTGAAAAACTGAAAACCTTCCCACAAATATCTGGATTGCAGTTGGACCAAAAAAAAAATTATTAAGAAGAACATGATTAGAACAGCTGGTACAATTTGAATATGAACTGTAGCATACATAATAATACTGAATAAGTATTAAGTATCCTGATTTTGATAAATATATTGTGATTGCATAAGAGAAAACCTATATCTTAAAAAATAGTCACTGAATTTGAGACACGATTTCTATAAATTATACTCAGATCATTCAGAAATAGATATGCCCAGGAGTGGATCATGTGGTAAGTCTATTTTTAGTTTTTTCAGACATATCCATACTGTTTTCCATAATGGCTGCACCAAGCATATGATCTAGCAATCCCACTCCTGGATATATATAAAGAGGGAACTCTAAATTGAAAAGATATATGCACCCCAATGTCCATAGCAGCACAATATACAATAGCCAAGATGTGGAAACATCCTAAATGTCCATTGATATATGACACTATAAAGAAGCGGTGTTATATTTATACAATGGAATACTATTCAGCCATAAAAAAGAATACTATCATAACATGAATGGATATAGAGATCATCATTCTTAAGTGAAGGAAGCCAGAAAGAGAAAGAATATATATGGTATCACTTATATGTGAAATCTAAGAAATGAAAGAAAAGGAACACAGTAATGAACTCATCTACAAAGTAGAAACAGACTTGCAAGCAAAGTAAATATTCTTATGGTTACTGGGGGAAAGCGAGTAGGAAGGGATAAATTTGGGAGTTTGTGATTTGCAAATGTGGGCCACAATATATAAAAACTGGATTAAAAAAACAAATTTCTTCTGTATAGCACAGGGACCTTTATCTCCTTCTGCTTCTTTTCCAATTTGGATCTCTTTTATTTCTTTTTCTTGCCTGAGTGCAGTGGCTAGGCCTTCCAAGATTATGTTGAATACAAATGGGGAGAGTGGACAACTTTGCCTTTTCCCAGATTTTAGTAGGAAGGTTTTCAGCATTTCACTATTGAGTTCTAGGCTGGCTGTAGGTTTGTCATAAATAGCTTTTATCATGTTGAGATATGCTCCCAATAAGCCCACTTTGGTGAGAATTTTTATCATAAATTGGCATTGAATTTTATCAAATGCTTTTTCTGCATCTATTAAATTCAAATAAGAAATTATATGGAACCACAAAAGACCTAGAATTGCCAAAGCATTGCTGAAGAAAAAGAAAAGAGGCTGGAGGAATAACTCTCCGAGACTTCAGGCAATACTACAGAGCTACACTAATCAAGATAGTATGGTATTGGTACAAAAACAGACATATGGAACATTGGAACAGAATAGAGAGCCCTGAAACGAACCCACAAAATTTTGGTCTACTAATCTTCAACAAAGGAGGCAAGAATATTCAGTGGAATCAAGAGAGTCTCTTCAGCAAAAGGGGTTGTTAAAACTGGACAGCAGCATGTAAAGCAATGAAGCTAGAACACTCCCTTACATCATACAAAAAAATAAACTCAAAATGAATCAAAGACTTAAACATATGACACGATACAATAAACCTCCTAGAGGAAAATATAGGCAAAACATTATCTGACATACATCTCAAAAATATTCTCCTAGAAGAGTCAACCCAAGCAATAGACATAAATGAAAAATAAACAAATGGGACCTAATAAAATTTACAAGCTTCTGCACAGCAAAATAAACCATAAGTAAAACAAAATGACAACCTAGTGAATGGGAAAAAATTTTTGCAAATGAAATTGACAAATGCTTGATCTCCAGAATATATCAGCATCTCACACAATTTAATAAGAATAAAAACAAACAACACAATCCAAAATGGATAGGAGACCCAAATAAGCAATTCTCCAAGGAAGGCATGCAAATGGTCAGTAGGCACATGAAAAAAAGCTCAATATCACAAATTATCAGAGAAATGCAAATCAAAACTAAAATGAGGTATCACCCCAAACAAGTCGGAATGGCCATCATTCAAAAGTTCACAAATGACAAATGCTGGAAAGGCTGTGGATAAAAGGGAACCCTCCTACACTGCTGGAGAGAATGCAGTTTGGTGCAGCCACTGTGGAAAACAGTATGGAGATTCCTAAAAAGATTAGGATTAGACAACATATGACCCAGGGTACCACACGGGCATATATACAGAAGGAACCCTACTTCAAAATGACACTTGCACCCCAATGTTCATAGCAGAACTATTTACAATAGCCAAGACACAGGAAGAGCATAAACGTCCAACAACAGATGACTGGATAAAGCAGATGTGGTATATTTATAAAATGGAAAACTATTCAGACATAAAATCTGACAAAATAATACCAATTGAAGCAACATGGATGTTACTGGAGAATACTGTTCTGAGCGGATTAAGCCAGAAAGAAAAAGAAAAATACAATATGAGATCACTTATATGTGTAAATATATATATATATAACAGAGACAGACTCATAGACATAGAATAAAAACTTCTGATCAAAGGGGAATGGGGGTGGGAAAGGACTGGGATATCAAAATATAGAAAATATACACAAGACTGTACTGTGTAGCACAGGGAAATATATACAAGATTTTGTGTTGGCTAAAAAAGAAGAGAAATGTCAATGAATGTATATATGCACATGCATAAGAGAAAAATGGTGCTCTACACTGGAATTTGAGACAAAATTGTAAAATGATTATGAATCAATAAACAGTTAAAAACAAAAAGAAAATTTAGTGGATGAGATAATAGCATGGCTAAAGACAGGAATTTGCAGACTAGATAATGAAGAGGGACTTAAAAGTGTTTGAGAAGACATGAGAACACAAAACTGTCAGTAAAAAGATGACATACAAATTCAAGTGTAAACCAATGCAAACATTGCTGTTGAAACAT
Source organism: Camelus bactrianus (assembly GCF_048773025.1). NCBI lineage: Eukaryota > Metazoa > Chordata > Mammalia > Artiodactyla > Camelidae > Camelus > Camelus bactrianus. Next base: position 111,811,785 of record NC_133544.1, on the reverse strand, counting down.
GGGAAAAGACAAAGAATGCAAGGTTAGGACATATAGGATTCCCAGATGAAAAAGAAAGATTATAAAAGAATAAGAAAAAAACAAAAAAAGGGCTGGAAATGTATTCGAAAAATATCAGACTGGAATTTGCTGAAAGCCAAGAAACAATCATCTATACGAAATCAGGAAGCAAACAGCTTCCAAAGAAGGCGGAATCCCAATAGACTTACAAGCAGCTGTATTATCATTGAAATCATCAAAGTTCATGTTCAACCCAATGATTTTAAATACACCTAGAGTAAAGCAACTTAGTCACAACAGAACCTCCAGAGGGGTTTCAGCTGATATCCCGACAGAAATATTGAAGGACAGGAAGGAGTGCCAAGAAATAGACCAAATCCTGAATGAGAAAAAGCTGCAAACTAGCGTAGCCTATGCCACAAGACCGCCCTTTAAAATAATGGCAGAAGTAGAGAAATTCACAGACCAGCAAAACTTAAAACAATTCAGCAGTTCTAACCTTATCCTAAATGAAAGATTGAGATTTCTACCCTGAATAGAAAAGAAGCAAGACGAAATCGAAATAAGAAAACCGTCATTGGAAATGTAAGAAGAGCTATGACTTGCAGAGAATAAACAAAAAGAAGGCAAGGAGGACATCAAAACCCTAAAGATGGGATAGGGTAGCAGGAAAACATTGGTGAGTTTCAGCACTATACTAAGTGAATCAGCTTATATGACCCTCTGTTTGAAGCAAATGGAGAGATGCATGGCCTAATGTGTTTGTAAAACAAAGAACAAGCAAACACACAATCAAACAAACAAACACCAAAACAGTACGGTTGGATGATATATATCCAAAGAACCATGATAATTCAAAAGAAAATACTCAAAGGGATGTCAAAGAGCTTTCAGCACGCATCGACACAGTATTGCTGCTTTCATGTACACAACAGACTTGTATTCAGAAAACAGATGCGTGCAATAATATTCAAAAATATTGATTCATAAGAGGAAATCGTGACCTAAACCAAATGCCTATTTTGAATAAAATCGATTCGTATTCCATGATATAGATTTACTAGTCTTCCAATAGGAAGAATGAATGGCCTATTCGACCCTACATAGAGAATAAATGGCATATGCCTTTAACAAAGACAAGTAGCTCTACAAAACTGCACTAAGAACAAAAGAGACCGACAGTAAATTGCACATTGTGATTGGATTAATTTCTAGGAATTTCAGCCCCCATGAATCAAATGGATCCATTTTCTGGGAGTGTGGGTGTTTCAGCCGAAAAGCAACAGACGGATATGTATTCTGGGTGAAAGGCTATTACACAAACATAAGATTCCTATAGTGGGGTCTTTTTGTACTTTTAACTGTGAGAAAAGTTAAAGATGTGTGGAACCATAAAATTAACATGAACACACTTCCCTATTTTGTACTGTGTATAGAGTTCTGAACTAAAGGAAAGAGGGTAGGAAATAAAGGACCATGGGACGCTATTGGAGAGAATCACTTTTATCTTAGGAATCTCTCGTCTGATGCAGCCCCTCCCCCAACACTGGAAAGATGCAGCAAATATTGGGGATGGCAGTTACCGGTTGCATTCCAGATGGAATATTGGTGTGTTCAACCAGGCTTGTTGTGGCTGGTGGATCCAAGTTAACTGGACAGAGCTCTGTGGGTGGATCAGTGTCATGAAGGGACTGCCACCCTCTGTGGAGCTTGGCTTAGGTCTAATTTTCGGAAAGATTTGTAAGTTCGAGATACTGCTGCTTCCCAATGGACTGAGATCACGGGTCAGTTTCAAGAAACTGAAAAGACAGACTGTGGAAGATCTGCCTGTCATCAGCATACTGGTGAGGCTGTGAGGTAATTTCAGACTTGCCCAGTGCTGTAGAAGTCGACTTTATTGAAGACACGAAGAGAAGCTGGCAGAAAACCTGGCTGCACAGATTGAGGAGAGATGCGAACACATTGATGAGAGTTGTTCTGCTACAATGGAGAATACTGGCATGGAGACTTCTTTAGAGAATACCAGGCTTGAAAGACTCACGAGTCATGTTGAGCCTCACTGATACCAGCAGAAACATGTGGAGGGTCAACGTTTACTTGAGGAAGGTACTCAATTCTCTGCTCCAAGAAGTGGTCCAAGATTCCTGACGTCTAAAAGAGAAGAAATGGCAGGGATGATAAAACCGTTCATGTTCTTGGAAGGGTTTGTGAGAATCCACACGTCCCAAGGGGCATTTAAAAATCACACAGACCACAGAGCATGAGGCCCTGGTAAGCTTTCCCCGGGGTTGGGCCTAGATATCAAGAAATTGCTCTTTCCTCCCCTCCACTCAGGCATCCATTTCAAAGGATCAGCACTTGAGCTGCAATGAAGCCAGTAGGAGAAAAGCAAGCCACTCCTATGTACAGTGTTCCTCCAACTTCACACTTTGTGCACAACACTTAAATCCTCAAAGATCAAATACTGTCGGTTATAATAGATAGGAATAGAATAGATAGCTCACACAAAGAAATGATGAACTTAGCCTAGTTTCAGCAAATGCTGGGGTTACATCTAACTTGGTGTGAAGGGAGTGTGGTAAGTGAGGGGAATCTCTGACTGAACTTGATATATATTAGGCCTCAGTTTTTCTAGACAGTATAGGTAACAGTTATAAGTCAGTTAGTGAAGTGAACTGTAAAAGTCGCCATAGACATGTAAGGACACATGATATGTGGACCATCTTTTCACTTCATTGAAGCCCCAGGTGCAGTATATCATGTTGTTGCATAATTTGTTGGGTTAAACTACTTTACCCAACATGATCAACCGATTGTTCCCATGGTTGATAGAAGAGCACCTGGTTCTCAAAAGCAGAGCAAAACTGCAGCAGTTTTCTCATAGCTATAATGCCTCTAGGAGTTTTGGAACCAAGAATACATATAAATATGGTGTTTTAGTTTAATTGGGTTTCCCTAGAGAGAAATGTTTCCCCTTGAAATGACCACATTGGCCAGTATGTGTCATTGGGCGGAAAGTGCCGCACATGCAGAAGGGAAACCCAGGATGGGGGTTATTTCATGGTTCCAATAGTTATTCCATGGTTCCTGTTGGTGTTGTAGGTATCAACAGTAAAGATTTGACCTGTCCCCTTCATCATTTTGGACTGCTACTGTACATTCTATCTGTCTATTTTTCCTTTAGACCTGACAAAATTGTAAAAGAACTTCACAAGTCTGGCTTGTAATTAGATTTAGTATGTTTCAAAATCTAACTTCATTTTCATATAAATCCCAAAATATGTAAATCAATTCTATTAACCTTTTGAAAGACTGCAACTGAGGTATTAACACAATGTCAAAACTGTAGTCTTCGAAAAAACCCTCCCACCATGGCTGTATAGAAAACAGAGATAAGCAAGAATCACATTTCTGTGAGTTATATATGGAATGTGTTGATTTCTTGATGCCCAGTTGGCAGGGTACCAGTGCCAACTATGCTCACTCGTTCCCATGTACACAGCAAGATAAACATCCACTCACAAAGCCCTTGGTTCAGGACACATGCTGAAGAGTGGTCCCTTAGTTCCAAGAGAGAATGAGGCATCAGAAAACCTGGGAGGAGGAGAAGGCAAAGTAGAGAATGGAAATCAGTGCAGTACCTGACGTCTGGTGATGGAGCAGCAAAGGTGAAACTCTGTTTTACTTGGACACACAATCTCAAGCAGAAAGGACACATGGGATTGAAAGCGATGTGCTGAGTGTTAGAAGCATGCCCAGCAAATACTTGGCTGACAGAACTCAAAGAAATCAGCACAAAATATCCCCACAATTGATTCTGATACCAAGATCCGAGCTGCCAAATTTGAGCTAGCATTGGCTGCGGAAAATGAGGTATAGGGCTATCCATAATGTCACACGCTGTGTCTCAGGGATCCGGAGTGTGTTGTGGATTGTGGTTTGCCCTACCAAGAGAGGAAACTGACCTTGGACCCCAATGTGAAAGCAACGACCCTGTGCGCAAAGTTGAGTTTATCGAAATGTCCTATGGCCACATTCACTGCATCTGCAGGCCAAGGGAACAATTTGATATTTTGCCAATAGAGCACAAGTGGGGCTCATTTAGAGAAATAATGCATCTGGTCTGAGGGATCCAGGGGTCCTTGGGGTTGAAATCAGATTGCAAAGTGTTAGGATCAGCTAATTTCCTAGCTTGGACTGGGATTAAGTTTTGGTATGAGGCAGAGGATGCGGGACATCGCTGTGTTTGCCTTCGTGGTCCCAAGCCACAAGGATGAGAGAACAAAGATTAGTTGTCTAGGTCCGCAGCGTGAGAAGATGAAGCATTTCATTCACCATTACCTCCCAAATGCAGATGCTACATTTTGGATAGTACTGAAATTGTATGGCACCGAGGACAACTTGGTGGGGTTGTGGGATAATGGCAGCAGGCCCTGATGCATGACATCCTTAGATATGTTTCCACAGGTTTTTCTGTAGACAGAGAAGCTCTGGGAAGAACTGGTAAAATTGGGACATTCCCACAGAACTAGAAAGGACAAGTGCACTAACAATATTCTGTTTTGAAAACACTCCAAAATGACATACAACGGCCTACAGAGCTGAAAACATTTAGATGCTCCATTTCCACAAGAGGAAGGGTCCTGTGCACTTTCAGAAAAGTGACATAAGCATAATAAAAAGGAGATTATTCTAAATGACGCGCGTATGGTGTGTTCATCACAACAAAGGTATCACCAGTAAATAGAGGTATACCAGACAACACACACAGGAAAACGAAATGGCTTCGATGTCAAGGAAAATTTGTCTTCAGGGAAATATCATGGGATTGGGTACACCAAATAGACTAAAAGCTTCACTTAACCAAGCCTTACAAGTCTGCATTAGATACCTGATAGTACTTGACTAATAGAGATAAAGATATAGTAAAAGAAACAGGAAGTAACAATTTCAGTTCCAAAGAGATTGAAGGCCAAAAATAAAGCTTTCAAACAACTAGATTTTGAAACATTACTAGAGAAATTATTGTAAATGGAAGTGAGAGAAACAATAAAGAACAACAGTGTCTCAGAATCACAAAAGGCAGAATATCAGAAAAGGGGAAGAGAACCTCTAAGATGAGCCAAATAAAATAAGTAAACTCAATGTATAAGATAATAGCAGGTTAAAAGTCAGTCCTGAGCAGTCTAGATAATGCAGAGCGACTCGTGAATGTCTGTGATCAAAGGGGAACAGAAATCCCTCTGTCAGAAGATGACACAGAAAAGCTAGTGTAAACCAATGCAAATATTGCTGTTGAATCCTGGGGTAAGACAAAGCATGAAAGACTAGGATTCATAAGAGTCTCAGAAGGAAAAGCTGGGTATAAAAAAAGAAAAAACCTCAGAAAAGATATTTGGAGAAAAATCTGACTGAAATTTGCTGAAAGCCAAGAAACAATCATCTATATGAAACCAGGAGCAAACAGCATCCAAATTATGTGGAATCCCTATAGACCTACAAGCAGCTGTATTATTCAAATCATCAAATTTCATGATCAACCCAGTGATTTTAAATGCACCTAGAGGAAATCAACTTAGTTACAACAGAAAGACCAGAGGGGTTTCAGCTTATACCTCGACAGAAATATTGCAGGACAGGAAGGAGTGCCAGGACATAGACCAAAACCTGAATGAGGAAAATCTGCATTCTAGGGTAGCCTATGCCACAAGACTGCCATTTCTGATAATGGCAGATCTAGAAAATTTCATAGACCGGGAAAACGTAAAACAATTCAGCAGCTCGAACCTTATCATTAAGCAAAGATTGAGAATTTTACCCTTAATAGAAAAGTAGCAAAATGAAATTGAAATAAGAAAACCATCATTGGAAATGCAAGAAGAGCAAAGAGTTGCAGAGAATAAACAAGAAGAAGGGAAGGAGGACATTAAAACCCTAAAGATGGGAGAGGGAAGTAGGTAAACATAGGTGATTTTCAGCACTATATAAAGTTAATCAGCTTATATGACTCTCTGCTGCAAACGGAGAGATGCATGGCCTAATGTGTTTGCAAAACAAAGAACAAGCAAACAAACAAAAAATCAAACAAACAAACACCAAATAGTATGGTTGGCTGACATATACCCAAAGAAACCATGATAATTCAAAAGAAAATACTCAAACGGGTGTGAAGAATCATTCAGCACGCATCGATACATTATCGCTGCTGGCATGTACTCAAAACACTTGTATTCAGAAAACAGATGCGTGCATTAATATTCAAAAATGTTGATTCATTAGAGCATATCGTGTCCTAAACCACATGCCTATTTTGAATAACATTGTTTCGTATTCCATTATATAGATTTACTAGACTTCCAACAGAATGAATGAATGGCCTATTCAAACCTACGTAAGAATAAATGGCATACGCCTATAACAAAGAAAAGTAGCTATACAAAACTGTACTAAGAACAAAAGAGACAAACATTAAAGTGTACATTAGGATGGGCTTCATTTCTAGGAATTTCAGCCCCCATGAATCAAATGAATCCATGATCTGAGAGTGTGGGTGTTTCAGCCAAAAAGCAAGAGACAGATATGTATTCTGGGTGAATGGCTATTACACAAACTTAAGATTCCTATAGTGGGGTCTTTGTGAACTGTTAACTTTTAGAAAGGTTAAAGACGGGTGAAATAATATACTTACAATGGACGCACTTCCCTCCGTTTGTACTGTGTTTAGAGATCTGAACTAAAGGAAAGAGGGTAGGAAAAACGGGACCATGGGATGCTAATGGAGAGAATCACATTTACCTTAGGAAACTCTCTTCTGATGCAGTCCCTCCCGCAACACTGACAAGATGCAACAACCTTTGGGGATGGCAGTTACCTGTTGGATTCCAGGTGGAATGTCAGTGTGTTCCGCGAGTCTTGGTGTAGCTGTTGGATCCAAGTTAACTGGGCAGAGCTCTGTGGGTGGATCAGTGTCATGGAGGGGCTGCCGCCCTATGTGGAGCTTGGCTTAGGTCTATTTTTCAGGAAGCTGTGTAATTTCGAGATACTGATGCTGCCCAATGACCTGAGATCACGGGTCAGTTTCTAGAAACTGAAACGGCAGACAGTGAAGATCTGCCTGTCATCAGCTTACTGGTGAGGCTCCGAGGGACTTTCAGACTTGCCCAGTCCTGCAGAAGTCGACTTTATGGGAGACACGAAGAAAAGCTGGCAGAAGGATTAGTGCACGGATTGAGGAGAGATGTGAACACATTGATGAGTGTTCTTCTGCTACAATGGAGAATACTGGCATGGAGACTTCTGTAGAGAATACCAGGCTTGAAAGACATTCATGAGACATATTGAGCCTCGCTGATACTGGCAGAAACCTGTGGAGGATCAACGTGCACTTGTGGAAGATACTCAATTCTCTGCTACAAGAACTGGTCCAAGAATCCTGACGTCTAATAGAGAAGAGATGGCAGAGTTGATAAAACGCCTCTTGTTCTTTTAAGAGGTCATGAGAATCCATACATCCCAAGGGGCATTTACAAATCACTCAGACCTCAGAGCATGAATCCCTGGTAAGCCTTTTCCCAGGGTTGGGCCTAGCTATCAAGCACTTGCTCTTCCCTCCCCTACACTCAGGCATCCACTTCAAAGGATCAGCACCTGAGTTGCTTTGAAGCCAGTAGGAGTATAGCAAGCCCCTCCTAGAATCAGTGTTCCTACAACTTTACTCTCTGTGCACAACACTGTACACCTCAATGTTCAAATACTCCCGACTAAAATAGATAGGAATTGAATATTAACTCACACAAAGAAATGATGACCTTCCCCTAGATTCAGCAAATGTTGGGTTACATCTTCTTTTTGGTGAAGTGAGTGTGGTAAGTGAGGGGAATCTTTGACTGAACTTGTATATGTATGTGTCCTCAGTTTTTCAATACAGTTTATGTATTATTATAAGTCAGTTTGTGAACTGAAGTGTAAAATTCGCCATAGACATGTAAGGACACATGATATGTGGACGGTCTTTTCCTTCATTGAAGCCCCTGGTGCAGTATATCACGTGGGTGCAGACATGGTTGTGTTTAATTACTTTACCCAACATGATCGGAAGCTTAAGCATTCTCATCGTTGATAATAGGGGACCTGGTTCTCAATAGCCTATCAAAGCTGCAGCAGTTTTCTCATAGCTATAATGCCTCTAGGTTCTTTTGGATCCAAGCCTATATATAAATATGTGGTTTGGGTCACCTTCTGTCTTCCTACAGAGAAATGTTACCACTTGAAATGACAACATTGGCCAGTGTGAGTCACTGGGAGGAAAGGGCAATACATGCAAATGGGAAACATTTTGTGGGGGTTATTTCATGGGACCAAAATTTATTTCATGCTTCCTGTTTGTGTTGGAGGCATCAAAATTTAACCATTGACCTGTCACCTTCATTATTTTGGACTGCTTTTTTCATTCTATCTGTCTTCTTTTCCCTTAGTGCTGAAAAAATGATACCTTAACTTGACAAGTCTGACTTGTAGGCAGATTTAGTATGTTTCAAAATCTATCTTTATACTCATGTAATTCCCCAAGTATGTAAATCAATTCTACTAAATTTTTGAAAGACCACAATTGAGGTATCAACACATTGTCAAAACTGGAGTCTTCGGACAAACCCTCCCACCATGGCCATATAGCAGAAAGAGATAACAAGAATAACATTTCTGTGAGTTATATATGGAAAGTGTTGATTTATCGATGCCCAGTTGTCAGGGTACCAGTGCAACATACGCTCACTCGCTCCCATCTACACAGCAAGATAAACATCCACTCACCCAGTCCATGGTCCAGGACACTTGCCAAAGAGTGATCTCTTACATCCAAAGACAGAATGAGGCCTCAGAATACATGGAAGTGGGAGAAGTCAAATTAGACAATGGAAATCAGTGCAGGACCTGATCTCTGTTGATGGAGAAGCAAAGGTGAAACCCTGTTTTACTTGGAAGCACACTCTCAAGCGAACAGAATGCATGGGATTGAAAGTGATGTGCTGAGTGCTAGAAGAGTGCACAGCAGATGCTTGGCTGACAGAACTCAAAGAAATCAGCAAAAAACATCGCCACAATTGATTCTGAGACCAAGATCGGTGCTGCCAAATGTGGGTTCACAGTGGCTGCGAACAATGAGGAATAGGGAAATGGATGATGGCACACGCTGAACCTCAGGGATCTGGAGTGTGTTGTGGATTGTGGTTGGCGCTATCCAGAATGGAAACTAACTTGGGACCCCAATGAATATGCTACAATCCTGGTGCATGAGGTTGAGTTTCTCGAAATGTCCCATGGCCACATACACTGCATCTGCAAGCCTAGGGACCAATTTGGTGTTTTGCCAATAGAGCACATGTGGGGCTTAATCAGAGGTATCATGCATATGGTCTGAGTGATCCAGGGGGCCTTGTGGTTGAAATCATTTTCCAAAGGCTTAGGATCTGCTACATTTATAGCCTGGACTGGGATTACGTTTGGTATGAGGCAGATTATGCAGGAAAGCTCTGTGTTTGCCTTCGTGGTCCCTAGCCACAAGGATGAGAGAACAAAGAACACTGGTCTAGGTACACAGCATGAGAAGATGAAGAATTTCCTTCATCATTATCTCCCAAAAGCAGATGCTACATTTTGAATGGCACTGAAAGGTTACGGCACCGAGGACACCTAGCTGGGGCTGCGTGAAAATGGCAGCAGGCCCTGATGCATGACATCCTTAGATATGTTTCCACAGTTTTTTCTGTAGATAGAGAATCTCTGGAAAGAACTCGTTACATTGGGAAATTCCCATGGAAATAGAAAGGACAAGCTCACTGTCACGATGTTGTTTTTGAAACACAAAAAAATGACATTAAAGAGCCTGCAAAGCTCAAAACCTTTACATGCTTCATTTCCACAGGAGGAAGGGTCCTGTGCACTTTCAGATCAGTGACATAAGTGTAGTAAAAATGACGTTATACTAAACGAGAAGAGTATGTTTTGTTCATCACAACAAAGGCATCACCAGGAAATAGAGATATACATGACAACACACACAGGAAAACGACATGGCATCAATGTGTAGGAAAAATTGTCCTCACACAAATATCATGGAATTGCGTACAGAACAGACTAAACTTACACTTAAAAAGCCCTATAATTCTACATTATATATCTGATATTACTTGACCAATAGGGATAAAGTAGTATAGTAAAAGAAACAGGAAGTACCATTTTCAGTTCCAAAGGGATTGAAGGCCCAAAGAAAAGCTTTCAAACAACTAGACCATGAAACACTATCAGAGCAGGTATTGAAAATGGAGGGGAGAGAAACACTGAAGAAGAAGAGTGTCTCAGAATCACAAAAGGCAGATCTCTAGAAAAGGGGAAGAGAACCTCTAAGGACGAGAAAATAAAATCAGAAATCTCAATGGATGAGATATTACCAGGGCTAAATTCTGTCCTAATCAGACTAGATAATGCAGAGGGACTCGTGGATGACTGTGAAAACAGGGGAACTGAAATCCCTCTATCAGAAGATGACATAGAAATGCAAGGCATAACCAATGCATATACTGCTGTTGAATCCTGGGGTAAGACAAAGCATGAAAAAATAAGTTTCATAAGAGTCCCAGAGGGAACAGCATCATATAAAACAAAAGACAGATAAGATATTTGGAGAATAATCAGACTGAAATTTGCTGAAAGCTAAGAAACAATCATCCATACAGAAAAAGGAAGCAAATAGTGTCCAAATTATGTGGAATCCCCATAGACTTACAAGCAGCTGTATTATCATTCTAATCATCAAAGTTCATGATCAACCCAGTGATTTTCATTGCACCTAGAGGAAAGCAACTAAGTCACAGCAGAACCGTAAGAGTGGTTCCAGCTTATATCTCGGCAGAAATTTTGCAGGACATGAACGACTGCCAGGACTTGGACGAAATCCTGAAAGATAAAAATCTGCAATCTAGGGTAGCCTATGCCACAAGACCACCATTTCTAATAACGGCAGAACTAGAGAATTTCACAGACTGGAAAATCTTAAAAGAATTCAGCATTTCGATACTTATCTTAAAGAAATATTGTGAATTATACTCTGTAGAGGAAAGAAGCAAGAATAAATGGAAATAAGAAAACCATCATTGGAAATGCAAGAAGAGCAATAAGTTGCAGAGAATTAACTAGAAGAAGGCAAGGAGGACATCAATAACCTAAAGATGGGAGAGGGAAGCAGGAAACATAGGGGATATTCAGCAAAATACTAAGTAAATCAACTTATATGACTCTCTGTTTGAAGCAAACAGAGAGATGCATGACCGAATGTGTTTGCAAAGCAAAGAAAAAGCAAACAAACAAATAATCAAACAAACAACAAACACCAAAAGAGTACGGTTGGCTGATATATGTCCACAGGGTCATGATAATTCAAAAGAAAATATGCAAAGTGATGTCAAGGATCATTCAGCACGCATCGACGAAATATCGCTGCTTGCATGTACTCAACACACTTGTATTCAGAAAACAGATGCGTGGATTAATATTCATAAATATTGATTCATAAGAGCACATCGTGACCTAACCCAAATGCATATTTTGAATAAAATTGATTCATAGTCCGTGATACAGCCATACAAGTCTTCCAAAAGGATGAATGAATGGCATATTCAACCCTACGAAGAGAATAAATGGCATACACTTATAACAAAGAAAAGTAGCTCTACAAAAGTGTAGTAACAGTAAGAGAGACAGACAGTAAATTGCAGTTTGGGATTGGTTTCATTTCTAGGAATTTCAGCCCCCATGAAACAAATGGATCCATGTCCTGAGATTGTGGGTCTTTCAGCGGAAAATCAACAGACAGATATGTATTATGGGTGAATGGATATTACACAAACATATTTTTCCTATAGTGGGCCTTTTTGTACTGTTTACTGTTAGAAAGTTTAAAGACGGGTGAAACCATAAACTTATCATGGACAAACTTCCCTTCATTTGTATTGTGTTTAGAGTTCTGAACTAAAGGAAACAGGGTAGGAAATAAAGGACAATGGGACGCTAATGTAGAGAATCACATTTACTTTAGGAACCTCTCATCTGATGCAGCCCCTCCAACAACACTGTTAAGATGCAGCAACCATTGTGGATGGCAGTTACCGGTTTGAATCCAGGTGGAATTGTTGTGTGTTCCACGAGGCTTGTTGAGGCTGGTGGATCCAAGGTAACTGGGCAGAGCTCTGTGGGTGAATCAGTGTCATGGAGGGGCTGCTGCCCTCTGTGGAGCTTGGCTTAGGTGTATTCTTCAGGAAGATGTGTTATTTCGATATACTGATGCTGCCCAATGGCCTGAGATCACGGGTCATTTCCTAGAAACTAAAAGGCAGGCAGTGGAAGATCTGCTTGTCATCAGCTTACTGGTGAGGCTCTGATGTACTTTCAGACTTACCCAGTCCTGTAGAAGTCGACTTTATGGGAGACACGAAGAGAAGCTGGCAGAAAGGCTGGCTGCACGGATTGAGGAGAGATGTGAACACATTGATGAGAGTTGTTCTGCTACAATTGAGTATACTCTCATGGAGACTACTTTAGAGAATACCAGGTTCGAAAGTCATTCATAAGACATATTGAGACTCGCTGATACTAGCATAAAACTGTGGAGAGTCAACGTGTATTTGAGGAATGTACTAAATTCTCTGCTCTAAGAAGTGGCCCAAGGCTCCTGACGTCTAAAAGAGAAGAGATGGCAAAGATGATAAAACTGTTCATGTTCCTGGAAGAGGTCATGAGAATCCACACATCCCAAGGGGCATTTACAAATCTCAAAGACCACAGAGCATGAAGCCCTGATAAACGTTTTCCCAAGTTTGGGCTTAGCTATCAAGCAATTGCTCTTCCCTCCCCTCCACTCAGGCATCCATTTCAAAGGATCAGACCCTGAGCTGCAATGCAGCCAGAAGGAGAATAGCAAGCCCCTCCTAGAACCAGAGTTCCTCCAACTTCACACTCTGTGCACAACACTGAACTCCTCAAAGGTCAAATACTCTCTAACAAAATATATAGGGTTTCAATATATAGCTCACACAAAGAAATGATTATCTACCCCTTGATTTAGCAAGTGCTGGGGTTACGTCTTATTTGGGTGAAGAGAGTTTGGTAAGCGAGGGGATTACTTGACTGAACTTGAATACGTATTTCTCCTCAGCTTTTCAAGACAGTATAGGTAAGTATTATAAGTCAGTTAGTGAACAGAAGTGTAAAAGTCGCCATATACATATAAGGACAGAAGTTATGTGGACCGTCTTTTCCCTTCGTTCAAGTCCCGGGTGCAGTATATCAGGGGGTGCCCACTTAGTTGGCTTAAATTGCTTTACCCAACACGGTCAGATGATTTACCTTTCTCATCGTTGATAAAAGAGAACCTGTTTCTCAATAGTCTAGCAAAGCTGCAGCAGTTTTCTCATAGCTATAATGCCTCTAGGTGTTTTGGAACCAAACCTATATTTAAATAAGTGGTTTGGGTTGCCTTGTGTCTTCCTAGAGAGAAATGTTACCCATTGAAATGACAACATTGGCCAGTATGAGTCACTGGGAGAAAGGGCACCACATGCAAAATGGAAACACTGGGTTGGGGTTATTTCATGGTTCTAATATTTATTTCATGGTTCCTGTTTGTATTGCAGACATCAACAGTAAACAGTTGACATGAAACCTTCATCATTTTGGACTGCTATTTTACATTCTATCTGTCTATGTTTCTCTTAGAGCTGACAAAATGTTACCTGAATTTGACAAGTCTGGCTTGTAGGTAGATTTAGTATGTTTCAAAAACTAACTTCATTTTCATATAAATCCCCAATTTGTACATCAATTCTATTAACATTTTGAAAGACCGCAACTGAGGTATCAACACAATGTCAAAACTGGATTCTTTGGAGAATCCCTCCCACCATGGCTTTATAGAAAAAGAGATAAACAAGAATCACATTTCTGTGTGTTATATATGGAAAGTGTTGATTTATTCATAGCCAATTGGCAGAGTACCTGTGCAAACAACGCCCACTCGCTCCCATGTACACAGCAAGATAAACATCCACTCACACACCCCGTGGTCCAGTACACTTGACAAAGAGTGGTCTCTTACTTCCAAAGACAGAATGAGGCCTCAGAAAAACTGGAAAGTGAAAAAGGCTTTGTAGAGAATGGAAATCAGTGCAGGACCTGACCTTTGCTGATGGAGCAGCAAAGGTGAAACCCTGTTTTAGTTGGACGCACACTCTCAAGCAGACAGGATGCATGGGATTGAAAGAGATGCGCTGAGTGTTAGTAGAGTGCACAGCAGATGCTTGGCTGACAGAACTCAAAGAAATCAGCACAAAATATCCCCACAATTGATTCTGAGACCAACATCAGTGCTGCCAAATTTGGGCTCGGTTTGGCTACGAACAATGAGGGATAGGGCTATGGGTGATGGCACACGCTGAGTATCAGGGAACTGGAGTGTCTTGTGGATTGTGGTTGGCCTTATCCAGAGAGGAAACAGACCTGGGACCTCAATGAAAAAGCAACAAACCAGGTGCATGAGGTTGAGTTTCTCGAAAGGTCCCATGGCCACATCCACTGCATCTGCAGGCCCAGGGTCCAATTTGGAATTTTGCCAATAGAGCATGTGTGGTGTCTAACTAGAGACATCAAGCATCAGGTCTGAGGGATCCAGGGGGCCTTGGTGTAGAAATCAGTTTCCAAAGCCTCAGGATCTGCTACACTGATAGACTGGACTGGGATTACGGTTTGTTATGAGGCAAAGGATGCGGGACAGCACTGTGGTTGCCTTCATGGTCCAAAGCCACAAGGATGAGAGAACAAAGAACAGTGGTCTAGGTTCACAACGTGAGAAGATGAAGCATTTCATTCACCATTATCTACCAAATGTTAATGCTACATTTTGAATGGTACTGACAGTGTACTTCAGGGAGGATATCTAGCTGGGGCACTGTGATAATGACTGCAGGTCCTGATGCATGACATCTTTAGATATGTTTCCACAGGTTTTTCTGTAGACAGAGAAGCTCTGGAACGAACTCATAACATTGGTACATTCCCATAGAAATAGAAAGGACAAGCTCACAGTCATGATGCTGTTTTTGAAACACTCCAAATTGACATTCAACAGCTTGCAGAGCTGAAAAGCCTTACATGCTTCATTTCCACAAGAGAAACAGTCCTGTGAACTTTCAGTACAGTGACATAAGTGTAGTAAATTGAGGTTATACGAAACGAAAAGGGTATGCTGTGTTCATCACAGCAAAGGCATCACCAGCATTTAGATATATACAAGACAACACACATAGGAAAATGACATGGCATCAATGTGTAGGAAAAATTGTCCTCACACAAATATCATGGAACTTTGTACACACAAGAGACTTAAACTTTCACTTAAAAAGCCCTACAAGTCTACATTAGATACTTGAAATTAACTGACCAGTAGAGATAAAGAAGTATAGTAAAAGAAACAGGAAGTAACATTTTTAGTTCCAAAGAGGTTGAAGGCTCAAAAAAAAGCTTTCAAACAACTAGACTGTGAAACACTATCAGACATTTATTTAAAATGGAGGTGATAGAAACACTGAAGAACAACAGTGTCTCAGAATCACAAAAGTCAGAATTCCAGAAAAGGGGAAGAGACCCTCTAAAGACGAGCAAAATAAAATCAGCAAACTCAATGGATGAGATAATAGCAGGGCTAAAGTCAGTCCTAAGCAGACTAGATAATGCAGAGGGACTCGTGAATGACTGTGAACACAGGGGAACTGAAATCCCTCGATCAGAAAATGACATAGAAATGCAAAGGAAAACCAACGCAAACATTGCTGTTGAATCCTGGGTTAAGACAAAGCATGAAAGAATAGGATTCATAAAAGTTCCAGAGTTAAAAGCAAGAAAAGGTTATTCAGTCTGAAAAGATATTTGGAAAAAAATCAGACAGAAAATTGCTGAAAATGAAGAAGCAATCATCTATACAAAAAAAGTAAGCAAACAGCATCCAAATTATGTGGAATCCCAATAGACCTACAAGCAGCTGTATTATCATTCAAATCAACAAAGTTCATGATCAACACAGTGATTACCAATGCACCTAGAAGGAAGCAACTAAGTCACAACAGAACCTCCAGAGGGGTTTCCGCTTATATCTCGGGAGAAATATTGCAGGATAAGAAGGAGTGCCAGGACTTAGATGAAATCGTGAATGAGAAACAGCTGCAATCTAGGGTAGCTTATGCAACAAGACCGCCATTTCTAATAACGGCAGAGCTAGAGAATTTCAGATACCTGGAAACTTTAAAGAATTCGGCAGTTTGAAACTTTTCCTAAAAGAAAGATTCAGAATACTACCCTGAATAGAAAAGAAGCTAGACGAAATGGAAATAAGAAAACCATCATTGGAAATGCAAGAAGAGCCATGAGTTGCAGACAATTAACAAGAAGAAGGCAAGGAGGACATCAAAACCCTAAAGATGGGAGAGGGAAGCAGGAAAACATAGGGGATTTTCAGCCCTATAATAAGTGAATCATCTTATATGACTCTCTGTTTAAAGCAAACAGAGAGATGCAAGGCAGAATGTGTTTGCAAATCTAAGAACAAGCAATCAAACAAACAAACAAACACCAAAAGAGTATGGTTGGCTGATAATATCCACAGGAACCGTGATAATTCAAAAGATAATATGCAAAGTGATATCAAGGATCATTCAGCACGCATCGACCCAGTATCAGTGCTTGCATGTACTCAACATACCTGTATTCAGAAAACAGATGCGTGCATTAATATTCATAAATATTGATTCATAAGAGCACATAGTGACCTAACCCAAATGCCTATATTGAATATAATGGATTCATACTCCGTGATATATTCTTAAAAGTCTTCCAAGATGAAGATTGAATGGCATATTCCACACTACGAAGAGATTAAATGGCATACGTCTATAACAAAGAAAATCAGCTCTACAAAACTGTTCTAAGAGTAAGACAGACAGACAGTGAAGTGTACTTTGGGAATGTTTTCATTTCTTGGATATTCAGCCCCCATGAAATAAATGGATCCATGTTCTGAGACTGTGGGTCTTTCAGCAGAAAATCAACAGACAGATATATATTATGGGTGAATGGATATTACACAAACATATGTTTCCTTTAGTAGGTCTTTTTGTACTGTTAACTGTTAGAAAGTTTTAAGATGGATGAAACCATAAACTTATCATGGACACACTTCCCTCCATTTGTACTGTGTTTAGAGAACTGAACTAAAGGAAAGAGGGTAGGAAAAAAAGGATCATGGGACGCTAATGGAGAGAATCACTTTTACCTTAAGTACCTGTCGTCTGATGCAGCCCCTTCACCAACACTGCAAAAATGCAGCAACAATTGAGGATGACAGTTACTGGTTAGATTCCAGGTGGAATGTTGGTTTGTTCTATGAGGCTTGTTATGAGCTGGTGGATCCAAGGTAACTTGGCAGAGCTCGGTAGGTGGATCAGTGTCATGGTGGGGTTGCCACACTCTGTGGAGCTTGGCTTAAGTCTATTGTTTAGGAAGCATTGTAAGTTCGAGATACTGTTGCTGCCCAGTGGCCTGAGATCATGGGTCAGTTTCTAGAAATTGAAAAGTCAGACAGTGGAAGATCTGCCTGTCATCAGCTTACTGGTGAGGCTCTGAGGTACTTTTAGACATGCCCAGTCCTGTAGAAGTCGACTTTATGGGAGACACGAAGAGAAGCTGGCAGAAAATTTGGCTGCACGGATTGAAGAGAGATGCGAACACATTGATGATGGTTGTTCTCCTACAATTGAGAATACTGGCATGGAGACTTCTGCAGAGAATCCAAGGCAAGAAAGACAATCACGAGATATATTGAGCCTCGCTGATAATGGCAGAAACCTGTGGAACACCTACGTGCACTTGAGGAAGGTACTCAATTCTCTGCTCCAAGAACGGGTCCAAGATTCCTGACGTCTAAAAGAGAAGAGAAGGCAGAGATGGTAAAATCGCTCATGTTGGTGGAATAAGTCGTGAGAATCCACATGTCCGAAGGGGAATTTACAAACCATTCAGACCACAATGCACCAAGCCCAGGTAAGCCTTTTCCCAGGGTTGGGCCTAGCTATGAAGCACTTTCTCTTCCCTCCCCTCCACTCAGGCATCCATTTCAAAGGATCACCACATGAGCTGCAATGAAGCCAGTAGGAGAAGAGCAAGCCCCTCCCAGAATCAGAGTTCCTCCATATTCACACTCTGTGCACAACAGTGAACTCCTCAAAGGTCAAATACTCTCGAATAAAATAGGTAGGAATTGAATAATTAGCTCACAGGAAGGAATGATGACCTTCCCCTACATTCAGCAAATGCTTGGGTTATGTCTTCTTTGGGGTGATGGAGTGTGGTAAGTGAGGGGAATCTTTGACTGAACTTGAAATGTATTAGGCCTCAGATTTTCAAGACCGTATAGGTAAATATTATAAGTCATTTAGTGAACTGAACTGTAAAATTCGCCATAGACATTAAAGGACACACGTTATGTGAACGGTTTTTTCCCATCAGTCAAGCACTATATCATGGGGGTGCAGACTTGGTTTTGATAATTGCTTTACCCAACATGATCGGACAATTAAGCATTCTCACCACTGATAGAAGAACACCTAGCTCCCAATAGCCTAGCAAAGCTGCAACAGTTTTCTCATAGCTATAATGCCTCTAGGTTCTTTTGGAACCAAGCATGCATGTATATATTTTGTTTGGTTTGTCTTGTGTTTTACTAGAGAGGAATGTTACCCCTTGAAATGCCAACTTTGGGCAGTATGTGTCATTGGGAGGAAAGGGCACCACATGCAACAGGGAAACCCAGGTTTGGGGTTATATCATTTTTTCAATAGTTATTTCATGTTTCCTCCTAGTGTTGGAGGTATCAACAGTAAAGAGTTGACATGTCCCCTTAATCATTTTGGACTGCTATTTTACATTCTATCTGTATATTTTTTCCTTAGGGATGACAAAATTTTACAAGAATTTCACAAGTCTGGCTTCAAGGTAGATTTTGTATGTTTCAAAAACTAACTTCATTTTCACATAAATCCCAAAATATGTAAATCAATTCTATTAACCTTTGAAAGACTGCCACTGAGTTATCAACACAATGTCAAAATTGGAGTCTTCGGACATACCCTCCCACCATGTCTGCATAGAAAAAAGAGCTAAACAAGGATCACATTTATGTGAGTTATCTCTGGAAAATTTTGATTTATCGATGCCCAGTTGGCAGGGTACCAGTGCAAACTACGCTCGTTCGCTCCCATGTACACAGCAAGGTAAACATCCACTCACAAAGCCCTTGGCTCAGGACACAAGCCTAAGCTTGGTCTCTTACTTCCAAAGACAGATTGAGGCCTCAGAAAACCTGGAAGGAGGAGAAGGCAAAGTAGAGAATGGAAATCAGTGCAGGACCTGACCTCTGGTAATGGAGCAGCAAAGGTGAAATTCTGTTTTCCTTGGATGCACACTCTCAAGTGGACAGGATACATGGGATGGAAAGTGATGTGCTGAGTGTTAGAAGAGTGCACAGCAGATGCTTAGCTGACAGAACTCAAATAAATCAGCACAAAATATTCCCAGAATTGATTCTGAGACCAAGACCTGAGCTGCCAAATTTGAGCTGGCAGAGGCTGCAGAAAATGAGGGATAGGGCTATGGATGATGGCACACGCTGAGTCTCAGGGATCTGGAGTGCGTTGTGGATTTTGTTGGGTCCTATCAAGAGAGCAAACCGACCTGTGACACCAATGAGAATGCAACCAGACTGGGGCACGAGGTTTAGTTTATCAAAATGTCCCATGGCCACATCCACTGCAGCTGCAGTACCAGGGACCAATTTGGCATATTGCCAATAGAGCACGTGTAGGGCTCAATCAGAGATATCATGCATCTGGTCTGAGTGATCCAGGGGGTCTGGGGTTTGAAATAAGTATCAAAAGCTTTAAGATCTGCTACATTCATAGCCTGCACTGGGATTATTGTTTGGTTTGAGGCAGAGGAGGTGAAACAGCCCTGACGTTGCCTTCATGGTCCCTTGCCACAAGGATGAGAGAACAAAGAAGACTGATCAAAGCCTACAGCATGAGAAGATGAAGCATTTCCTTCCTAATTATCTCCCAAATGCAGATGCTACATTTTAGAAGTCACTGACATGGTACGGCACTGAGGACACATAGGTGGGGCTGTGGGATCATTACAGCAGACCCTGATGCATGACATCCTTAGATATCTTTCCAATGTGTTTCTGTAGACAGAGAAGCTCTGGGAAGAACTAGTAATATTGGGACATTCCCATGGCAATATAAAGCATAAGCGCACTGTCGTTATGCTGTTTTGGAAACACTCCAAAATGACATAGAGCAGCCTGCAAAGCTGAAAACCTTTAGAAGCCTCGTTTCCACAAGAGGAAGTGACCCGTATACTTTCAGAACTGTGATTTAAGCGTAATAAAACTGAGGTTATACTGATGGAAAAAAATAAGTGGTGTTCAAAACATCAAAGGCAACACCAGCAATTAGAGATATACCAGACAACACACACAGCAAAAGGACATGGCATCAAAGTCTATAAAAAATTGTTCTTACAGAATTATCATGGTTTTGTGTACAGAGAAGTGTCTAAACATTTCACTTAATAAAGCCCAATAAGTCTACATTTGATACCTGAGAGTACCTGTCCAATAGAGATAAAGAAGTAGAGTAAAAGAAACAGGAAGTACAATTTTCAGTTTCAAAGAGATTGAAGGCCCAAAAAATAAGCTTTCAGAGAACTAGACTGCAAAACACCACCAGAGTAGGTGTTGGAAACTGAGGTGAGGAAAACACTGAAGAAAAACAGTGTCTCAGAATCACAAAAGGCAAAATACCAGAAAAGGGGAAGAGAAACTCTCAAAACTGGCCAAATAATATCAGAAAACTCAATTGATGATATAGAACCAGGGCTAAACTCAGTCCTAAACAGACTAGATACTGCATAGGGACTCCTGAATGACTGTGAAGACAGGGAAACTGAAATCCCTCAATCAGAGAATGACAAAGAGATGCAAGTAAAAACAAATGCAAACATTGCTGGTGAATCCCGTGGTAAGCCAAACATGAAAGAGTAGGATTCATGAGAGTCCCAGATGTAAAAACAAGTGTTAAAAAAAAAAAGTCTCAAAACTTATTTGTAGAAAAATTAGACAGAACCTTGCTGAAAGCCAAGAAACAATCATCTATAAGATTCACGTTTTAAAAAGCATCCAAAGGAGGTGGAATCCCAATACACCTACAAGCAGCTGTATAATTCAAATCAACAAAGTTCATGATCAACCCACTGATTTAAAATGCACCTAGAGGAAAGCAACTTAATCACAACAGAAATTCCAGATGGGTTTCAGCTGATATCTGGACAGAAATATTGCAGGACAGGAAGGAGTGCCAGGACTTAGACCAAATCCTGAATGAGTAAAAACTGCAATCTAGGGTAGCCTATGGCACAAGACTACCATTTCTAATAACTGCAGAGCTAGAGAATTTCACAGACCAGCAAAACTTAAAAGACTACAGCAGTTCAAAACTTATATTAAAATAAGGAATGAGAATTCTAAACAGAAGAGAAAAGTAGCAAGATGAATTGGATATAAGAATATCATTATTGGAAATGCAATTAGAGCAATGAATTTCAAAGAATAAACAAGAAGAAGGCAAGGAGGACATCAAAATCCTAAAGATGGGAGAGAGAAGCAGGAAAACATAGGTGATTTTCAGCACTATACTAAGTTAATCAGCATATATGACTCTATTTGAAGCAAACGGAGAAATGCATGGCCTAATGAGTTTGCAAAACAAAGAACAAGCAAACAAACAATCAAACAAGGAAACAAACATCAAAAGAGTACGGTTGGCAGACATTTATCCAAAGGAACCATGATAAATCAAATCAAAATACTCAAAGTAATGTCAAGGATCATTCATTACGCATCGAACAAGTGTTGTGGCATGAATGTACTCAAAAGACTTGTATTCAGAAAACAGATGCGTGCATTAATATTCATAAATTTTGATTCATAATAGCACATTGTGACCTAACCCAAATCTCTATTTTGATTAAAATGGATTCCTAGTCCGTGGTATAGATTTAGAAGTCTTTCAACATGATGAATGAATGGCATATACTACCCTACATACAGAAGAAATGGCATAAGCATAAAACAAAGGAAAATAGCTCTGCAGAACTGTACTAAGAGCAAAAGAGTCAGACAGTAAAGTGCACATTGGGATTGTTTCATTGCTAGGAATTTCAGCCCCCATGAAAAAAATGGATACATGTTCTGAGAGTGTGGGAGTTTCAGCAGAAAAGCAACAGATGAATATGT